>NC_133862.1:11553832-12033202 GCF_044706935.1 Curcuma longa | reverse complement strand
CAATAAATGATAGAGTTGGCCAAGAATAACACTTAAAATCTTGATAATAATAATTTGAGACTTAAAACAATGGGAAAGGGAGGAGTTAGTTTGCATGGGCTTTAGCTTGCAGGTTATTTTAATTATTTTTATACGTAATTATTCACTCAATCAGTCCTAAATCATTAAATAAAATTTCGCAATCAGTTCGGAGATTTTTTTTATATTCAATTCCTATCATCAATCAATCAATTCTAACTCTTTATATCAAATTCGATGATAACCAAACAAGAAGTTAACAGAACTTGTAGTATTTGAAAATAGATTAAATATAAATGATGAGATTAAAAGGAATTAGATAATAAAATTTATGTAATAAATAATAAGCTTTAGTGATGGTTGGTGCAATCGATTTTTAGTTTAGAGTTTTAATATTTAATTAATATGTTTGATTGTGTAAGTATTAGAGAGAGGTTGTAGGTACCATCGATCTATGGTTTAGATTGATCAAGAGTTGATCTAAACAGGTCAAAAGTGATAGGATATTCGACAATTAATGGAAGTTATAACAGGTTACAAGAAATCAGATGTTAGACAAAAGTAAAAAAATACTAGAAGAGTGAACTTTAAACAAATGTAAAGTCCAAACAAATCAAAGGGTAGAGGGGACTTGATGAATTAGAGGTGTCGACCGCCACAGTAGACCAAGACGAGAGACGACAACCCGATTGGGGTCACCCGAGCAACATCATATGTTCCCCCTCTAAGTCGAACTGAGAAGTGAAGTCGAATGAAATCTGATTGAATATGTACGGGGCTGCCAACAATGATAAGGTGGAAAGACCTCCCCGCCCGAGGATATCATTGAATGAATAAGCCGATTACATCATAAGGATTGAGAAGGCCAATCCCACCATGACCAAGGAGAGGAGTTTGATCCTACGATCATGAGAATAATTATAAGAATACTAAGAATGCTAAAAGATCAATTCCATCCTAACCAGGGAGAGGAGTTCGATTCTACGATTATGAAAATAATAACAAGCATACCAAGAATGATAGAAAATTAATCCTTCCTCGATTGAGGAAAGTAGCTCGATCTTGTGTCGTGAGGATAATAAGTTGGTTATCTCTCTGTCTCTATCGTCTGATTCCAAATTCTTCGTAAGATGCACAAGATAATATCCATGATGCATCTTTTATGCATAAAGTATGTCTGAATTTCAATCACTTATAATTGATAAAGATCTATTCCGTACCATATGATTTCAAAGTTTTGTTAGGAACCATTTCCAAGTAAAGCTGTTTTCAATTCCTATAATTGCAAATGCATTTGAAAGTAATTTATTTGCTTTATAAACACCAGTTGTCATCATTAAAATCCTTGAATATTTTCCTGTTAGGTGGCAAACATCTATTCCAATTATAACTGGACAAAGAAATCCAATAAATGCTTTATTTTGTAACAGTCGTATGAAGACAATGCCACCATTGTTATTTGCCCCATCAACAATGACCATCATATGAAGACATAACGTGAACCACTGTATAGTTATCTCCTATCTTCTCTAGTAAGTATGTCAACATCATTGTAAGAGTCAGCATAATTCCCATATACATTAACCATTGCTTGGGCTTTGGCTCATAATACTTTCTAGTATGAAATTGTCATTCTAAATATTTTTTAAATGTCTTTTATAGTCATCCTCGGTGTGTATTTTTTCTAGCAACTATTCTCCAAGAACAAGGTTGAACCTCACAACTAGACTTCATTTTATAACTTTTGATCTCCATGTGTCTAATCTTAAAGTCTTTATATATCGTATAATCCTCTAATACTTTTCAAAAGCTTTTACCATCCAAAAACACTTGACCAATTTTTGATGAATTGCCCTTATTATCCTCTTCTTCAACTAGCATGTGCAATGAGTCCTCAACTATATTAGATGGATCAGAAGCTACCTGCCAACTTCTACATAGTCGATCATGATCAAAATATTCTTCCACCAACATAAAATTTGACATGCAAGTTTAATTTCTACAAATATCTTATGTATCGAATATCAAAGATGCAACAAAATATTTAATTCTCGTGCAAGTACCAAAAAAGTTTATATGTTCTCAAACTAATTTCATGTCACTCATCGTATGATCCTTTTGAATGATGCATGCTATTCTTTGATGATGATCACCAATGAACCTCTTAGTCATCGAATCAAGCAAATTTCATTGTGCCAAGTCAACTAATACAACTCAATTTCATTGAGTTATATAAAATTCTAAAGTTTCATCACATTAGCTTTATCTTCCTTGTCTCAGTACCTTTAAATGCCTCGTATCATTCTTTGTTTAGTCATCCTAGCCAAATTAACTTAGCTCAACTAACAAGACACGACCTCATTAAATTACAAACTCTATAAGCATAAGGAAGATACGTGAACCTAATTTTGACCTTTTCCTAATGTACTAAAACATTTAGGGTGCGTTTGGTTGGGGGTCATCCGTGATTACCTTGGTTATGTGATTACCAAGTAATCACATAACCAAGGTTATAAGGAATAAAACATAACCTAATGTTGTTTGGTTTAATCCTAGGTAATGAGACAAAACCTTGTTTGTTTGAAGGTTTTAATACATTACTTACTTAAACATTTACTATATTACCCCCTAGTTCAATTATAATCATTTTTTTCAACTAAATTAATTTAATATTTATTTTTTAAAAAAATTAAATTATTAATTATAATATTAATAATATAATATATTATTATATATTAATATATATATATATAATATTAATATTTATAAATTAATTTGATCTTTTTGGCACAATTAATATTTATAAATTAATTTGTTCAATGCAAAAGTTAAAAAGGTTTCCAAACTGAAATTCACACCATTAAATTTGCACAAACACTACGTTTTGCAGCGAGTTGAATTTCAGTAAGAAAACACAAATTAAATGATCCAGAATTTCAACAAGGTGCATCCACTGGAATGCAGAATAAACCATCCGCACAAAGGAGCGTTGGAAATGTGTCAAAGCCCTCAGACAATAACACCAATGCAAATAGAATTCAGAGAACGTAATGCAGATTTAAAATTGATTCAGAGAACGTAATGCAAGAAACAACATTGACTAATTGGATTCATAGAACTAAAGCAGTGTATATTGTTCAAAATTGACATTCATGAATATCCATAGTAGTCAAATAGTTATCCCAAAATGACATTCATCCAAGAATGTATCCAGCACTGCAGTATCTAAAATATAAGTAGTAACAATGTATACCAAAATAACAATCTAATTCAAATAGTTATTTCATTTGGAATGAATCTCAGAGAGCAACTTCAGCACGTAACCTCTCCTTAATATCTTTGGCAATGCGAAGAAATTGTCAAGCTTGTGTCCATCCTTGAGAATATACTCCCCAACATCCATAATTTCTTGCTCAGAAAATTCAGAAAAGTCTATTAACTCTTCGTATAGCTTTTGTTTTTTTTTTTGACTATTCTCTGTTTGTTGTTTGAAGTAGTTGGAGATCTCCTCATCAGATTTAGAAATAGCAGTAATAAAATTGTCAATTTTTCCCACCAAGGCACCTAGAGCATCATCAGACTTCCCTTTTTCCTTTCTGGTTGACCTTTTGTTTGTTGGATAAGCAGATGAACTTGGAGTCTCAGGTATCTTCTGGTTGTCATTTTCAAATCCTTCAACATATTCTTCTTTTTCTAGATCAACCGTGTCAAACTCTTCATCACATAGATTTATCTCTTCGACTGCATCAGCTGGGGTTTCTGCATTAGCTCCTGTGGCATGATCTTTCCCCCACACAGACATCAAGTCATCAAGGTGGGGGAATTCTTTATTCCTTAAACCAATAGCAGCTGGATGACTCTAAATTAAAAAATTAGTAAACAAAATTATCAGACCAAAGTTGCATTTAAAGGAAAGTTAGTGATCTATTAAACACAAAAATAGAAATAGTTACCTTTACCCAATCGTCGAAGACATCCTTTGTTGTAATGATGCACTTATCAACATCGTTCCATCCAAATCCACTACTATGAGTCAGCATCTCATTGATAGCATGAAATTGCCTCTTCAACAGCTTGTACCTTGACTCAATATGAGGGGTAGCTTTCAGATTGCTGTCTGGTAATTTAACAGCCATGACTTTCTCCAAATGTAGCAAGTAACCAGTTCGAAAGCCATTTTCACTCTTCCAAGCAGAATTTTTACTTAACTCAACAAGGCAATCTACTAAAACTGCATCCTCTTGTTTTGTCCACACGTGTTTAGTGCTCGGTGTTTTTCTTTTCAACTTCGTTGGCATTGAACTTTCTACTTGTTCAATTGGTGCATCCTTGTTTGTTGCTACTCCTTTTATCCTCTTCTGGCTATGTCCTTCCATTGAAAACTGAAATTAAACCATCCAAATAACACATTATTCTTGCATAAAACATAATCAAATTATTTAATCAAATAATATACAAATCCAGATACAATCAAATTGTTCAAATGTAATAAATCTAAGATACAACCAAATTGTTTAAACTTGATCAAACCTAGATACAATCAAATTGTTCAAACTTAATCAAATCCAGATACAACCAAATTGTTTAAACTATTGAAATGGGTAGTAAACCCAAATACAATATTATCAAAGAGTTCAAATACATAGAAACCTAAATTTCAAGACAGAACATTATATTTAATTAACCGATGACTGCCAGCTCGTGAACATTTCATCTGCAAGCTTGTCTCTCCATTCAGTCCAAGCAGGGCTGTAACATCCGGATTATTTTCATTTGACTCCTCTATTTTTAGGATTTTTAATTAGATTTAAAATTTCAATAAAGGTCCTTTAGTTAAATGATAGAAGGGAGTTTGGTAAAATAAAATAGGTGAAAAGATTCGTCCTTGCAAGACGAATCCAACGAAATTTGTTTGGGTCAATTTGGAAGTCGTTTGATGGCCGAACCAAGTGAACCAAAATTTAATCTGGTTCGATTTGGGAAATTAGACCCGGTTTGATCGGGATTTCTTAAACCCGAAGTTAGGAGTACTGTGCACTCCTCTTTATAAAAGAATTTTTCTTTTCTCTCGGCCGCCTCTCCTCTCCGCGCGACTCGCGCCCAAGCGAGCCACGTCCGCCGCCCGCCGCCCGATTCCGCCGGCGGAAAACTCGGAACAGATCGAGGAGGAGCCTATAAGAGGAGGCCGCGACCCAACCCTAGCCACCAGCCGCCTCTTCCTTTCCCTCTGCTCGCGTCCAGACGCCTTCGCCGCCGCCGCGTGGGGAAGTAGAGCAGCCGTCGCACAGCGTCGCCGCGCCTGCCTGTTCGCGTGAAGACGCCTGATCGCTGCCGCGTGAGAAGAGGAGCAGCCGACGCCGACCCACTGTTCGGCGCCCTGCATAGCCGCCGCCGCTTCTGCTCCGTCGTCGACGCCGCCTCTGTCACCGTCGCTTTCCACTGCGCAGACGCCGCCGGTCTGCCTTTCCTCAGCCTCCGTCCGCCGAGCAGCCGACGCTGCCCTGTTCGGCCCTGTTCACGCGAAGAAGACGAAGACCAGTGATCTTAATTAACGGGATTAATTAGATAAGGTAAGGGATTAATTACAAGATTTTAATTAGGTTGATTAATCGAGTAGGATTAATTAATTAAGAGCATTAGGTAATGAATTAAGGTTCATTTGATTAAGCTGGTTAATTAGAATTATTAATCTGGGTTAATTAAGTTTAATGATGCATTGAATTAATCAGGTTATAAATTAGTATTCGATTAATGATTATAGTTTAATCAGTAATTAATTAGTTAATCCGTAAATGGGTTTTAATTAGTAATTAATTGATAGTTAATCGAAAGATTAGTTAAGTTAATTGGAGTAGTTCGATTATGATAGATTGGATTAATTAACTAGTTAACTAATTAAGGTTTCATTAATCCTAGTGAATTGGTTAGGTTAGGTTTATTAGTAGTGGATTAATGAAGTAATCAAATTAAATAGATTAATTGGAAATAGTAAGTTGATTTGGGGTACGATTAACTCTTGACCCAATTGAGTAATTAGATTAGGTTAATAATTTCGATTAAGTTATAGTTATGATTTTTGCTAGGTCGCGCGAAGAAGGTGCTAGAGCACATCGGAGAAGATCTCCGATTTCATAAACCTTAGCATTTAAAACCTAGTGAGCAGACAGGTAAGTGCATCTCTCACCTGCAGTATGAGTAGTTCCGTTGTTTTCTGTGTTTTTCCATAAACATGATTTTGTTAAAGCATATGCATGATTTTGTTAAAGCATATGGTAGAATTGCATGGTATAAGAAGTAAGATATTGTAAGTACATCTCTCACCTGCAGTATGAGTAGTTCCGTTGTTTTCCGTATTTTTCCATAAACATGATTTTGTTAAAGCATATGCATGATTTTGTTAAAGCATATGTAAATAGTAGAATTGCATGATATAAGAAGTAAGATATTGTAATATGAAAGAAAGTACTTTATTTTGATGTTGACAAGTACCGGACCGTGAGGTGTCCAAGGGATGGGCTCCATAAGTTGCCCCTAGGCCGCGAGGTGCCTAGTACGCTCTAATCGGCTTCGGTGGCTAGCTACCCCGGACCGGTTAGGGATGCGCGCATTGGTACTTTGTCAGGGCCCAAATGATGGATGTTTAATATGTTTAATTATTATGAAATAGTATGTTTTGAAAATCCCCTCACATGTTTAGATATGAACATTCATGTTGCATAAATCAGTTATTACGAAGTTTTCTATGGTTTTTGTGAGTTAGATGATGTACTTACTAAGCGTTGCTTATAGTTTGCATTCCTCATATTGCAGATAAATGAAAGGAAAAGTTATAGGAAAGAGGAGGCAGCTGGAGAAGTGTTTGATGTGTGGTGTCGGCGGAACCGCGGAATAAGATCAAGAATTATATAAATGTTTATTTTATGTCCAAGAATTTATATTTATTTCTTTTGCTTCCGCATGCTAAACAGAAAAAGAAAAGTTTATTTGAGTTATTTTATTTAATGAGTAAAAGTTAAGGAAAGTTTAAGTACGTAACGTCTCCCTATTAGTATAAGAAAGAGGGGGGATTGGATCATCTTGAGCATGTTGTAGATTTTCCACGCTTAGTCTTGCTACGATACAAATTCACCCAACGTCGTACAGAGACCGCCACTTTGAAAAGAATTTGGTCCTATGTACGTAATTCTATTACAATTTTAGTAAATTTCTTAATGTAATGAATTGTGAATTGAATTGTAATAGGCGATTTCAAATCTTAAATTATATAACAATCGATTATTGGACTCGACTGTCCATATTAGTTGATTGCTGAAAATAATAATCGATTGATAGACTTTAAAAAATTAAATAAAATATTTTGTAATTGATCGTTAGATTTGATTATCCATCATCAATTGATTACTGAAAAACAGTAATTGATTGCTAATTTAAAATACAAATAGAATGTTTCATAATCAAATGTTGGACTCAATTGTCCATTATCAATATATATAATCAATTGATAAAAAGTAGCAATTGATTGATAAAATTTAAAAACTGAATAAAATGTTTCGTAATTAATCATTGGACTTGACTGTTCATCATCAATTATTAGTTGATTGATAGAAAATAGCAATCAACTACTAGAACTTAAAAATCAAAATAGAATGTTTCATAATCGATCGTTGGACTCGACTATCCATTATCAATCGATTGCTAAAAAGTAACAATCGATTGATAAACTTAAAAAATCGAGTAGAATGTTCCGTAATCGATCATTAGACTCGACTTTCCTTCATTAATCAATTGTTGAAAATCATCAGTCAATTGAGAATGAAAAAATTAGTTATTTTAATTTTCGATCAAATTAACTGATGTTTTATCGATTTAGTTTGTGTTGGGTTGCAAGGGTGCAAACATAGTCCCACATCTAAAGTACATGGAAGAGATCATGGGGTTAAAAGAATGAAAAGTATCTCCATTGGTATGAGACCTTTTGGGTAGAGCCCAAGAACAAAGTCATGAGGATTTAGGCCCAAAGTGGACAATATCATACTAGTCTTAACCTGGAGGTCTAGAGTTCGAATCCTGGGGAAGACAAAAATCTACTGGGCAGGGGTGGAAAGACCTGGTGAGTAACGGCACGGCCGAGGGTCGTCGGTTGACGACATAAGGGGTCGCCAGTTGGGCCGCCCAAGGGACCGCCAAGGAGCTGCCAGTTGGGCCGCCCAAGGGACCGCCAAGGAACTGCCAGTTGGGCCGCAGTTGGGCTGCCCAAGGGGCCGAGGGGCCGGGGCCGGGTCATTACAATAAAAAGGCGCAAATCCTGGTGGGTCGAGGATTCAGACATCAAAAATGACGTTGGGGGAGCCTGTGGTTCTTTGTTTGAGGGGGGATTGTTGGGTTGCAAGGGTGCAAACATAGTCCCACATTTAAAGTATATGGAAGAGATCATGGGGTTAAAAGGATGGAAAGTATCTCCATGAGGGTTTCGACTCAAAGTGGACAATATTATACCATTGTGGAGATATTTTGATTCAATCGGTTATTATACTATTGTAGAGATATTTTGATTTCATGTTTTAACAGTTTGAGTCACTTTTTGTTGGAAAGTTCGATCGATTTGGGATAAATTCAATTTGTTCAATTTTTGTCGAGAAATTTATCCGGTTCTGTTAATTAAATTTTTTTATTTATTTGATTTCAATTGAAAATATTCAGTCGAATTCGATTATTAACCGATTGCTCACCTTAATAGTAATGAGTTAATTTATATTGAACTATATAATTAATATCACTAAAATATTATTAAATATTTTTAAAAATCTAAACAAAAAAAATTTAAATAAATATTAATAAATAGATGTAGCTAATCGTTTAAATATTCATCGATTTACTTGAGACGTCGACCCAACTGTAATGTAGATTCGACCAAGGCTTAGAATCATCGATTTGACGGTTTTTAGTGTTGGGTTGCAATGATGCAAACATAGTCTCACATCTAAAATACATTATGGGGTTAAAAGGATGGAAAATATCTCCATTGGTATGAGGTCTTTTGGGGAGAGTCCATGAACAAAGTCATTATAAGGGTTTAGGCCTAAAGTGGACAATATCATGTCATTGTGGAGATATTTTGATTCCATCGGTACTAATAAGTGGTATCAGAGCGAGACCACTCTTCACCGGACTAACCGCCGGATGAGTCAGGATCCAGATCTAACCATGTGGTTTGAACCTTAAACAAAGGAAGTGGGTGCTCCCGTGTCTGAATCAAGAAGACCAGACACCAGGTGAGAAGTCCTAGTAGGTCGGGTAGACCGAGGGGCAAAAAGTCCTAGTTGCGACTAGGTGGGAAGTTCTAGTAGGTCGGATGGACCGAGAGACAAAAAGTCCTAACTGCGGCTAGGTGGGAAGTCCTAGTAGGTCGGGTGGATTGAGAGGTAAAAAGTCCTGGTGGGTCGAGGATTCAGACATCAAAAACGATGTTGGGGGCCTGTGGTCCTTTGTTTGAGGGGGGATTGTTGGGTTGCAAGGGTGCAAACATAGTCTCACATCTAAAGTACATGGAAGAGATCATGGGGTTAAAAGGATGGAAAGTATCTCCATTGGTATGAGGCCTTTTGGGAAGAGCATAAGAACAAAGCCATGAGAGCTTAGGCCCAAAGTGAATAATATCATACTATTGTGGAGATATTTTGATTCCATCGATTTTAACAATTTGTTCAGTTTTTATTGAAAAGTTCCATCGATTTGGGATAAATTCAATATGTTCAATTTTTATTGAGAAGTTTATCCGGTTCTGTTAATTAAATTTTTTTATTTATTTGATTTCAATTGAAAATATTCAGTCGAATTCGATTATTAACCGATTGCTTACCTTAAGTAATGAGTTAATTTATATTGAACTATATAATTAATATCACTAAAATATTATTAAAATTTTTTAAAAATCTAAAACAAAAAAAATTTAAATAAATATTAATAAATAGACTTAGCTAATCGTTTAAATATTCATCGATTTACTTGAGACCCAACTCTAATGTAGATTCGACCCAGGCTTAGAATTGTCGATTTGACGGTTCTTAGTATTGTGTTGTAAGGGTGTAAACATAGTCCCACATCTAAAGTATATGGAAAAGATCATGGGCTCAAAAGGATGGAAAGTATCTCCATTGGTATGAGGCCTTTTGGGGAGAGCTCAAGAACAAAGTCATGAGGGTTTAGGCCTAAAGTGGACAATATCATGCCATTGTGGAGAAATTTTGATTCCATCGGTACTAACAAGTGCTATCAGAGCCATGATCCAGATCTAACCATATGGTTTGAATATTAAACAAAGGAAGTGGGTGGACCGAGGGACAAAAAGTTCTGGTAGGTCGAGGATTCAGACATCAAAAACGACATTGAGGGGGGCGCAAGGGTGCAAACATAGTCTCACATCTAAAGTACATGGAAAAGAGATTCAGACATAAAAAACGACATTGAGAGGGGCCTGTGATCCTTTGTTTGAGGGGGGATTAATGTTGGGTTGCAAGGGTGCAAACATAGTCCCACATCTAAAGTACATGAAAAAGATCATAGGGTTAAAAAGATGGAAAGTATCTCCATTTGTATAAGGCCTTTTGGGGAGAGTCTAAGAACAAAACCATGAGAGTTGAGGCCCAAAGTGGACAATATCATATCATTGTGTAGATATTTTGATTCTATCGGTTTTAACACTTAGAAAGTCAACTCAGATTATTATGATTCATGATTCAGAATTGCCAATTCATGGTATGATTCACGGTTCAAGATTATTATTATTATTTAAAAGTTATAAATTTATAAAAATATATATAAAGAAGGACTTTCCTATATATCCCCTAAAATTTTGAAGGAGTATTTCAAACCTTGGAATTATCATCATCAGTATTTTATGTCTGAGGTATCAAAACTTTTTCGAATTTATTATCAATAAATTTTATGTCTTTATTTAGATTGGATATTTTCGATAAACATTCTCCTTGTATTATAATTGAAGAATTGTAACCGAAAATGATTGAGATTTCAAAATTAATAATAATAAAATAGATATGAAAATGATGAAAATAGAATTTGAAGAATAAAGAATGCTAAATCGTTTCTATTAATTAAATAATAATTAAATAAACTCAATCGTTAAAAATAAAATAAAAATCACATAGAATAACTTTCACTCCTCCTCTTCCACTTTTAAATCACACTCATATAAACAAACTGGTACATAATACAAAGTTGAAAAAATTATTTACTTTCCTACTCTTTTTCTAACTATGAAAAATAATAATATGAAAAAAAGAAATATATTGATTAGTTATTAAATAATTAATATTATATAAGAATATTGATTTAGTTGGTTAGGATATTTAATTTTAATTTGGGGGGTTTTAGGTTCCAGTGTTGGCAATGATTTTTTTAAAACAATTTTATAAAATTTGCATCTATTAAAAAAAATACCCTCGTCGAACCAACGATTAACTATAACCTTGACCTGGTTTTCGTTAGGATCGAATACGAACTCAGCTCATGGGAGGTTTATTAATTCTTAGCTATATATAGTGGTGCGGCCAGAGCGGATGAGGAGAGAAGGAAGAAGCGTGGCCATGGGAGACGCTTCGAGAAGTGTGGCCATGCGAGACGCTTCGAGTCAGCCGGAGAAGAAGCCTCACGCGGTGTGTATCCCGTGCCCTGCTCAGGGACACGTCACGCCGATGATGAAGCTGGCGAAGATCCTCCGGATCTACGGCTTCCACATCACCTTCGTCAACACCCACTTCAATCACAAACGCCTACTCCGCTCCGGCGCCGTCGTCCCTTCGGGTGTTGCCGACCCGGGCTTCCGCTTCGAGTCCATCCCCGACGGCCTCCCGCCCTCCGACACAGACGCCACGCAGGATCCCCCCTCCCTCTTAGACTCCATCTCCAAGCACGCGCTCCTGCCGTTTCTCGACCTTCTGCGCCGCCTTAACTCCGGTGACGGCGACGCGCCGCCCGTTTCCTGCATCGTCTCCGACGGCGTCATGTGCTTCACCCTGGACGCCGCCAGGGAGCTCCGCATCCCTGAGGTCATCTTCTGGACTACCAGCGCCTGCGGCTTCATGGGCTACCTCCAGTACCAACGCCTCATCGACCGCGGCCTCACGCCCCTCAAACGTAATCGAATCTTGTTGTGTCTCTCTAAATTTCTCAACAATTAACTAGCAATCAACAATTTTTTGTGTGTGTGTTTATAGACGAAAGCGACATCACGAACGGATTCTTGGATACTCCGATCGATTGGGTGCCGGGAATGAAGAATATTAGGCTGAGGGACTTCCCGTCCTTCATCCGGACCACCGACCGGGACGACATCATGCTCAACTATACCAACCGCGAGGCACAGCGCGCCTCCATCGCCGCAGCGGTAATCTTGAATACTTTCGACGAGCTGGAGGGACCTGTCCTGGAGGCGATGGCGGAGATCCTCCCCCCGATCTACACCGTCGGTCCGCTCTCCTTGCTGCTCCAGCACCACCAGATTCCTGACGCCCTCGCCTCTATCCGCTCCAACCTTTGGAAGGAGGAGAGCGGGTGCTTGGAGTGGCTGGACTGTCGCGCGCCGCGCTCGGTGGTGTTCGCCAACTTCGGGAGCATAACGGTGATGAGCAACGAGCAGCTGGTGGAGTTCGCGTGGGGGCTGGCGAACTCAGAGCACGAGTTCCTGTGGGTGATCCGGCCGGATCTGGTGCGGGGGCACGCGGCGGTGCTGCCGGCGGAGTTCGTGGAGAAGACTC
Source organism: Curcuma longa (assembly GCF_044706935.1). NCBI lineage: Eukaryota > Viridiplantae > Streptophyta > Magnoliopsida > Zingiberales > Zingiberaceae > Curcuma > Curcuma longa. Next base: position 12,020,411 of record NC_133862.1, on the reverse strand, counting down.
GGGAGCGTGGTATGCTGGCCAGCTGGTGCCCGCAGGAGGAGGTGCTGAGCCACGCCTCCGTGGGAGGGTTTCTGACACACAGCGGCTGGAACTCGACGCTGGAGAGCATCGTCGGCGGGGTGGCGATGCTGTCGTGGCCCTTCTTCGCGGAGCAGCAGACCAACTGCAGGTACGCGTGCACGGAGTGGGGGAACGGGATGGAGATCGACAACAACGTGAGGAGGGAGGAAGTGGAGGGGCTGATAAGGGAGCTGATGGGGAACGGGGAGAAGGGGAGGGAGATGAGGAGGAGGGCGGCTGGGTGGAAGGAGGCGGCGGAAAGGGCTGCGCGGCCAGGGGGCTCGTCGTTCCTCAACCTGGCGAGATTGGTCGACCTGCTGCGCAACTTCTGAGATTGGCGGGATTGGTCAACCTTTCATGGCAGAAAATCAAAATAAAATAGTTAATATAAATCAATTATATATCTTGCTCATTTACTTTGAATTTGAGTTATTTCGATAAACTCTCATTTAAATAACACATTTTAATTATTTTGAGAGTTGATGATAGTCCTCTGATCAATTATAATTTTATAATTTTTTTCTTTATAAATGATCATAAAATTTATTGTGTAGAATTAATGGATGATATATTTCACTTTTTATTATAAAAAATTAATGATGAAAATTATAACAATATTCTAATATGATAGTTCTGTTAGAGCAAGGGGGGCTCAAGCCTTTTTTGGAGGTTCTAGGTAAATTTTTTTTTAAAATGATTGTTATTATTTAAAAAAAAATTCTCTCAAATGAAATAAAGATGAAATATTCAGAACAAAGATAAAATATTCAGAATAAATATGAAATATAAAGATAAATCACAGGCGACATAACAAGTCTGAAATTTTTATTTTCATTTCTAATGTGAATTGTCAAGATTACAAGTTTACAATCAGAATCATTCATAAAAAAAAATAAGAAATTAACAGAAGCATAAAAAAAAATTTGATAGGAAAATGAGTAAGTCAATACCTTTAGGTCTTAAGATCATCGAAAAATTTATAACAAAAGATCTTAATTTTGATCGTTCCTCTCCTTGCACCCCTTGTGATGATCTCGAAAATGTCTTGAGAAGTAAAAATAAGTTATCAAACGAGTAAACTGTTTGAAGTTGGGCAATAGGTTATTAGGTTAACAAGGAAGGAAGAAGAGGAATATAAAGAAACTACTAAATTAGAATTTTGAGAATTATGAAATATTAAATATATTAGAATCAAGCCAAAATTTTTACAAAATCCAATGACCATGCTAAATTTCTATAAAATCCAATAAAAATATTTTAATAATTTTTTATTCTCTCAAAAAAAATATATATATATATAAATATAATAATTGATATATTAAAAAATTGAGCTCAAATAAAATTGGGACCCTAGGCATAGGTCTTAATGATCTATGCCTAAAGCTGACCCTGTGTTAGAGCATTATGGGAGATTCTTTTTTTAATTTTATTGTTGGAGAGAGTGGCTCTCTACTTCTGGAGCAATTCTTATTTATTAAAAATAAATAAATAAGATTATTGATAGTGAAGAAATATAAAATATATTATGTATATATATAATTATTTGTAGATTTTTTTGTATAGTAGAGAAATGAATAAGATTTTTTTAAATTTTTATGTGATATTATAGAAATTATAAAATAAAATCTCTATAACAACTCCTATTACCAAATAATCCAATATGCGAATGCCACGACTCGTAAATAGTGTTCGGCCTTTCTCCTGTGTAATTTAATGGCTGTCTTTTATCTAAAACTTTCTTATCTTTAATCCTTAATAGCCTTTAAATGTATGACAGAAAATCAAAATAAAAGAGTTAATATAAATCAATTCTCTTGCTCCTTTACTTTGAATTTGAGGTTCATTAAATTATTAGATAGAACAAAAATAAGTACTTGTTTGAGAGTTACGGTCACAATTGCAGCAAGATGTGAATGTTATAAATTTGCTTCCGAAACATAGTTGAGTTTGTTACGTCAAAGCAAAATTATAGAAAAGGACAAGAATTCGAATCTCGATTTCACAATACTCTCCTCCGTTGTGGTATATCTTTTGTTGCAAAAAAACAAAAAAAAGAATGCTATAGATTTGTTATTATTCTTCACGTTTGTCGTCCCCATGAGTGGATATTCCTCGAATGATTTTTGTATTTGGCTCCATCCACGTAGAGCCAAAATGTGAATGCTGACTACTCGTAGTACACGTCAATTTATATCATAAAATAACTTCTTGGGATATCCATCTACTTAGAGCCAAAATGTGAGTGCGACTACTCCCGTAGTAAGCGTCAATTATTATATCATAAAATAAGTTCTTGGAATATCTGAAAAATAAAAAAAGATGCTCAACGTTATAGCATTAGAACATAGAACAGCGAAATTGAATTTCATTAGATGAAGTTTAAATTAATTGATTAAATAGATTACATAGAAAAGGTGAGATTAAAAGTAAGAAGGTAATAAAATTTATGTAAGAAATAACAAACTTTAATGATCGTTGATGCAATTCAATTTTAATTTAAAATTTAATATATTTAATTAAGTACAAGAAGAAAATTATAAGTACAATCAACCTCTAATTAATATCAATCAAGAATTGATTTAAACAGTTTAAAAGAATCAACATGCTCAATAAGTGATGAAAGTCCTACCAGACAATCCAATGTTAGAACAAAAGTGAAAATAGTAGAGGAGTGAACTCTAGATAGGTGTGGATTAGATATTTGGTAAGGAGAAAGTTCTAAAAGAATAAACTTTAAATCAATATGAATATCAGTAAAGTTTAGGTAAAAGAGAAATTTTAGAACAGTGAATTCCAAATAAATAAGAAGTCTTGATTAATAAGTAGAATAAATATCAAATAAGCCTAGTATACACCATATACTAAGTATATTTCTATATTCTATGATGTATTCAGATTAATCCTTGTGTTGCAAAAAAAAATGATTTCAAACGATCGAAAAAAGTTTCTGTCGACCGAATTATTATTTCGAATGTATGAATTATCAAACAAATAATTTTGTAATCGAATAAAATAAATTTGTTACAGTAGAGTCTTTAGATCCTTAAGTTGAGTTTTTTGTTTACTATCGGAAGGGCGATTACGAATACGAACGAACAACTCTCGCTATTCATAAATCAAATCATTTCAAATTGATGTTCTTTGTTGATGTCAAGAAGCCCTCTCAAATTCTCCCTTTCTCACAATTGGATGCTATGATGCAGTGGAGCCTTTTATAGGCAAAAAAAGGAGAAAATTTGAGTGAGCTAGACTCCATGACATGACATATAATATTTAGGTCCAAGTGATGAGAAGAGGCTCCAGATGTCTAAAAAATTAAGTCATCAAGGATATTTGAGAAGTTATCTAACGAAAGCTGACATATGGGCTTCGGGAGGACCGAAAGTACCTCCAAAAGAATGGAGCCTAGATAAACAATATCGACTGAGCCGTTGGACCAGGTGACAAAATCATTCTCCTATTATATTTTTTTTCCTTCAGAATCCCCTATAATTCAATGATTAGATTTTAATGAAGGTATTTTGTGTTGGGGGTAATTCATCTCCATGTAGCTAAATTAAATTATGATATTTTAATATGTTTGACAAAGAGTTTCATCTGGGTGTGTACGCTTATGTATTAAATTTGTAAAATACTTGTTAAATTACTTATGAAGTTTGTGACTAGACTAAAGGTGGCCGGCGACCCCCCTCTCATGAGGTCGCCTAGCGTGGCCGACGACCCCCCTCTCATGAGGTCACCTGACGCGATCGGCAGCCCCGGGCTACCACGGCCAACGCGCATGAGGTCGCCCTGTGTGCGTGAGGTAGCCTTGTGTGGTTTTTTTTTTGCCCTCGAAACATAGCTGAGTTGGTTATAATGAAGTAGACTTACAGAAGAGGACAAAGATTCGAATCTCAACGAAGCCGAACAATACTATTCTCCGTCGTGGTCAACTGCAACTTTTCGATTTACCTCATCATAGATGGTCGTGAGACCGACTGTGTGGGACCGCTAGGGTGGCGGATTCCACCTTTTTGCAGAAAAGTGATTATATATTTTTTTCTTTCCTTGTTCCTTTCTTGTTTCCTTCTCGATTTTTTTTAGTTTCTAGTTTTTCCCTAACTCTTACAATGATAAATCTTGGAGGTGACTAATCAAATCCTACAGTAATTTTTCATCGATCATTAAAATAAAATCAGATACTTGCAATGACCCATCCAAGCGGCCATCATTCTTAGGCATGCCACTGGAGGAAAAATTCTTTATAATACGCTCGACTTGGACTCGAACCTTAGATACTTGATTAATCCCTAGAAGACTTGACCGCTACACCATAGCCCTGGAGGACCTGACCAGTGCACGGTAATCCTAGGGCAAATTTTTTTCCTTTCCGTTCCCTCTTTCAAAATAAATAGAGGGTAAAAGAATCTTAATAACCAAACAAGCCTCAGATTAGTAACAAACACAAAACTCAAATTAGTAATAACTTACGTGACTTTAAGGAGGCGTTTGGTTGATGATTATCATTGATAATCTTGATTATCTGTCTAAGGTTTTCCAAATAGTGCAACATCACCGTCACATCAGCAAATGAGTTATAATTAACCAAGGAATATGATTACCTTGGCAGCCTAAGATTTTCTACGATTCTGAATGTTAATAAATTTTTTTTTATGATTATCCTCTGATTTTAAAAATTATGTTAATGGAAATGTAGAAATCTAATTAAAATTGAGTTAATTAATTCAATAAATTTTAATTTAAATAATTATAAATTAAAAAAATACTTTATTTTATATTTTAAAATATAAAAGTAATAAATTATATTTATTAAATTAATAAATTATTTTATTAAAATAATTATTTGAATAAATTAATTTACTAAAATACATATAAATTTATTTTAAATTTAAAAAATTAATGAATTATATTTATTGATTTAATGAATCATTTTATTAAAATAATTATTTTAAGGAATTATTTTATTAAAATAAAATTAACTAATTATATTTATTAATATAATGAATTATTTTATTATAATAATTATTTTTATGAATTATTTTATTAAAATATATATTATTTCGACAAATACACCGTAGATGATAAGCCATCGGTTCACGAATTTCTGACATGCACGCTCTTGGAAGATAGCTGTTGAGAAAGTGAAGGAACTTGAAAAGCACTCAAAAAGAGAATTAGAATGGCACCGAGAGTGGGTCCCGACAAGCCACTTCGACGTTCAAGTTATGATTTTGTGTGAGGAAGAAGTTTAATGATTGGAAAAATAGAGTTGATGTATACATACCTGTGTTCATAGGTATATATATGCAACCTTTTATAGAGTTGATCTTTGAAACATTAGCATCTGTTTAGAAAGTATTCTGAAATACCCGTTTCAGATTTAGAAAGATTCTGATCATCAATTTTGTTTGGGGACATTTTTCTATCTTTTAGAAGAAATAGTCTTAGGATCCCCTGATTGCGCAGGCCGATCGACTTTTGAGATTAAGAAGACTCTAAGGTTGAGACTCGAGGTCGAGATGGAGTCGGCGCGTGATGCCAAGTGAGTACCGAGATTGGAACTCGAGGTCGAGATGGGGTCGATGTGTGATGCCGAGTGAGTGCCGAGATCAGAACTCAAGGTTAAGATGGGGTCAACGTGTGATACCGAGTGAGTGTTAAGATTGAAACTCAAGATCGAGACTCGAGGCCGAGATAAGGTCGGCGGGTGATGCTGATTGAGTGAGTGCCGAGATCGGAACTTGAGGTCGTAACTCACTTGGCATCCTGTGTCTAGCGATAGTCGTAACTCCGTAAGTTCAAAAAATGTGTAGAGATTAAAAAAATTGAAAGTAAGAACTTATTATGTTTAGATGTACCGATCAGATGCAACTTAACTTTCTTGATGTTGAATGCAACTCAAAAATTTGAAAGAGCTTTTACTAGGCTTGATAAGCAAGATACATGGTTTAAAATAGATCTTCAGATATAGATTGACATATTATTTTGATTGATAAAGGAGAGGTGATATTTGGATCAAATGATAAACCTAAAAGATAATTGAAGACTCTTGATGAAAAGTCAACAAGTGCAAATTGAAATAATGTAAGACTTTTGCTTCTCTATTGTAAGTTTTTTATAAGCTAATATTAAAAGTTTTAGGATCTTTGCATGTCAATTACAATACTTTTACACATAAGATTAATTTTATTTATATCATTTTGAAGGATTGGCAAGAAAGTGATGATCTTGATGTGTATTCGATGTGGATTAGAATGAAAAATAAATTTGAAAAGTATTGGGGAAATCCTGAGAAGATAAATAACTTGCTTTTCATTATGGCAGTGCTTGATCCAAGACATAAATTGAGTTTCATAAAATTTATGTTAATTGAATTATATGAAGATGAGAAAGGTATAAGAGTAGGAAAGATAATAAAGGATACTTTATTTATTTTGTACAAAAATTATAAGGAAAAAATGGAGCCTCAAGATAGTACCTAAAGAGTTCATCTATTTCAGAATTAGCTGACAATGATAATGACAATATTGAAAAAAATATAAGTCAAATGAATTTTAAAAGACAATCAATCCTTTGTAGTATAAGAAACAAAAGACATAAGTTTTTTCTACTTTTAATATTTAGGATAATGGAAGCAAAATTGTAATAGATTTTCTATACTTGCTCAAATTGCTCATGATATATTAGTCATTCTAATATCAATAGTTGTTTAGAATCCCTTTTCTTCAGCAAAAGGTAGAATCCGCCATCTTAGCGACTCCACATGATCGACTCCATAACCATTTGTAAAGAAGTAAATCGGGAAGCCGCAGTTGGCCACGACGGGGGAGAACATTGCCTCAACTTCGCCAAAATTCAATCCTTGTCCATTTCAACAAGTCTACTCCATCATAATCAATTCAACTATACCTCAGGGGCATTAGAATTCCCTTTCAATACTAGTAGTAGGATACTTATTATTTTAGAGTTTATTGACTCTTAAAGTGGTAGAAAGCCTTATTTGTACTCAGGATTGACTTCGATTAAGTTTGAAGTCAATTAACATTTAAGAAATTTTATAAGTTATGGAAATAAATTCTCTTTAAAAAAAATATAATTAGATTTCTATTTTTAATTATGAACTTAAAAGTATTTCTTTATTTGACTTATATTTTTTATTAGAATTCTCAAAATTATAATGAACTCCTCTTCTTTGACAATACCGATGTATGGATCAATAAATAATATAATAATCTATGATATATTTTAAATATTTTATTTTATTTAGAAGTGCATTTACTTAATGATTATCTTGTTCAGATGGTGAATAACAAATCTTTACTTCTTGGTCCCATTAGGGACAAGTACAACTGCACAAGGAGTCAAGGACAAAATAAAATCTCCACGTTGCCATGTCATGCATGATTTCAATCTAATTTTTATTCTTTAGTCGAAGTATAATTATATTATCATCTCTTAATTGGCATTTGACAAAATTTATAATTCTTAATTTTAAACTTATAGTAGTAGACTAGTGGTTGACTCATGACCGATTGTATAACTGATTGACGAACTAAAATATGATATGTATTTACTTCAGTTAACGTTGAGTTTAGATCGATCGTTGATGGTGAAATGTAAGAATATGATTAATTTTAGATAATTGATTTTGTGATAGGTAAGAATATAAATAATTTTGAGGTATTTTATTAGTTAATTTTGTAAATACATAGAGAAAATAATTTTATGAATACAAGGGAGATATTTTGATTTTTTTTGATAATTTATTGAACCATGTTATCTAATATTCTAACTATCTATTTATATACTCTTGGATAAAAAAAATTGATCAATCGACTACTCAACTTGATTGCTCAATTGAAAAGTCGAACAAAAAGATGAGTTGTCGATTGATCAACTCGAGTTACTCGACTGCTAGACTAAAAAATTTAAGAGAAAGTGTTTCACGTGACTAGTGCTCAACTTGACTGCTCGACTTAAAATTTTATAGAAAATATATCAATCGATTGCTATAAATCATTGACTGATACACTTAAAAAATTGAACAGAATATTTAACAATCGACCATTGGACTCGATTGTCCATTAGTTGATTGTTGAAAATAGTAATCGATTGATACTTAAAAAAATCAAATAAAATATTTCGTAATTGATTGTTAGATTTGACTGCCCATCATCAATTGATTGCTAATTTAAAATCTAAATAGAATGTTTCATAATCGATTGTTGGACTCGATTGTCCATTATCAATCGATTGATGAAAAATAGTAATTGTTTGATAGACTTAAAAAACTGAATAAAATATTTTATAATCAATCATTGAACTCGACTATTCATCATCAGTTGATTGCTAGAAAGAAGCAATCGACTACTAGACTTAAAATTCCAAATAGAATATTTCATAATCGATCATTGGACTTGACTGTTCATTATCAATCGATTGTTGAAAAGAACAATCGACTGATAGACTTAAAAATCGAGTACAATATTCCATAATCCATCGTTAGACTCAATTATCCATCAATCAATCGATTGTTGAAAAGCAACTGATGTTTTATCAGTTCAATTTGTTCGCTTTTTGTTGGAAAGTTCGATCGGTTCGAGATAAATTCGATTTGTTCAATTTTTTTTGAGAAGTCTTTTTGGTTCAATTAATTAAATTTTTTTTATTTATTTGATGTTGATTAAAAATATTCGATCGAATTAATGGTAATGAGTTAATTTATATTGAACTATATAATTAATACCACTAAAATATTATTAAAAATTTTTAAAAATCTAAAATAAAATAAAAAATATTTTTTAAATAAATATTAATAAATAGACCTAACTAACCATTTAAATATTTGTCTATTTACTTGAGGCTCAACTCTAATGTAGATTTGATTCAGTCAATTTGACAATTCTTGGAAGATTGACCTTTAACTTTAACCATCCAAGATGGTTATGGTTCATGATTCAGCATTGCTGATTCATGATTTGATTCACGATTCATTACGGTTCTAGATGATTATTATTATTTTAAAATTATAAATTTATATAAATATATATAAAGATGGACTTGTATTTTTTAAGTTTTCTACCTATCTCCTAAAATTTTAAAAGAGTATCTCAAATTTTAGAAGTAACGCCGTCATCAGTACCTTTTTATGTCTCAGGCGTCAAAATTTTTTTAGATTTATTATCGATAAATTGAATATTGGTTATTTCCTTGCCATCGAGATGATAAATATTCTCCTTTCATTATAATTAGAGAATTGAAGCATAAAATGAATAAGATTTTGAAATTAAGAGTAGAAAAGATGATATGAAAAATGATGAAATTAGTTCTTTATTTATAGAATTTAAAGAATAACGAATATTAAATCATAACTATTAATTAAAAAATAATTAAATAATCATATTTATTAAAAATAAAATAAAAATCCCTCTCTTCTCAACAATCAGAATGACTTTCATTCCTTCTCTCTAACTTTTAAATCACACTAACATAAATAATCTATTACATAATGAAAAAATTATATTTACTCTCTTTTTTCAACTATTAAAAATAATAATATGATAAAAAATTTGATTAATTATTAAATAATTAATTAATATATAAGAATATTAGTTTGGTTGGTTAAGATATTTAATTTTCATTTGGGAGTTGAAGGTTCGAGTCTTGGCAATAATTTTTTTTTTTTAACAATTTTATAAAATTTGCATCTATAAAACAAACCAACGATTAACTGTCGATTTGATCCGACCGTTAATATGTACATGGATAACCAGTCAACGGGTAACCAATCCGCGGACTCTGTTATGGGTTCGGTTAGGATCCTGCCTGTGGCAAGGCTACTCTACTCTAATGGGTCACGGCATGTTGACACGGTTTTGGTTAGGATCGATTACAAACTCAGCCCGTGGCAGGTCTATTAATTCTTGGCTGTGGTGCGGCTAGAGCGGATGAGGAGAGAAGGGAACAAGTGTGACCATGGGAGATGCCATGCGAGACGCTCCGAGTCAGCCGGAGAAGAAGCCTCACGCAGTGTGTATCCCGTGCCCCGGTCAGGGTCACGTCACGCCGATGATGAAGCTGGCGAAGCTCCTCCGGTTCTACGGATTCCACATCACCTTCGTCAACACCCACTTCAACCACAAACGCCTGCTCCGCTCCGGCGCCGTCGTCCCTTCGGGTGCTGCCGACCCGGGCTTCCGCTTCGAGTCCATCCCCGACGGCCTACCGCCCTCCGACACCGACGCCACGCAGGATATCCCCTCCCTCTGCGACTCCATTTCCAAGTACGCGCTCCTGCCGTTTCTCGACCTCCTGCGCCGCCTTAATGCCGACGGCGGCGACGCGCCGCCGGTCTCCTGCATCATCTCCGACGGCGGAATGAGCTTCACCTTGGACGCCGCCAGGGAGCTCCGCATCCCTGAGGTCGTCTTTTGGACTTGCAGCGCCTGCGGCTTCATGGGCTATCTCCACTACCAACACCTCATCGACCGCGGCCTCACGCCCTTCAAACGTAATCGAATCTTGTTGTGTCTCTCTAAATTTCTGAACAATTAACTAGCTTAATCAACAATTTGTGTGTGTGTATGTTTATAGACGAAAGCGACATCACGAACGGATTCTTGGATACTCCGATCGATTGGGTGCCGGGAATGAAGAACATGAGGCTGAGGGACATCCCGTCCTTCATCCGGACCACCGATCGGGACGACATCATGCTCAACTATGGCAACCGCGAGGCACAGCGCGCCGCCATCGCCGCAGCGGTAATCTTGAATACTTTCGATGAGCTGGAGGGATCGGTCCTGGAGGCGATGGCGGCGATCCTCCCCCCCCCCCCCCCCCTCCCCCCCGATCTACACCGTTGGCCCACTCTCCTTGCTGCTCCAGCACCACCAGATCCCTGATGCCCTCGCCTCGCTCCGCTCCAACCTTTGGAAGGAGGAGAGCGGGTGCTTGGAGTGGCTGGACGGCCGCGCGCCGGCTCGGTGGTGTTCGTCAACTTCGGGAGCATAACGGTGATGAGCAACGAGCAGCTGGTGGAGTTCGCGTGGGGGCTGGCGGACTGATCAGAGTACGAGTTCCTGTGGGTGATCCGTCCGGATCTGGTGCAGGGGACACGAGGCGGTGTTGCCGGCGGAGTTCGTGGAGAAGACTCGGGAGCGCGGGATGCTGGCCAGCTGGTGCCCTCAGGAGGAGGTGCTGGGCCACCCCTCCGTGGGAGGGTTTCTGACGCACAGCGGCTGGAACTCGACGCTGGAGAGCATCGTCGGCGGGGTGGCGATGCTGTCGTGGCCCTTCTTCGCGGAGCAGCAGACCAACTGCAGGTACGCATGCACGGAGTGGGGGAACGGGATGGAGATCGACAACAACGTGAGGAGGGAGGAAGTGGAGGGGCTGATAAGGGAGCTGATGGGGAACGGAGAGAAGGGGAGGGAGATGAGGAGGAGAGCGGCGGGGTGGAAGGAGGCGGCGGAGAGGGCGGCGCGGCCTGAGGGCTCGTCGTTCCTCAACCTGGCGAGGTTGGTCGACCTGTTACGCAACTTCTGAATGCAGCTCAAACTTTGTCGTTTCCCTCAACAATAAATAAGAGGTTTTTGCTTTATTTTATAGAGGGAAACCAATGAAGTGACCAAAGACTGAGACGACTGTTCAGCCTGTTCTCCTGTATAACAACTTTCTACTGTGTAATCATTAAAATAGTCCCCGGGGTAATGGTGCAACGGTAGGACATCCGGGTTGTAACCTAGGGACCCGTGGTTCGATCCCCAGTTACGGCGTATTTGCAGGAATTTTTCCTCCAAATGGGGAACGCAATCAAAGGATGCTGGGCATCTGGATTGACCGCCGTATGCGCTTCCCGATTTACCCTGGTGATCGGTGGGAAACTTTCGTGGGACCGGGCCGATCACCCCCAGAGATGTTGGCTACTGGGATTATCATTTTTGTTGAAGTGTCTTATCCCAAGTGGTAAGCATGGAGACACCTGTTGCTTGAGGTTTCAAGTTCGAATCCTCTTAGCAACATATATTTGTTGACTGAGGTGCTGTGCGATTCATGTGTTAGTTCGGCTAAAGTGCTGTTTCGGCAGTATGCTCTTATCAACCTAGTGGTACCGTGCCTCCAAAAAATCCCTTAGGGGGTTTTCTGATATGGGGCCGTTTCGGTGGTGGTTGTCTTTATAAAAAGTTTACCCACTACAGTTTTATCAATGCTCGCTTGCCCGAGGGTATAGAGCAGCGGTATCCGTAACTGAGGTGCCAAGTTCGAGCCCTCTTATTGCCTAAGTGGTACCAGACCCCCAAAAATCCCGAAAGGGGTTTCTGATGTGGGGCCGGTTCGCCGGTGGGGCTGGTTACGATAAAAAGTTTACCCATCACAGTTTTATTAATTTGTTGCCCCCACGGGCGGGAGCAGCTGGTCAGGGCATGGGAGCTTGCAGCATGAGATAGGCGGTTCGAAGGCTCATGGCGCACATGCGATAACATCAAAATGTGTCATGTTTCCAAATCCTTCAACCACTATGCCCTGGCCAGTCCCGCATTCACCGTGATTTACCTCCTCACAGATGGTCGGGGGGCCGATCGTGTAGGGCCGCTAGGTTGGCGGATTCCAACCTTTTGCAGCATTAAAATAGCCTTTAAATTTATGGCAGAAAATCAAAATAAAAGAGTTAATATAAATCAATTCTCTTGCTCATTTACTTTGAATGTGAGCTATTCTGTTAAACCATCTTTCATTAAATTATTAGATAGAACAAAATTCACTGATTGTTCGAGAGTTGACAGTTAGCAAGATGCTGACGTTATAGATTTGTATTATTTTCGTCGTTTGTGGTCCCCAATGAGTCGATAGATCCTGAAATGATTTATCTACTTTACTCGGAGCCACCAAAAAAAAAAGGAGAAAAAAAAATGACGAATTCCTTACAGAAGAGCCAAAATGGGAATGCGATGGCATGACACCCTCCACGTCCATCTGAAGCAAAAATGAGAATGTGATGGCTTCTAAGTCGATCAATATCTTATACCTTCTCGATATATCTTTTTATAAATGGTTATGGGACCGATTGTATAAGATCACTGAGATAACAAATTTCACTTTTTGCTGAAGGGAATGCGATGACTTGTAGTACTTGTCAATTTATATCATACAGCAAATTCTTAGAGCTATAAATAAATTATGACGATTCTCATTGTTCCGGCTAAATACCGGAGATGATTAAGCCACCAGTCAAAAATTATGCCACTCAGACCACGACAAACCTTGCTGATCAAGTGAACCTAAAAAAGAAAGACACTAAACCAAGAGGGTTAGCTGGCCGTCGGAGATTTCCGGGGTCACTCCGACGCTCAAGTCAGTACTGGGATCAAGAGGAAGAAGGAACAGTAAAGCTTGAAGATGCAGAAGATTCCAGAGAGTCTTCTCATACTTGTGTCGAAGTCTATATACTCACGGGGATAGATGGCGGTGAGGCGAGGCATCTGGGGAGACAGATTCTGTACATTCCTGACAAGTGCGCAGACATGCCAGCATCTAGGAGACAGAACCTGCAGGCCTAGTAATCGGCGGGTAACTTGAGTGTGCGAATCATCCTTGTCCTTTAGCGGAGAATAGCAACTTGAGCAGGTATAAGCCTGACAGCTTAGTAACTGCCCTCCTTTTATAGCGAGGCTTGCATGTGTGCGTGTCTTGTAGCAGGGCGTCATGTTGCTGCCCTCAGATAGGGAAAGTATAAGGACAATGGTGAGATGGGAGGAGTGGCACAGTGAGTTCGGATCTGTCGAGGCAGGGTCAAGCAAGGTAAGCCAATACAAAGTACCAGCCGAGCCCACCTTTGTGAGGCTAAAATAATCGAGTGCAGGGAGGCCGAAATGGCCAAGTAACATGGAGACCGATGTGGCCGAGCAGCAGGGAGTTGAAATGGTCAAGTAACATGGAGACCGATGTGGCCGAGCAGCAGGGAGCCTGAAATGGTCAAGTAACATGGAGACCGATGTGGCCGAGCAGCAGGGAGAAATGGCCAAGTAACATGGAGACCGATATGGCCGAGCAGCAGGGAGGCCGGGATGACCAAGCAGCAGGGAGACCGAGATGGTCAAATGGCATGGAGGCCGATGTGGCTCTCGGCCAAGCAGCAGGGAGGCCGAGATGGTCGAGCACCAGAGAGGTCGATGGCCAAGCGGCAGGGAGACCGAGATGGTCAAATGACATGGAGGCCGATGTGCCCGAGCAGTAGGGAGTTGAGCAGCAGGGAGGCCGAGATGACCAAGTAACATGGAGGCCAATGTGGCCGAGCAGCAGGGAAGTCGGGTTGTCCAAGCCACATGAAATCCGAGACAAGACCAGTCATATAGGGTCCAATCGTTGACCATTGACCGTTGACTATTGACCCTTGACTTGCCAAGTCGGATGGATTATTAAACATGAAGGTTGATGTGGCCGAGCAACAGGGAGGCCAGATTGACCAAGCAGCAGGGAGACCGAGATGGGCGGGCACCAGGGATGTCGGGTTGTCCAAGCCACATGAAATCCGAGACATGACCAGTCATATAGGATCCAACCGTTGACCATTGACTGCTGACTATTGATCCTTGACTTGCCAGATCGGATGGATTATTGACTTTCCTATTACCACATCAACCCTAAGAGACACGTCGTATCACTCATGGTAGAAAATTTTTATTAAATGGTAAATCAAATAAAAAATTAATATTAATGTAACTTTATCTAATGCGGTAAGAATCTACCAATGCACTACCGAGTGATAATATCGATTTTTTTTTTCTCATGACATAGTTGACTATGTGATGAATAATACATATGAAAGAGTTCGCCAAGAATAACATCGAAAATCTTGATAATAATAATTTGAGACTTAAAACAAAGGCAAAGGGAGGAATTAGTTTACATGGGCTTTAGCTCGGAGGTCATTTTAAATTTTTTATTTGAAAATGGATTAAATAGAAATGATGAGATTAAAAGGAATAAGATAATAAAATTTACATTAGAAATAATAAGCTTTAGTGATGGTTGGTGCAATCGATTTTTAGTTTAGAGTTTTAATATTTGATCAATATGTTTGATTGTATAAGTATGAGAGAGAGGTTGTAGATACCATCGATCTTTGATTAAGATTGATCAAGAGTTGATCTAAACAAGTCAAAGGTGATAGGATGTTTGATAATTAATAGAAGTTATAGCAGGTTACAAGAAATCAAATGTTAGACAAGAGTAAAAATACTAGAAGAGTGAAATTTAAGCAGATGTAAAGTCCAAGCAGATCAAAGGATTGAGGGGACAGGATGTTTGGTAAGCTGAAACTCCTAATGGAGTAAACTTTAGATTGATGTTAATATCCAAGAGAAGTAACTTCAAGGTAAAGCGGAAGTTGTGAAGGAATTGAACTCCATGCATACAATTAAGAAGCCTCAGTAAGTCATGTATATTAAATATTAGATAAGCCTAATATATTAGGTGGACTAGGTATTAGTATTCTATGATGTATTCAGACTAATCTTTGTATTGCAGGAAAAATAAGTTTTCTGATCACCAAAAAAGGTTTCTGGTCAACTGGATGTTTGACCACGGTTTAGCTCGAATTGGGTCCGATGATAGCTCTAAAATCAATAAAAATCAAATTAATGCCAAAATTCACCATTAATTCACAAAAATTATAACAATCCTTAAATAATGCAATATAGGACAATTAAAGTCAAATTTATTCAATAAATAATTATTTTCAATGTACCCAAAATTGAATCAATTTAATTCGTACAAACCCTAAGTCATCAATGTTCTAAGCGACTAGAAGGAAATCCGAGCGATCTAGACTCTAGGATAACTCTTCGATCAAGATAACTAATGATATGATAAATAATATTTAGGTCTAGGAGATCAAAGGAGTCTCCAGGCACTTAGAGGATTAAGTCATCAAGGATATTCAAAAAGTTATTTAGACGACGATTGACATGTAAACTTCAGGACAACTGTAAGTGCTTTAAGGCGACCAAAGCATAGATAAAAATGAGATGAAGACGTTGGATAATGGTGAGTTCCGAGCGACCAAAAAGCACTCTAGTCACTCAGAATATCAGTATGTAAATAACTTCAAGTAAATAGTGAACACAACACAACATTCAGTACAACTCTCAAATTTCTCAAAATTAGTATTGTTCTAGTGATCTAAGAGATTTTAGGATGAGTGTTGTATGCATTCAGGACTTTCAGAAGCAATCTTTTTGTGTAATTCTTATTCATTATTTTATTCTTAGTCTTATATGTTTTGTATTTATGTATTGTTAAAAAGATCAGGGCTTATAACAGATTTTTTCACTTTTGAAAAATTTCTGATCAGGAGAAAAATAATGACTTGCATTCAAGATATATATAAAAGCCGTGGAGAAGGAATCCTGAAGAGTTACTAGATCACTTAAATTTTAGTTTGCCTTTGTGATTTTATTGTTATTACTTTTATTTCATATTTTCGACTGCATTCTAATAATTCAAGATGATTAAGTTAAATAAGTAAAGTATTATTTATTTCCTCTAGTGCATTCTGAATCCTACACATAATAATTCACGGCAAGATTGAAAGAAAATCATAACAAAAATGCAAAGGAAATAGTTGCAAAATCTAAAATTAATTGCTCGTGAAAAAAAACTTGTGAATTAATAATAGTATATAGATATATAAAGCATTTTAATTAAAGGGTATTATAATCTTTCAAATTTATTCCTTCACTAAAATTCATAGTTTTTTTTTCCATGGGATGAAAGATGTATATTTAAGTTGAAAATTTCTTGCATGCAACATGTGAGATAAAAAAAATAGTCGTCATAATTATGTTTAATGATTTTATGATTTTCACTCAAAAACTTTCTACATTCACTCTTTGAACAAGGCAATGCATAATTTTTTTTAAAAGGAGTTAAATATTAAGAATGATACAATACCAATAATGCTAATTAATAAATATTTCAATTAGATAAAATAAAATTATGATAAATATGTATATCAAAAAAGAAAAATCAAATAAAAATAATTAATAATATTAAAATAAAATAAAAATATATTTAAGTATAAATATTAATATAATAAAAAGTAGAACCTAATAAGAGGAATTATATTTTCCTATTAGAGATTTCTTAAATCATGCCTCATGTATTTACGATTATTATTTTGACAAAATCATTCTCCTATTATTTATATATTTTCTTTCAAATTACCTACAATTTTTAACTTTTCCTTCCTAATACGAATCATAAGCTCATTTACATGGACAATGATTAAATTTTTATGAAGGTATATATTTTGTGTTAATTAGGACAATTGGCCTCCAAGTAGTTAGTTAAATTAAATTAAGATATTTTGATGGGTTTGACAAAGAATTTCATCTGGGTATTCTTATCTATTAAATTTGTAAAAGACTTGTTAGATTACTTACGAAGTTTGTGACTCGATTAAGAAAATTCTATTAAGGTGAATTTTAAAAGGAGGAACATAAAACAAGTTAATGGTTCGGCTTAGAATAAGGAGAGCTTTATAGGATCATATTCAACCTTTATATTTGTCTATGCTATTAATATATGCATTCAATTTACAATGTGGTCTCATCCATCTCGGCGGTCTTTAATATCGGTCCCCTAGTATTTAAAGAGAGAAAATCATGATGATCAAAGAAGATTTTATTTCCCGAATGATTGGTCCCCTCTATTCAATTTATAAGGACTTTGACAGGTTGTATAAAAGATATTGTTAACCTACCGTTGTTCACCTAGCTCGCCGGTCTTTAATATCGGTCTCTTAGTATTTGAAGAGAGTAAATCATGACGATTAAAGAATATTTTATTTCCCGAAAGATTGATCCCTTATTCAATTTAGAACGACTTTGACAGGTTGTGTTAAGGAATATTGTTAACCTACCGTTGATGTCCTTATGGTGCTGAAGAATTGACACGCGACCTCACCTTTGAGCATGCCAAAATTTAAATAGTGTGTCATGCTGTTTATTTGAGAGGACGAAAATAAAATTTTTTTCTATTTGCTTTTTTTTAATTATATATTTTTTACCTAATGGATAGATAGATTTATGTATCCGTGTGGATCATTTTTTGATATACAATTAAAAAGTAAAATTATAAAATTTATTGCATAATTCAATACATTATTTTTTTTACCACTAATACATCGATTCAAAAAATTAATTATATATGTCTAACAATTTTGATACAAATTGAAAGTTGCAAAAAAAAAAATTCTTAATTTTTATCCAATTATAACTCATAAAGGCGAGATAATTAATGTAGCCATTGAAAATTACTTAAGAGGTTAGGAAATTAATTGAATTTTCATTATTACAGTTGATAATACAAGTTCAAATGGCATTGTCATCAATAGTTTAAGAGAAAAAATGACTAATTGGATTCTACTATTTTGAAGGGAGAATATGTTCATATGAGATGTGACTTATATAATCAATTTGATTATTATTGATAACTTAAAAGATATAAATTAATGTGTGATGATGATTAGAAATGCGCAATTCTTCTTTAGATTAAGCAATTTCAAAAAATGTGTAAAGATTTAAAAAATTGAAACTAAGAACTCATTATGTTTAGATATACTAATCAGATGAAACTTAACTTTCTTAATGTTAAATGTAGTTCACAAATTTAAAAGAGCTTTTGATTGGTTTGATGAACAAGATTAATTCATGTTTTAAATTAAATTTTCAATATACATATTGACATATTATTTTGAACAATAAAAGATAGGTGATACTTGGATCAAATGGTAAACCTAAAAGAGAATTGAAAACTTTTGATGGAAAGCCAACAAAAGCATATTGGAATAATTAATGTTAGATTTTTTGCATCTCTATTATAAATTTTTTATGAACTAAAATTAAAAGTTTCAGGATCTTTGTATGTCTCTTCCAATACGTTTGCACACGAGATTAGTTCTATTCATACCATCTTGAAGGAGTAGCAAGAAAGTGATTGTTGGTGCAATTGACCTCTGGCCAAGGTTGATCAGGTTGACGAAGTTTAAGTTGACTTGAGTTGACTTTTTGATTTTTGATCAATATGTTACTTAGATGTTAAGTCGATCAAAGTTGACCAGATATTTGATAGTGAAGAAGAATTAAGTAGGTCAAGGTTGACTGAATACTTGACAACGAAGACGACCAAATGAGTCACCGTTGATTGGACACTTAGCATATAAGAGGAAGTCCATGTGGGTCATAGAGAACCGAACACCTGACCTGAGATGAAAAGTCCAAGTGAGTAATGAAAAACCAAATACTTAGCACAAAACGGAGAATCCAAGTGGATCATAGTTGACCGAACACTTGATGATCGAAAGTCTAATAAGATGTTGACACAAGTAAAGTTCAAGTGAATCATGAATGATTGAACACTTGACATATGGATGAAGTCTTGACAGGTCAAAGGTGACCAGATGTTAGACAATGATAAAATTTTAATAGGTTAAGATTAATCGAATGTTAAGTGATAAAAAATCTTATAAATTGATGAGGTCAACCAAATACTAGACAAGGATGAAATTCCAACAAGTGGAGGTTTGACAAACTATTTTAATGTGTTTGACGGTTCAAAATATTAAATACTTAGATTATAAAAAAAAAATACTTATATCAAATAGAGTCGGATGAGGCAGGATCTATGCATGTTTTATTATTATTTCTCTAGCTATTAATGTGATTGAGTTGTTTCACCTAAAACTCTATAATAGTATTTTTAATGATAAAATAATAAGAAAAAAAATGGAGAGTTTCCTTATTTTTTGAAGTCCATTTATACTAATTAATTATGATGTTATGCGGTCCATTCACGTCCCCACAAATGACATGATGGTAAAGCGAAAGATAACTTCTCAGACAGCGATCAGGGTATCGGATCAATTCCCATTTAATATATTTTATGTATATGGCTATTTTTTAAATTACTTTTAAGATTAATTAAATGGTAAATATTAATTTTTTGATCTGAATTATTTAAAAAATTTATTAAATTAATATTTATCATTTTTTAGTTCACATCAAATTTGTAAAAAATTTTAGAGGATAACTCTAAAGAATTTTAATAATCAAGATTAATTAAATAGTAAGGGTTGAATATTCTGAATTATTTAAAAAATTATTAAATTAATATTTGTCAATTTTTTAACTCACATCAAATTTGTAAAAAATTTTAGAGGATAACTCTGAAGAATTTTTTTATAATTTAAGATTTTCATAATTTCTAATTCTTCGAATTGAATTATTCCTTGATCCAACTCCATATAAATTTTACATTGATCACTGGATAAATTTGAAAAATTCTTATATTGAAACCACTAATAATCGATTTTTACAATTGATCCATCGTTATAGAGTGTTATGTTCTATTTGAGTATTCGAACTATTTTAATAAAAGATAGAATTCGTCACTACTAGCGGTCACACACGATCGGTCTCATTATCAATTATAAAGAAATAAATCAAAAAACTTACAGTTGACCATGATAAAAGAAAATATTATCTCAGCTTCATCAAAATTTGATTCTTATATATTTTAGGATATTCAAACCATCTTCTGTAAAAAAGACCAAAAAGTAAATCTATTCGAACCATAGACTATAATATAGTCGTTCTTATTAGGTGACCATCTGATTTATATAGATAATCATATTTCATATTATTTGTTATAATTTTTTTATTATATAGAAATATATACGTTCGAGTCGAATCTGCCATGAAAAATTCATATAGTGCTGGCTTGGTGTGATGCTGGTCAATTAAAGCTGCATCATTTGAAATTTTCGTTTTGGTCTTTCATTTTGTTTGCTAATGGCGAAAATGCCTCTTTCGTGGCTTTATATTGAGGTGCAGGCCAGAACAGAGGAGCAAGGACAGAAGGGAGAAGCGTGGCCATGGGTGACGCTCCGAGTCAGCCGGAGAAGAAGCCTCATGCGGTGTGCATCCCCTACCCTGCTCAGGGCCACGTCACGCCGATGATGAAGCTGGCGAAGCTCCTCCGGTTGTACGGCTTCCGCATCACCTTCGTCAACACCCACTTCAACCACATGCGCCTGCTCCGCTCCGGCGCCGTCGTCCCTTCGGATGCTGCCGACCCGGGCTTCCGCTTCGAGTCCATACCCGACGGCCTCCCACCCTCCGAAACCGACGCCACGCAGGATGTCCTCTCCCTCTGCGACTCAATCTCCAAGCACGCGCTCCTGCCATTTCTCGACCTCCTGCGCCGCCTGAACACCGACGGCGGCGACGCGCCGCCGGTCTCCTGCATCGTCTCCGACGGCGTCATGAGCTTCACCTTGGACGCCGCCAGGGAACTCCGCATCCCTGAGGTCGTCTTCTGGACTACCAGCGCCTGCGGCTTCATGGGCTACCTCCAGTACCAACGCCTCATCGACCGCGGCCTCACGCCCCTCAAACGTAATCGAATCTTGTCGTGTCTCTCTCTAAATTTCACAAAAATTAACTAGCAATCAACAATTTTGTTTGTGTGTATGTTTATAGACGAAAGCGACATCACGAACGGATTCTTGGATACTCCGATCGAATGGGTGCCGGGAATGAAGAACATGCGGCTGAGGGACTTCCCGTCCTTCATCCGGACCACCAACCGGGACGACATCTTGCTCAACTACGGCAACCGCGAGGCACAGCGCGCCGCCATCGCCGCAGCGGTAATCTTGAATACTTTCGACGAGCTGGAGGGATCGGTCCTGGAGGCGATGGCGGCGATCCTCCCCCCGATCTATACCGTCGGCCCGCTCTCCTTGCTGCTTCAGCACCACCAGATCCCTGACTCCCTGGCCTCGCTCCGCTCCAACCTTTGGAAGGAGGAGAGCGGTTGCTTGGAGTGGCTGGACGGCCGCGCGCCGGGCTCGGTGGTGTACGTCAGCTTCGGGAGCAGAACGGTGATGAGCCACGAGCAGCTGGTGGAGTTCGCGTGGGGGCTGGCGGACTCAGAGTACGAGTTCTTGTGGGTGATCCGACCGGACCTGGTGCGGGGGCACGAGGCGGTGCTGCCGGCGGAGTTCGTGGAGAAGACTCGGGAGCGCGGGATGCTGGCCAGCTGGTGCCCGCAGGAGGAGGTGCTGGGCCACGCCGCCGTGGGAGGGTTTCTGACGCACAGCGGCTGGAACTCGACGCTGGAAAGCATCGTCGGCGGGGTGGCGATGCTGTCGTGGCCCTTCTTCGCGGAGCAGCAGACCAACTGCAGGTACGCGTGCACGGAGTGGGGGAACGGGATGGAGATCGACAACAACGTGAGGAGGGAGGAAGTGGAGGGGCTGATAAGGGAGGTGATGGGGAACGGGGAGAAGGGGAGGGAGATGAGGAGGAGGGCGGCTGGGTGGAAGGAGGCGGCGGACAGGGCGGCGCGGCCGGGGGGCACGTCTTTCCTCAACCTGGCGAGATTGGTTGACCTGCTACGCAACTTCTGAATGAACTCAAACTTTGTCGTTTCCCTCAACAGAAAATAAAGGATTTATTTTATAAAAGGAAACCAACGAAGTGACTAAAATCCGAAATGTTTAGGCGACTGTTCGGCCTTTCCTCTGTGTAATTTGATGGCTGTCTTTACTAAAACTCTTTTCCTCTTTAATCATGTCTTTATCTAAAACTTTTTCCTCTTTAATCATTAATAACCTTGAAATTGTCACTCGTACGGTGCTCTACGGATCGAATCGATACAATACGAGATTATGCTCTTTTAATAAGAAAAATATGAAAAAAAATATAGATCGGTATCCAATGAAACATGATTAATTTCAGTATGAATAAATTATGAAGATTTGATCGTCGATATTTAACAGCGCGAATATTATTTGAATTCAAATCAATCATTCCAAAATTAATATTAATTTGAAGAATTAAAATTTTAAATTATAAAGAAATTTAATAGCCTTGACATTTTTGTCAGAAAATCATTAATAGACTTTCTTTTTATTGTAAGAGTTGTTAGCTAGTAGAGATCATGGGCTTTTAGGGAGAGCCCGCAAACATAGTCCCACATCCAATGTACATGGAAAAAATCATAGGGTTAAAAGGATGAAAAGTATCTCCATTGGTATGAGGCTTTTTAGGGAGAGTCCAAGAACAAAGTCATGAGGACTTAGGCTTAAAGTGGACAATATCATACCATTGTGGAGATATTTAATTCCATCGGTACTAACAGGTGGTATCAGAGCGAGATCGCTCTTCATCGGACTAACCGCCGGATGAGCCATGATCCAGATCTAATCATGTGGTTTGAACCTTAAATAAAGGAAGTGAGCGCTCCCGTGTTTGAATCAAGAGAACCAGACACCAGGTGAGAAATCCTAGTAGGTCGGGTGGACCAAAAAGAGGGGCAAAAAGTAGCTGCGGCTAGGTGGGAAGTCCTAGTAGGTCGGGTGGACCGAGGGGCAAAAAGTCCTGGTGGATCAAACATCAAAACGATGTTGGGGGGCCTGTGTTCCTTTGTTTGAGGGGGGGATTGTTGGGTTGCAAGGGTGCAAACATAGTCCCACATCTAAAGTACATGGAAAAGATTATGGGGTTAAAAGGATGGAAAATATCTTCATTAGTATGAGACCTTTTGGGGAGAGCCCAAGAACAAAGTCATGAGGGCTTAGGCCCAAAGTGGATAATATCATACCATTGTGGAGATATTTTGATTCCATCGGTACTAACACACATGAAATCCGAGACATGACCAGTCATACAGGATCCAACCGTTGACCATCGATTGCTAACTATTGACCCATGACTTGCCAGGTCAGATGGATTATTGACTCTCCTATTACCACGTCAAACCCTAAGAGACCCGCCGTATCACTCATGGTAGAAAATTTTTATTAAATGGTAAATCAAAAAATTAATATTAATGTAACTTTATCTAATGCGGTAAGAATCTACCAATGCACTACCGAGTGATAATATCGAAATTTTTTTTCTCATGACATAGTTGACTATGTGATGAATAATACATATGAAAGAGTTCGCCAAGAATAACATCGAAAATCTTGATAATAATAATTTGATGTTGAGTTGCAAGGGTGTAAACATAGTCCCACATCTAAAACACATGGAAAAGATCATGAGTTTAAAAGGATGAAAGATATCTTCATTGGTTTGAGGTCTTTTGGGGAGAGCCCAAAAACAAAGTCATGAGGGCTTAGGCCCAAAGTGGACAATATCATACTATTGTGGATATATTTTAATTCCATTGGTTCTTACATTTGAGACTTAAAATAAAGGCAAAGAGAGGAATTAGTTTACATGGGCTTTAGCTCGAAGGTCATTTTAATTTTTTTATTTGAAAATAGATTAAATAGAAATTAAGAGATTAAAAGGAATAAGATAATAAAATTTACGTAAGAAATAATAAGCTTTAGTGATAGTTGGTGCAATCAATTTTTAATTTAGAGTTTTAATATTTGATCAATAATATGTTTGATTGTATAAGTATGAGAGAGAGGTTGTAGGTACCATCGATCTTTGATTAAAATTGATCAAGCGTTGATCTAAACGGGTCAAAGGTGATAGGATGTTTGATAATTAGTAGAAGTTATAGCAGGTTACAAGAAATCAAATGTTAGACAAGAGTAAAAATACTAGAAGAGTGAACTTTAAGCAAATGTAAAGTCCAAACAGATCAAAGGATTGAGGGGACAGGATGTTTGGTAAGCTGAAACTCCTAATGGAGTAAACTTTAGATTGATATTAATATCCAAGAGAAGTAACTTCAAGGTAAAACGGAAGTTGTGAAGGATTGAACTCCATGCATACAATTAAGAAGCCTCGGTAAGTCATATATATTAAATATTATATGACCCTAGTACATTAGGTGGACTAGATATTAGTATTCTCTGATGTATTCAAACTAATCTTTGTATTGCAAGAAAAATAAGTTTTCTGATCACCAAAAAAGGTTTCTGATCAACTGGATGTTCTAAACGACTAGAAGGAAATCCGAGCGATCTAGACTCTAAGATAACTCTTCGATCAAGATAACTAATGATCTGATAAATAATATTTGGGTCCGGGAGATCAGAGGAGTCTCCAGGCACTTAGAGGATTAAGTCATCAAGGATATTCAAAAAGTTATTTAAACGACGATTGATATGTAAACTTCAGGATGCATGACTGTAAGTGCTTTAAGGCGACCAAAGCATAGATAAAAATGAGATGAAGACGTTGGATAATGGTGAGTTCCGAGCGACCAAAAAGCACTCTAGTCACTCAGAATATCAATATGTAAATAACTTCAAGTAAATAGTGAACATAACACAACATTCAGTACAACTCTCAAATTTCTCAAAATTAATATTGTTCTAGTGATCTAAGAGATTTTAGGATGAGTGTTGTATGCATTCGGGACTTTCAGAAGCAATTTTTTTGTGTAATTCTTATTCATTATTTTATACTTAGTCTTATATGTTTTGTATTTATGTATTGTTAAAAAGATCGGGCTTATAACAGATTTTTTCACTTTTGAAAAATTTCTGATCAGGAGAAAAATAATGACTTGCATTCAAGATATAAACCGTGGAGAAGGAATCCTGAAGAGTTACTAGATCACTTAAATTTTAGTTTGCCTTTGTGATTTTATTGTTATTACTTTCATTTCATATTTTCGACGACTGCATTCTAATAATTCAAGATGATTAAGTTAAATAAGTAAAGTATTATTTATTTACTCTAGTGCATTCTGAATCCTACACATAATAATTCACGGTAAGATTGAAAGAAAATCATAACAAAAACGCAAAAGAAATAGTTGCAAAATCTAAAATTAATTACTCGTGAAAAAAAACTTGTGAATTAATAATATCCCGAGCCAAAGGAAGCCTGGATCTACTTTCTAACTGCTATTTCTTCGAAACTTGCTTATCTAGGAAGGATTCTGGGCCCCTTATATTCAAAGACTTCAGGAAAAGGAGAACGTAAGATGAACAAGCAAGATTGGCAGATAGTGAAAACAATTAAAAATTTAGTTCAAGATCTTCCTGAGCTTGAAATACCACCGCCGCATGCAATAGTTGTTCTGGAAACGGACGGATGCATGGAGGGATGGGGTGGCATATGCAAATGGAAAGAAAGCAAAGGCTCTCCCAGGTCTGCAGAAAAGATTTGTGCCTACGCTAGCGGCAGGTTCAACCCTATAAAATATACAATCGACGCTGAGGTACAAGCTGTTATTCTATCCCTTGAAAAATTCAAAATTTATTACCTGGATAAGAAAGAACTGGTAATCAGAACAGATAGCAAGGCTATTGTTCAATTTTACGAAAAATGTTCAAGTCACAAGCCTTCCAGAGTGAGATGGTTAACACTCACGGATTACATCACTGGAACTGGTATATCAGTAAGTTTTGAGCATATAGAAGAACAGCAAGTGATAGTTGTTCAGGAGACACCATCAGATGAGGAAAGGGAAATGGAGCAACTAAGAATGGAGAATGATCTCCTAGGTATGCTCAATAAAGAACAGGAGGTAAAAATCTCAGACCTTGGTAGGCAAATCCAGTTAAAAATAATTAATAATATTAAAATAAAATAAAAATATATTTTAAGTATAAATATTAATATAATAAAAAGTAGAACCTAATAAGAGGAATTATATTTTCCTATTAGAGATTTCTTAAATCATGCCTCATGTAATTACGATTATTATTTTGACAAAATCATTCTCCTATTATTTATATATTTTCTTTCAAATTACCTACAATTTTTAACTTTTCCTTCCTAATACTAATCATAAGCTCATTTACATGGACAATGATTAAATTTTTATGAAGGCATATATTTTGTGTTAGGATAATTGGCCTCCAAGGAGTTAGTTAAATTAAATTAATTAAGATATTTTGATGTATGCTTGACAAAGAATTTCATCTGCATGGGTATTCTTATATCTATTAAATCTGTAAAAGACTTGTTAGATTACTTATGAAATTTGTGACTCGATTAAGAAAATTCTATTAATTAAGGTGAATTTTAAAAGGAGGAACATAAAAAAGTTAATGGTTCGGCTTAGAATAAGGAGAGCTTTATAGGATCATATTCAACCTTTATATTTGTCTATGCTATTAACATATATGCATTCAATTTACAATGTGGCAAAAAGTGACTCTCATCCATCTCGGCGGTCTTTAATATCGGTCCCCTAGTATTTAAAGAGAGAAAATCATGACGATCAAAGAAGATTTTATTTCCCAGATGATTGGTCCCCTTATTCAATTTATAAGGACTTTGACAGGTCGTATAAAGGACATTGTTAACCTACCGTTGTTCACCTAGCTCGATCGGCGGTCTTTAATATCGGTCTCTTAGTATTTGAAGAGAGTAAATCATGACGATCAAAGAAGATTTTATTTCCCAAAAGATTGATCCCTTATTCAATTTAAAACGACTTTGACATGTTGTGTTAAGGAATATTGTTAACCTACCATTGATGTCGTTATAGTGCTGAAGAATTGACACACGACCTCACCTTTGAGCATGTCAAAATTGAAATAATGTCTAAGTCCTGTTTATTTGAGAGGATGAAAATAATTTTTTTTCTATTTACTTTTTTTTAATTATATTTTTTTACCTAATGGATAGATGGATTTATGTATCCGTGGATCAATTTTTGATATACAATTAAAAAAGAAAAATTATAAAATTTATTGCATAATTCAACACATAACTTTTTTTACCACTAATATATCGATTTAAAAAATCAACTATATTTGTTTAACAGTTTTGATACAAATTGAAAGTTGAAAAAAAAATTCTTAATTTTTATCCATTTATAACTCATAAAGGCAAGATAATTAATGTAGTCATTGAAAAATACTTGAGGGGTTAAAGAATTAATTGAATTTTAACTATTACAGTTGATAATACAAGTTCAAATGATATTGCCATCAATAGTTTAAGAGAAAAAATGATTAATTGAGATTCTACTATTTTGAATATATTCATATGAGATGTGTGACTTATATAATTAATTTGATTATTATTGATAACTTAAAAGATATAAATTAATGTGTGATGAGGATTAGAAAGGTGCAATTCTTCTTTAGATTAAGCAATTTCAAAAAATGTGTAAAGATTTAAAAAATTGAAACTAAGAACTCATTATTGTAACGCCCGCCCTTCTGGCTCTCTAAGAGCGGGGTTACTTACTTACTTACTTTACTTACATTGCTACCCTATTTAGCAATAATTAAAAATTTCTCTAACTTGTGCGGAAACTTTTCTAACATACTCAATTATTACTTGTATCAAACATAGTTGCTTTTCTTTCTTTCAGACTTTTCTTTTAAACTCTTTTCTTTCCTTTTTATACTTCACCAGTCGACTATCCATATCCCCAGTCGACTAGGAATCAGTCGACTGCCCATAGCCTCAGTCGACTGCTCAGTCGACTGGCCTATAGTTTTCACTCGACTGATTTTTCTGTGAAGTTCGAAATCAAGCATCAGTCGACTGATATCTGTGCCAGTCGACTGATATCTGGATTTCAGAACTTCTACAGCTTCATACATGAATCTAACTCCATTTAAACATCCAACTAAAAATTATAAAATAATCTAAAGCATTTCTAACTCTATTGACATGCATAGGATCATAAAGGGACTTCTTAAATTCTCTAAAACTAATCTAGAAACACAAAGTATTAAATCCTATGTTTCATATGCCAAGAGTATCAAAAGGTAGCAATATCGAAAACAGATCATGCATTGGTTCATTTCATTGCTTTGTAGTTACATGCATATTTATTGAAAAGACATGGAATCACAAGGTGCTACTAATACTAATCAGAACTAATCTTATTGATTATTAACAATGGAAATACCAAAGAGAAATCTAATGAATGAAAACTAACAATTCATGAGATCTTCTTAACAATGCATAAAAGTAAAATCTCTAAGTTCTCTTATTAATTTAATATCTTAATTTGCTCTTAGCAAATTCCCAAGGCTTTCCATAGTCCAGGCATCACACACACTATCATGCATCCCCTTGTCGCCTTCCTTCATATAAGCTTTCCTTTTCCTTTATCTGCAGTAAGAGGAAATGCAACTATAAGCGGATAGCTTAGTAAGTACTATCTAGCTCACAAAAACTGAGATGTGCATATATATACGGGAAGTATGAAAACTACATGCTCATGATAAGAAACTTTTTCATGCTTTGAAACTCTTAAAACATAAAACATGTGATCTTTCATGCTCAAGCTACAATATCATGCAATTACTAAAGATTCTCATTACATAACAGGAAATTGCAAATGATACTCTTTCTTAACTAAACTTGCTGAAACTTGAAACTTTTATAAAAACTTTTTGCAAAACTTGCTTTACTTGTCTTGAATACTTAAAACTTATACTTGAAAATAATAATCAACTTTCTCTTGGGGCCCAGGCGTAGTACCAAAGCGCGCTCCCTAATAGAGATTGGGGTAGCGAGCCACCAATCCTAAGAGGGTAAGGACCTCGGTCCTACCAGGGCCAAGACCTCGGAATTGGTCACCTGGATTTGTTTTACGACAACCTCGGAAGTCGGGTACTAGCCTTTTCAAAGTAAAATACTTAATATCTTTTTCTTTTCTACAATACTTGGCATTTCTTCAAACACTTGGTATGCCTAAACCTCTAAATCCTCGGATTAGAGATTCTTGGAAGGCCTCGGCCTTGTAACTTTCTTATAATATGATCATATAACGATAAAAATATGCTTTTGATCATATAACAAAACTTCTATGCTTAAAAAAAACTGAGATTTCATGCTTAACTTGAAATAGAGATTTCTACTAAATCTTAACACAAGAAATATGCCAAATAAATTCTAAAAGCATGAAAACGACTTCGAAACTACTCTTACTGCAGGTGAGCAGTACTTACATCGATTCTTGCACTTACTACGTGTAGATCACGGGATTTTTAGGGAAAACCTACGATCTTTGGAGCGTTGTAAGCCTTTCCTCCGCGTGGTTGTGCGTGATTTCTCGTGGAAACTCCTTAGGAATCTCTTCTTGGACCACCTTGGGTGTTAGATGTGACCTAGGAGTCTTTGGGGACGCAAGAAAGGGGAGGGGAAGCAATGACGGCGAAAATACCTAGGGTTCCCGTCCACCCTCGCGCGAGTAATATTTATAAAAATCGCGCATCAGTCGACTGATCTTAACTCCAGTCGACTGATCCATGACTGATCCATGCTCACTCGACTGATTTTTCTGTTCGTTCGGGATTTTAACACCAGTCGACTGCTATAATACCAGTCGACTGATGTAGCTTATAATTAAGTTATCTTAGCCCACTTGGTAGTGCACAGTTTGGTTGTTGTGCAGGGTCACAGGTTTGAATCCCACCTACTCCCTTTTTCTTATTTCTTTTGGAAACTTGCTAAAACATCCTTAAAAATTCTTGAAAAATTCTATAAAATTCCTAAAATTATTCTAAGCATTTATAAATATTTAAAACCTATTTTTAAATATTTATAAATCCTAGAGATGAATTTACGGGCGTTACATTAGTTACAACGTTTGCACACAAGATTAGTTTTATTCATACTATCTTGAAGAAGTAGCAAGAAAGTGATTGTTGGTGTAATTGACCTCTGACTACGGTTGATCAGGTTGACGAAGTTCAAGTTGAATGGAGTTGACTTTTTGATTTTTGATCAATATGTTACTTAGATTTTAAGTCGGTCAAAGTTGATCAGATATTTGATAGTGAAAAAGAATTAAGTAGGTCAAGGTTGACTGAATATTTGACAGCGAAAACAACCAAATGAGTCACGGTTGACCGGACACTTAGCATATAAGAGGAAGTCAATGTGGGTCATAAAGGACTGAACACCTGACTTAAGATGAAAAGTCCAAGTGAGTCATGAAAGACCAAATACTTAGTACAAAACGGAGAATCCAAGTGGATCATAGTTAACCAAACACTTGATGATCGAAAGTCTAATAAGATGTTGACACAAGTGAAGTTCAAGTGAATCATGAATGATTGAACACTTGACATATGGATGAAGCCTTAACAGGTCAAAGGTGACCGTACCAGATGTTAGACAATGATGAAATTTTAATAGATTAAGGTTAATCGAATGTTAAGGGATAAAAAATCGTATAAATTAAGGTCAACCAAATACTAGACAAGGATGAAGTTTCAACAAGTCGAGGTTTGACAAACTATTTTAATGTGTTTGACGGTTAAAAATATTAAATACTTAGATTATAAAAAAAAAACTTATATCAAATAGAGTCGGATGAGGCAGGATCCATGCATTTTTATTATTATTTCTCTAGCTATTAATGTGATTGAGTTGTTTCACCTAAAACTCTGTAATAGTATTTTTAATGATAAAATAATAAGAAAAAAAAATGGAGAGTTTCCTTATTTTTAGAAGTCCATTCATACTAATTAATTATGATGTTATGAGGTCCACTACACGCCCCCAATAATAGTAATGGCATGACGGTAAAGCGAAAGATTAACTTCTCAGACAGTGAGGGATCAATTCCCATTTAATATATTTTATGTATGTGATTATTTTTTCCGATTACTTTCAAAATTAATTAAATAGTAAGTGTTGAATATATCCTAATTTTTTTTGTTACTTTCAAGATTAATTAAATGGTAAATATTGAATATCTGAATTATTAAAAAAATATTAAATTAATATTTATCATTTTTTAGTTCACATCAAATTTGTACAAAATTTTAGAGGATAACTCTGAAGAATTTTAATAATCAAGATTAATTAAATACTAAGTGTTGAATATTCTATTGTTTTTTGATTATTTTTAAGATTAATTAAATAGTAAATGTTGAATATCAGAATAATTTTAAAAATTATTAAATTAATATTTGTCATTTTAAAACTCACATCAAATTTGTAAAAAATTTTGGAGGATAACTCTGAAGAATTTTTTTTATAATTTAAGTTTTTAATTCTTCAAACTGGTTATTCCTTGATCCAACTCTATAGAAATTTTACATTAGTCACTAGATAAATCTAAAAAATTCTTATATTGAAACCACCGATAATTGACTTTTACGATTGATCCATCGTTGTAGCGTGTTATGTTCTATTTGGGTATTCGAACTATTTCAACAAAAGATAGAATCCGTCATCCTAATAGTCTCACACGATCGATCTCATCATCATCTATAAAGAGGTAAATCGAAAAACTAGAATTAACCATGACGAATGAGGATATTACTTCGACTTGGTTGAAATTCGATTTTTATCTATTTTAGAGTATTCGAAATATAGACTAGTCTGATTTATATATAGATAATCATATTTCATATTATTTGTTATAATTTTTTTATTATATAGAAATATATACGTTCGAGTCGAATCTGCCATGAAAAATTCATATAGTGCTGGCTTGGTGTGGTGCTGGTCAAATAAAGCTGCATCATTTGAAATTTTCGTTTTGGTCTTTCATTTTGTTTGCTAATTGCGAAAATGCCTCTTTCGTGGCTTTATATTGAGGTGCAGGCCAGAACAGAGGAGCAAGGACAGAAGGGAGAAGCGTGGCCATGGGTGAAGCTCCGAGTCAGCCGGAGAAGAGGCCTCATGCGGTGTGCATCCCCTACCCTGCTCAGGGCCACGTCACGCCGATGATGAAGCTGGCGAAGCTCCTCCGGTTGTACGGCTTCCGCATCACCTTCGTCAACACCCACTTCAACCACATGCGCCTGCTCCGCTCCGGCGCCATCGTCCCTTCGGATGCTGCCGACCCGGGCTTCCGCTTCGAGTCCATACCCGACGGCCTCCCACCCTCCGAAACCGACGCCACGCAGGATG
Organism: Curcuma longa; assembly: GCF_044706935.1. Taxonomy (NCBI): domain Eukaryota; kingdom Viridiplantae; phylum Streptophyta; class Magnoliopsida; order Zingiberales; family Zingiberaceae; genus Curcuma; species Curcuma longa. The sequence goes on along the minus strand of NC_133862.1, from coordinate 11,987,520 downwards.
TCCTCTCCCTCTGCGACTCAATCTCCAAGCACGCGCTCCTGCCATTTCTCGACCTCCTGCGCCGCCTGAACACCGACGGCGGCGACGCGCCGCCGGTCTCCTGCATCGTCTCTGACGGCGTCATGAGCTTCACCTTGGACGCCGCCAGGGAACTCCGCATCCCTGAGGTCGTCTTCTGGACTACCAGCGCCTGCGGCTTCATGGGCTACCTCCAGTACCAACGCCTCATCGACCGCGGCCTCACGCCCCTCAAACGTAATCGAATCTTGTCGTGTCTCTCTCTAAATTTCACAAAAATTAACTAGCAATCAACAATTTTGTTTGTGTGTATGTTTATAGACGAAAGCGACATCACGAACGGATTCTTGGATACTCCGATCGAATGGGTGCCGGGAATGAAGAACATGCGGCTGAGGGACTTCCCGTCCTTCATCCGGACCACCGACCGGGACGACATCTTGCTCAACTACGGCAACCGCGAGGCACAGCGCGCCGCCATCGCCGCAGCGGTAATCTTGAATACTTTCGACGAGCTGGAGGGATCGGTCCTGGAGGCGATGGCGGCGATCCTCCCCCCGATCTATACCGTCGGCCCGCTCTCCTTGCTGCTTCAGCACCACCAGATCCCTGACTCCCTGGCCTCGCTCCGCTCCAACCTTTGGAAGGAGGAGAGCGGATGCTTGGAGTGGCTGGACGGCCGCGCGCCGGGCTCGGTGGTGTACGTCAACTTCGGGAGCAGAACGGTGATGAGCAACGAGCAGCTGGTGGAGTTCGCGTGGGGGCTGGCGGACTCAGAGTACGAGTTCTTGTGGGTGATCCGGCCGGACCTGGTGCGGGGGAACGCGGCGGTGCTGCCGGCGGAGTTCGTGGAGAAGACTCGGGAGCGCGGGATGCTGGCCAGCTGGTGCCCGCAGGAGGAGGTGCTGGGCCACGCCGCCGTGGGAGGGTTTCTGACGCACAGCGGCTGGAACTCGACGCTGGAAAGCATCGTCGGCGGGGTGGCGATGCTGTCGTGGCCCTTCTTCGCGGAGCAGCATACCAACTGCAGGTACGCGTGCACGGAGTGGGGGAACGGGATGGAGATCGACAACAACGTGAGGAGGGAGGAAGTGGAGGGGCTGATAAGGGAGCTGATGGGGAACGGGGAGAAGGGGAGGGAGATGAGGAGGAGGGCGGCTGGGTGGAAAGAGGCGGCGGACAGGGCGGCGCGGCCGGGGGGCTCGTCTTTCCTCAACCTGGCGAGATTGGTCGACCTGCTACGCAACTTCTGAATGAACTCAAACTTCGTCGTTTCCCTCAACAGAAAATAAAGGATTCATGTTATAAAAGGAAACCAATGAAGTGACTAAAAACCAAAATATTTAGGCGACTGTTCGGCCTTTCCTCTGTGTAATTGATGGCTGTCTTTATCTAAAACCTTTTTCTCTTTAATCATTAATAACCTTGAAATTGTCACTCGTACGGTGCTCTGTTAATCATTAATATCAGAATATTACGGATCGCATCGATACGAGATTATGCACTTTTAATAAAAAAAATATGAAAAATTATAGATCTGTATCCAATGGAACATGATTAATTGAAGATCTGGTGATGGATATTTAACAACGCGAGTATTATTTGAATTTATTTTAGAGATCAGTGTAAAATTTTTATAGGATCAAATCATTTCAAAATTAATTAATCTAAAAAAATTAAAAATTTAAATTATAAAAACATATAATAGCCTTGAAATTTATGTCAGAAAATCATTAATAGACTTTCCTTTTATTGTAAGAGCATCGTAGAAGAGTTATAACACTTAAAAAAATATTTAAAAATCACGTGGGACCCACCTCTGCCACATTAACGCGTTTAGAACTTTGAACGCATTCCTGTTGTCACTCCTCCACGTCAGATGGGTTCATGTGATCACTCCTCCAGCTCAGATGGTGAGAGAATAAAAAGGTATTTATTAACGCGCTAATAACGCGCGTTGGAGATGCTCTAGGAGTTGTTAGCTAGTGTGACTTTGTTTTCAACTTAGTTTTTTTGCAAGTGGAAATTGTATTTCTAAATCATTGACTAATTCAAGAACTTGTCCGATCCGTGTGAAGAAGACATCCTTTAGAAATTCACTGTGAGCATTTGCCTAATTTACCTTTGTTGAGAGGTGACGGTGTTCTTCTCCCTTGGGCTCAAGCCACTTCTCTTCCTTTCTCCTTGGAGTTGTGGTTGCGTCCGTCTTTTAGCCGATTGTACCTCGTGGCCTACGAGTCAAAGCACGTTAGCGGGGGTTGGCGTTGCCAATGAAACCCCTCCGATGGTCAAGTTAGTATTGGTCTGAGAGAGGAAGTTCACATGTACGCAAGAGAGTGATTTGAGGGAGAAGAGTAACCTCCGTTTGAGACAAGAAAACTATACCTTCACTTACGTTTGTTGAGCCTTATATAGCCATGAAAATGGAATATCCACGTAGGCTACCACATGAATCCTAAGCGAGTCATGTTGGCAATTACACAAGCAAGGCACGACTAGCCCACTGGCTGCATGAACAAGAGTAGTGTGTTAAAGGAAACAACAGTTGGGTCGTACCTCTAACACTATCGAGTCGTTAGCAAGGTGTCGCTTTCTGTATAGACTACCTTGCTAGGGTCGCTCTCACGTCATTGAATGTTGGAGATTGAATCCAAAGAGAACCCGCTCAACAACGACCCTTCATAGCTTGGGAATCACTATGGTCGTGCGGGTAGAAGAAACCAGGGCCTAGTGGGACCCGATGAATTAGAGGGTGTCGACTGCCACAATGGACCAAGACAAGACGACAACCCGATTGGGGTTATCCAAGCAACATCACATGTTCCCCCTCTAAATCGAACTGAGGAGTGAAATTGAATGAAATCTGATTGAATAAGTATGAGACTGTCAACAGTGATAGGGTGGAAAGAACTCCGCACTCGGGGATATCATTGAATGAATAAGTCTATTACATCATAAGGATTGAAGACGGTCAATTCCACCATGACCAAGGAGAGGAGTTTGATCCCATGATCATGAGGATAATAACAAGAATATCAAGAATACCAAAAGATCAATTCCATCCTGATCAGGAAGAGGAACTCAATTCTATGATTATGAGGATAATAACAAGCATATCAAGACTGATAGAAGAATCCTGCCTCGATTGAAGAGAAGAGCTCGATCTTGTGTTGAGGATAAGTTGGTTGCCTCTCTGTCTCTATGGCCTGATACCAAAATCTTCATAAGATGCACAAGATAATATCCATAATACATCTTTTATGCATGAAGTATGTCTGAATTTCAATCAGATAAAGATCTATTCCATACCATATAATTTCGAAGTTAACTTATACAACTCAATTTCATTGAGTTATATAAAATTCTAGAGTTTCATCACATTAGCTTTATGTTCCTTGTCTCACTGCCTTTGAATGTTTCATATCATTCTTTCTTTAGTCATCCTAGCCAAATTAACTTAGCTCAATTAACAAGACCACAACCTCATTAAATTACAAACTCTATAAGCATCAAGAAGATACATGATCTTTTCCTAATGTACTAAAACACTTAGATTAAGAGAATTACAGTTTGAATCCTGCTCAGAAAGCATTTGCCTATCGTGCGATTATGGGCAGTGAACGTCTGACTCCTAATGCATGACTAATACTTTTTCAAATTTATTCTAGTAATTAATATTTGCCACTTTTTACCTCACCTCATATTTGTTAAAAATTTTAGAGGATAACTCTCAATTTTACTTTTTATAATTCAGATTTTTAATTTTTTATTCCATGATTGATCCAACCCAACAAAAATTTTACATTGACCACAGGATAAATTTACAAAAAATTTATATTGAAGCCATTGACAATTAACTTCCACGATGGATTCATTATTCTAAAGTGTTATGTTCTATTTGTCTGATTTACATAAATAATCATATTTCATATTATTTATTATAATTTTATTTTATTAAATACAAAATATATACGTTCGAGTCCAATCTGCTATAAAAAATTCATATAGTGCTGGCTAGGTGTGATGCCGGTCAATTCAAGCTGTATCAGTTGACATTTTAGTTTGGTCTTTTCATTTTGTTTGCTAATGGCGAAAATGCCTCTTTCTTGGCTTCATATTGAGGTGCAAGCCAGAAGCAGAGGAGCAAGGACAGAAGGGATAAGCGTGGCCATGGGTGACGCTCCGAGTCAGCCGGAGAAGAAGCCTCATGCGGTGTGCATCTCCTTCCCTGCTCAGGGCCACGTCACGCCGATGATGAAGCTGGCGAAGCTCCTCCGGCTCTACGGCTTCCGCATCACCTTCGTCAACACCCACTTCAACCACATGCGCCTGCTCCGCTCCGGCGCCGTCGTCCCTTCGGATGCTGCCGACCCGGGCTTCCGCTTCGAGTCCATCCCCGACGGCCTCCCACCCTCTGAAACCGACGCCACGCAGGATGTCCCCTCCCTCTGTGACTCAATCTCCAAGCACGCGCTCCTGCCGTTTCTCGACCTCCTGCACCGCCTTAACGCCGACGGCGGCGACGCGCCGCCGGTCTCCTGCATCGTCTCCGACGGCTCCATGAGCTTCACTTTGGACGCCGCCAGGGAGCTCCGCATCCCTGAGGTCGTCTTCTGGACTACCAGCGCCTGCGGCTTCATGGGCTACCTCCAGTACCAACGCCTCATCGACCGCGGCCTCACACCCCTCAAACGTAATCGAATCTTGTTATGTCTCTCTCTAAATTTCACAAGAATTACCAAGCAATCAACAATTTTGTGTGTGTGTTGATAGACGAAAGCGACATCACGAACGGATTCTTGGATACTCCGATCGATTGGGTGCCGGGAATGAAGAACATGCGGCTGAGGGACTTCCCGTCCTTCATCCGGACCACCGACCGGGACGACATCATGCTCAAATGCGGAAACCGCGACGCACAGCGCGCCGCCATCGCCGCAGCTGTAATCTTGAATACTTTCGACGAGCTGGAGGGATCGGTCCTGAAGGCGATGGCGGCGATCCTCCCCCCGATTTTCACCGTCGGCCCGCTCTCCTTGCTGCTTCAGCACCACCAGATCCCTGACGCCCTGGCCTCGCTCCGCTCCAACCTTTGGAAGGAGGAGAGCGGGTGCTTGGAGTGGCTGGACGGCCGCGCGCCGGGCTCGGTGGTGTACGTCAACTTCGGGAGCATAACGGTGATGAGCAGCGAGCAGCTGGTGGAGTTCGCGTGGGGACTGGCGGACTCAGAGTACGAGTTCCTGTGGGTGATCCGTCCGGATCTGGTGCAGGGGCACGAGGCGGTGTTGCCGGCGGAGTTCGTGGAGAAGACTCGGAAGCGCGGGATGCTGGCCAGCTGGTGCCCTCAGGAGGAGGTGCTGGGCCACCCCTCTGTGGGAGGGTTTCTGACGCACAGCGGCTGGAACTCGACGCTGGAGAGCATCGTCGGCGGGGTGGCGATGCTGTCGTGGCCCTTCTTCGCGGAGCAGCAGACCAACTGCAGGTACGCGTGCACGGAGTGGGGGAACGGGATGGAGATCGACAGCAACGTGAGGAGGGAGGAAGTGGAGGGGCTGATAAGGGAGCTGATGGGGAACGGGGAGAAGGGGAGGGAGATGAGGAGGAGGGCCGCGGGGTGGAAGGAGGCGGCGGCAAGGGCGGCGCGGCCTGACGGCTCGTCGTTTCTCAACCTGGCGAGATTGGTCGACCTGCTGCGCAACTTCTGAATGCGCTCAATCTTTGTCGTTTCCCAAAACAGAAATAAAGGCTTGTTTATAGAAAGGAAACCAATGCAGTGACAAAAAACTGAAATATTTAGGCGAGTGTTCGGTCATTGTCCTGTGTAATTTGATCGTTGTCTTTATCTAAAACTTTCTTCTCTTTAATCATTAAAATAGCCTTTAAATTTATGACAGAAAATCAAAATAAAAGAGTTAATATAAATCAATTCTCTTGCTCATTTACTTTGACTTTGAGCTCCTGCTAATCCATCTTTCATTAAATTATTAGATAGGACAAAATTCACTAATAGTTCGAGAGTTGACTGTTAGCAAGATGCTGACGTTATAGATTTGTTATTATTCTCGTCGTCGTTTGTGGCCCCCACTGAGTGGATAGATCCTCAAATGATTTTACTACTTGACTCCGTCCACGTGGAGCCAAAATGCACCCTGTGTTTAGGAGAAACATGCCAAGCTTCTTGGCGAATTCAGTACATGCACCCTGTGATCTATACAAAAGATAATTAAAATGCCTTTAACATAGAGGAACTCTTGTGAGGGGCATAATGCTTAGACAAAAGGTAAGGCAAACGACAACAGATCATAGAATACAAATTGCAAAGTTTGATCGAACAGGTACGAAAACAAAAAAGCTATAGCATCTTCGGATTCGCATAGATCACGCCGAACTCTTATTCATGCCTAGCACTAAGTTAGTGCTAGAATTGATAATATAGCGTCCAAAAACTCAGGCATCTCCGTTCCCAATCAATGCGAGCAGGAAATCCTTGTAATCTCGTCTAGTGTCCTTCTGTATCGCGCGATCAAGTGGCACGTTGTTGCGCTTGTAATACAACTCTTTTATTAACCTCATGTCAACTTCAGTTCGTGTAGTTATGATTCTAGTAAGGGCCTCCTCATCTGTACCAATTCTGTTCATTGCAAGACGCATGGCCTTCTCAAAATATCGTTCAGGGCATGTGATGCAGCGTACGATGGCCCTCAGCGCCGAAAGGAACTCATCTTTTGGATCAGACTTCAAGTCCTGAAAACAGTACCTCGCAAGTAATTAGGTTTTTTTATCACTAGAAGTGGAAATTGGCAAAATTTCATCATAATCATCTCAATCAACATTAGAAACTAAAATGCATGTGGCCGCTCTTTGGATCTTGTTATGATAATCACAAAATTTCAACATGCTCTGATTCAACCAGATTTGGTTTCTAGTACCAAAAGGAAATGAGATAGGTCAAAAAGAAGATACAGTCCTATCCACGTGACCTTTACTATAGCCCATGTCAGTTATAAATGAACAAGTTGACTTTGATTCCATTTATGCGCACCAAATTATCACCAGCTTGGACTAGCTCCTAGTTAAATCATGACTAGTTTAAACCAGAGACTTTTTTATTGTAAGAGTTGTTAGCTAGTGTAACCCTGTTTTCAACTTATTTGTTGCAAGTGGAAATTGTATTTCTAAATCATTGACCAATTCAAGAGTTTACTAAAAGTCTCAACTCAATTAAAAATTGCCAGTATGAATAATTATATGAATGAAATTATGACATATGTAAAAGATATTTGTTGTGATGTATCTCTTAAAAAAAGGAACAAGATTAACTTGTGGATGCATATTCTATAGAGATCCTCCTCGTAAAGATCTCTATGAAGGGTGGTTATACACTAATATTAGTATTCTTTATATTATATACAATAATTATCTAATTCAAAGTACAACTATTCCTTATATAACTATCTAAAACCATGATCAAGATCCGATCCATGTGAAGAAGATATCCTTTAGAAAATCTGTATAAGAATTTGCCTAATTTACCTCTTTGAGAGGTAGAAATAGAAATTCAAGTCCGATATCGGCCCCTACTCGTAGGGGCACCAATTCATGGTGGTGTGACTACCATAGTGAAAAAAACATAGAGTACTTCCCATTAAAGTGCATACGAACTAAACAAAACAATTTTGTAGTTCAATCTAAATTGTAACAAGCCCCAAAAGACAGTGATATGGTATTATAACAGTGACCGACTAGCAAAAGAATTAAAAGATTGGAAAAAACAAGAACTTCTACAGAACTATTGATGCTATGTAAACCTAGACAAGATTATTTGACAATGACTAATACAAATTATGTTGGATAGAGTGAGCTCACAACTGGAGTGCTGACTTGCAAGTAAAATGTACCTTGTTGATTGAATTACCGAACTCATTTTTGTAGTCAGTGAATGTTGCAGAAAGTTGTGCTTTGCTCCTCGTAGTAAGGATTCTAATTACTTCTTCATGATTGCAATCGTTATCCTTTATCTTCTGATGCAGTATATTCGCCTCTGACTTTGCCAAGGACATGTTAACTTCAGCTCCTTCATAGCGGTATGAGCTTACAAGTGGTACAAGGAGCTAAGAAACAAATATTCTTCAATTAAGTTACTTGCAAAAGGAAGACTAACATAAAATGACATGCAAGTTTAATTTCTACAAATATCTTATGAATCAAATACAAAAGATACAACAAAATATTTCTTTGGGGTATGTACTCAGGTTGATGACTTATCCAACTATACTTATAGCAAGTTGCAATTCAAGTGAGTCTTTGGTTTGGCCTATAGTGAAAATAGATGTCTAGCGCAAGCGATAATTTAATTTGCATGTAAGAGTCAGAGAAACTAAAACTAGGTGAATCCTTCTCATTTATATTGTATAGGGAAAATTCAAAATGATGTTTATTTCAACCCCGATTGAAATTACAATTATACAACTTCAGTAGTTGCACTTGATTGCTAGTATGCCTGAGGAAATTTAAAAATTACTGACGACCAAGCTCCTGGAAATAGAAGCATTCTATAACCAACATCTGCACTGTCCCAACTCAACTAAATTGTGGGAAAGAAACAACACTGCAGAAGATAATCACATTTTGTCAAGTTTGTTTCCAGTGCCCAATTTGTGTAAAATAAAGTCTTTGTTAAAAAATTATGAACTCCACTATGAGGAAGTTTAAGGCTTTGCTAATGACAGCAATGTATCTTTGACAGACTAAAGCTAACAGAGTATAAAGAATAAACATAGTCCCAATTTGTAAAGAAAATGAAGTCTCCGTTCAAAAATCATGAACTATGAAGAAGTTTAAGATTTTGCTCATTCCATAAATGTATGCAAGTTAGTGTTCTATCTCTTTCTTTGACAGTTAACACTACCAGAGTATAAGGAACAAAAAGAAAAGACAGAATAAATCTAGATCAACAAACAAGAATAGCTCGAATCGAGAAAGGATAAAGCCAGTAATCAGAACAAGGAATTCACTTTTCTGAAATCCCCATGAGTATGCGCAGAAACATCCTCCTCAAGGCTTCGCTTGAATTGAAATTGGTATGACCTCCTGGTTGCAAACAGCTCATCCGCTGTCCTCGCCACCGCTATCTCGATCAATACCCGATCGCTGGGGCTCCATTTCATCGCGGCTTCATTCGCCAGCATAGCGTCCCTCTCCGCTGGCTCCAGCACCCACAGGATCACCGCTTTCTGCGCTCGAACGGAATAAAATCCCACCACAGAAAACAAAGAAAGAGATGGGAAAAAAATAACGAAAAGGAGAATGAATCAGAATGCGTAAACGGGCCGACCTCGAAGTGCCGGGTGAGTTCCTTCTCGAGCGACTTTAGTAGGTCTTCACCGTAGATCTCAGCGTACGCGGTACGGATCTCGCGGCGGTGGCCGGAAGGGCGGTGGGCGAGGACGGAGATGATCAAGCCCTCGTCGGTGCCCCATCCTAGAGATGCACGCGGATCGGATCGATAAGGATCGGAAGCCAAAGTTAACTTTGTTTGGCTTGTGTAAGGCGAAACGAGGAATGAAGGGTCGAACCTTGGAAGGCTTTGTGAAGCTGCTCGCTGTCCTCGGCCGGGGACGGAAGCGAATGGGGAAACGTCAGCGTCGACATCTTCTCAAAGCTTAGCGAATCGCCGGAACTAGAGGGAGGAATTGAAGACGACGACGACGACGACGACGACGACGCGGCCTTTTTATGTCAAGTGGCAGCCGGGCAGGGAACACTCGAAGTTAATGATCTCTACCGTTGAAAAATCGGCACGTGTCAATCCGCTGGCGAGGGCCAGACCTAACGCCAACGGTTCGTGTACGCGGCGAATTGGTGAATGCGATCGTACGGCCGGGCAAGCCTCAACTGTCTAATCTTTATTAAAAAAAAAAGAAAAAACTAAATTAAAAATTTTGGGGAAAAAAAGAAGATTTAAAAGAAAAGTATCTTTAAAAAAATCTTTAAAATTATAATATTTTTAATTATTTTTTGAAAGCAAGTTGAACAGGCTTGGGCCGGATAAGGCCCGTGACAGCATGAAGCTCGGCCCAATTTGTGATCTTCCCCGTGGTTCAGTTCCACCCTAACCGAGAAGATATAGAGGCGGGGGTGGAGACGTGCGGCAACACAGAGGCGATCCAGGTGATCGATCGGTCAGGCATCGCCCGATTTGAGGATGGCGTCTTCGTTTCTGAAGTGGCTCACCGACCCCCGCCGGAACTGGTTTGCGGCTCAGCACTACAAAGCCATCTCCAATCGCCTCAAGAGATATGGTGATCTCATCGATTCTGCTATTGGATTACCGGATTATTTTTCTCGCCCTTCTGAATTAAGATTCTTCTGGTTTAGGGCTGAGATATGAGGATCTGTATGATCCGATGTACGATCTGGACATTAAGGAGGCCCTGAACAGGCTGCCGCGCGAAGTGGTGGACGCCAGGAACCAACGCCTTAAACGTGCGATGGATCTATCCATGAAGCACGAATACCTACCTGAGGATTTGCAGGTTTCGCTTGCTCTTTTTTCTTGTGTTTCGTAAATGATTCTGTGGTTTATGACATTATTGCCTAATTGATTGAGTTTTACGAGACCTCTGGATTTTGGAGGCTGAGTCCTGCAACGGCCGATTATTTATCTTTTTTTTGTGCAATTTTATATTTGCTTTCTTATTCGTCCAATAGAGTAATCGGTATGAGAAAGTGTTTATCTTTGATTACTTAGCTTTATATGATCGTACTTTTGACCTACTTCTCCGGTTTTGACATCTAAACCTTTCAATTTTAACAAATATATCCCATACGTTCTAGGTTAATAACAAATTCTGTCCTATGTTAATGTTCCTTTCCGCTTGCTAAAAGCATGATTTGGCACCTAAATAACATAAGGTAAATTCAATTAATTTGTTACTCCATCACTACTTGAGAAATAATTAAACACTGAAATTTAATAATAAACCCAAAATCTCACATGTTTTTCCTATATGTTGTCTTTTGAAATTGTGATGGTATGATATTTGATTTTGGTTTTATTCATATTGTTTAGGTTGCCATTTCCTTATTTAACTGTGGATGAAAAATTAACAAAAGATGGATTCAGCAGAAAATCAATATTTTGACAAGTTTTTATTTATGATGTCTAGCAGAATGAGATCGATTTGTTAGACTTCTCTTAGGCGTCCATATTTACTTTTGGCTTATGTCTTAATTGAAAAGGCCATTCTTTTATTTCCTTAGAGTTTCTTGTGAACTGGTGATTTAACTATTATTATTAATTGCAGCATCTCAATGTAATTATCAGTTGTGACTTAACATGAATGATTCTGAGATATTTGGGATAGATGTTCCTGATTTTGTCATGTGAGAGTATGCCTTTTTCTACTAGTATGCTGAATGTTATAATATTTATTGTTATAATTATCAGATATGACTCAACATGTATGATTCTAAGATATTTTGGATAATTGGTCGTGATCTTATGTCAAGTGAGAGAATACCCTTTTCTACTAGTATGCTTGTGTATTATAAAGTTCATTGTAATAATTTTAGTTATTGCCCTAAGCAAGTGAAATTTATATTTATTTATTTTTAAGGAGCTTTCCTCCTGGCTATAAAATAACTGCACATGTGTACTTCAACCCGTATTCCATAGAATTGGCAAATGTTCTTCAGACATTATTACTGTGAGATGGAGTAAAACATTTCATCTTTTCTCACTATAGTTTATCACCACGTTAACAATGTCTTTATCTTACAGGCATTGCAGACACCTTTTAGAAGCTATCTCAAAGATATGCTTGCCCTTGTGAGTATTTCTTTTAACCATACATTGGCTGCACTTTGTTCTAAATCCTGCAAATATAGATGTCTGTTTGAAAGTGAATTCTATTACTGAATTGTGATCTGAATTCAGTCATCTCAAAATCAAATGTTAAATTTAAAATCAATATCTTCTTTTGCTGAATCTGTTCTTTACTACTTTAATTTTCTTTTGTTGATACTTTATCTGTTCATTGAGTTGACACATTTTTCTGAATGTTTTGATTCAATTTAACAATAACTATCTATCATTTTCTCAAACTTATAGTAGAGATGGATTCATTAATGTTGATCAAAATATTCTAGGATGTTTTGGGAAAATGTTTCTTTTATTGATATGCATAAGGTTAATCTCTTCGGAATGTTTGCAGAACAGATTTTTTAAATCCCTTTTTAGTTAATCTCTAGACTTGCAAAACAATGATGTATTTCTTCTGTTTCAATATTTTTGGTTCATTAGATTGGTCATTATCATTAAATAATATGCTATCATTTAATATTTTTACTAAAGCAAATTACTTATTTTTACTGCAATCTTAAAACTTTCAGTTCTTGTGATATTCCATTCATAGTACAATCAATCAATGTAATAACTAAATCATGTACCCAGATCTCACTAGACAGTTAGCATGATTCTTGGCTGTTTTAATGAAACGCTTTATGCTAGTGGTTTGTTATTGTCCTGTGCTAGTTTGTGTTATGTTGTATTGAATGGCGCTAGTCTTCGGGTCATAATTGAGTTGGTTACTGCGAGGCAGATTTGTTATAGTGGACAAGGGTCAAATCTCCGAAGCTGAGTTAATGTCCTTTACCATAGATCAATTACAGTTTCTAGATTTACCTCCTTATAGATACTTGTGGATTTGATCATGTGAGACCGGTGGCGAATTTCACCTTTTACTGCATGTTGAATTCAACGGCGTTGATTTTTTCTTCTTTTTCTTTGTTCGTTCGAATCATTAGGTTTGGCAATCACATGCAATGCTAATCTAGGTCGCCCAGTTTATTAAATAATGTGGCTGTACTCTGACAAAAATTTTTTTTTTGGGATTTTGTTAGGTTAAAAAGGAGAGTGCAGAGCGCGAGGCGTTGGGAGCTCTCCCTCTGTATCAGCGCACAATTACTTAAGCCATCCTTCTCTTTCCGTAGCCACTGCTCGCAGAAGCGCAATGAAATAAAATTGCAGCGATTCTTTCCATCAAGTTTTGTTTGATTAACATTACTTTTCACCAGAATGATAATTGAACCTGCCCTTCAATGAATTTCCTATAATTTCCTCTAGTTAATAATATGAATCTTCTCGTGTAAAGAAATGTACCTTTGTTTCATTAGTTAATGAATTGGGCGGTCTTGTGCATCGAGGGTATATCACAAGGTTATCGTCCCGGTATGTTCGTCTCGCGCAGTTTTCAGACGCATTTATGATTTATCCATTGATATCCAACATGTTCTTTTTTTTGTCCAGATGAAATTTGTCACTTCAGCAGTTTCATACATCGATTTCACGATCTTCCTGATTATCTGTGAGGAGGGTATTATTTGACTTTGTTGAGATTTAAATCTTTGTTCTTTTTTGTAAATTTATTTCGTCATAATCATCTCAGTTATATCCGGAAGTCGTCTAACATATTCATTTCACATTGCAGTGTTTATTCATGTCCACCGTTTGTTATTTTTGGAATCCTCTCATTTTGATTTTCTAACAAAAAGAAGCCCAACTCTTATATATATTTATCTCATTATTCATCACTATATTATTTTTTAATTATTTTTTTCTCATTTAAATTTTGAACAATGTACTTGATGATTGTTTTTAAAATTTAAATAAGATAATAATAAAAATAATATCAGAGAATCTATTTTTAATGAAAATAAATAAATAAAATAGAGCGTCTTTTGATAATTTTTTTAAAAAAGGATTTTTGCCCCTTAAAGTGGAAGGGCTCCGTCGTGTCCATTGGACGACGAAGCCAGAACTCCTCCGCTGCTCTCTTCTTATCCGTCGTTTCTCTGTTCAATTTAAATGCTGAGATCCGCCCTCTTCGATCGCGCTCTCTCCTTCTCGTATCGTTCCATTCTCTGCGTCCGCCCTCGTACCCGCTGCAGGGCCTACCTTCTCCGCCGCCCACCAACTGTTTGTGACTATTCCTCATCGGCATCACCGCCGCCGACCTCCGCTTACGTGCATCTCCCCTTCTGCCGCAAGCGCTGTTACTACTGCGACTTCCCCATCGTCGCCCTCGGCTCCTCCGCCCTCCCCGATGCCGACCCCAGAGTCTCCAGCTACGGCCGCCTCCTTCTCCGTGACATTGCCGCCACAGAGCCCCCTGTTTCAGACTCCGACGAACACCCGCCCCTTCAGACCGTGTTCTTCGGCGGAGGCACGCCCTCGCTGGTACCGCCGACCCTCATCTCGTCGATTCTCGACGCGCTGAGTGTGAAATTTTCCTTCTGCGAAAGCCCGGAAGTGTCGATCGAAATGGACCCTGGAACGTTCGACAAGGAGCAGCTGGCGCAGCTGCTTGAGCTGGGAGTGAATCGGGTGTCTCTTGGAGTTCAGGCCTTCCAGGAGGAGCTTCTGAATGCTTGTGGGAGAGCCCATGGCTTGAAGGAGGTCTATGAAGCTATAGAAATGGTCACAAGCTGTCCTGGCCTTCAGAATTGGAGCATGGACCTCATCTCATCCCTGCCTCATCAGACTCGAGATATGTGGGAAGAGAGCTTGAGATGCGCCATTCGCGCTCGGCCTACGCATCTTTCAATCTATGACTTGCAAATCGAACAAGGAACAAAATTTGGGCAATTGTGAGCATTCCTCCTCCTTCATTATTTCATCTTGTTAGATCAATTCTGACTAAGTTGACAAGTTTCCTCAAGGATGAGGAAGACACAAACCATGGTTCACGGATATATGTTAAATCCTAGTATGGATCATCAAACTGATGCAAATAAAGAATTCAATTACTGATAGAAAACTAGGTTTTCATTCTTGTTATAGAAGCATAGAGTTTTATAGTTGACTAAATACTCAAATTTAGATGTCATGATGATATGATTTCCAAACTTCTGTCATTATGGGAAGGCATTTTATGCACAATGCAATCTAAGTATTGTTCACGGTATATTTTCTATACTATCTAAATGACTCAAGAATGTTCTTCAAGGCTACCTGTGAAAAATTTTCCATCCCTGAACCACTGGACTTTAGAGTCTGTAGAAAATTAGGTTTTTCATTCTTGTTATAGAATAGCATGCTTTATAGGTGACAACAAACTCAAATTCAAATGTCATCCTGACATGCTTTCTACTCCAGATTACACCTATATGCCCATATGATAGGATGTTTTATGGAAAAGCACAAAGCATTTTTTTCTGCTTTATCCACAATGCAATTTGAGTAATATGTCATGATATAAATGCTCTATACTAAACTCAAGAATGTTGTTCCTTCCATCTCTAAACCACAAAGTATATTGAGACAGTCACTCTCAGAAAGAGAATACGAGGTCAAGTGGATCCAAATGCATTAAAGTAAAGTTCCTTATAGTTAGACATCTCTTGATAAAAAGAGAGTATAGGTGATATGATTAGTGTTCCATTAACCAAAGACTGAAGTTCAAATGTTTTTTTTTTGAAATATGGTTTCCACATTGGCATCAGGAGTCATATAATGTAGTGTTGCTAGTGGAAGCTTATTTTAAAAGAGATTAGTGCAAAATTTGATCTATTTACCAAAATTGTGAAGATTATCTTTATATTTTTAATGTGTCTATGTTTAATTATCATTAGAAACCTTAAGATTACAGTAATTTCTCTTAAGCATGAATACGATGAAGACATTAGTGTCTGAAGATTTCTCATAATGTTTTAGAGAAATCATAAAGCTCAATGGTTATAAAACAGTTATAATGGTAGACCTCTGATTTGGTTTTATAGAGGTTTGGAAATTTCTCATAGAGTTTTAGAAAAATCATAAAATTGATTTTATGCTGTTTCAGAGAAGTCACTAAGAATGCTTTCTCATATGATTTTAGAGATATCTAGAGATTTTACATGAAGATTTAGAGAAATTATAAAGTAACCATCTCACACAGTATTAGAAAAAGTGATAAGGCTAGATCTCTCATATGAAGATTTCGAGATAACTTATAAAATGTTTATAGAATATAAAGGAATATCTCTCATATGAGTTTTTTTTTCCTTTTATGATTTCTGAGATATATAAATTTCTCTTGAAATTTTAAAGAAATAATGACATTTAGTTTTTCGAATAGTCAACAATAAACTATAAAGATAGGTCTATCAAAATCTCTCATATGGTTTAGAGGGACTTGAAAGTTATTTTTCTCATTAGAATTATGAGAAATGTGAATATATTATATAGTTAAGGAGAGAAACATACTGTGGATCAATAATAAAAATGTACATTGAAATGTTATTTTTCTTCTACATATTCACATTTTATCTATGTTAGTGAAAGGGCACTTATAATTTTGGATCATGCCTCATGGGATCTCTTGCCTGCCATTACGGCATAGGTTGGACCCATATATGGTTATCAGAGGAAAGAAGAGTAAGAGGAAGATCAAACCATGGAGAGAACTCAAGGATGGGGAAGATAAATAATGGAAAACAAACTTGAATAGATTGTCACCAAATAAAAATTTTTGATGTATGTACATTATCTATGTACAACATATCAATCACATACATTATCAGTTTGCTTGATGAAGTAACTTGTTTCAATCTGATAATCCAGGTATTCTCCAGGGGAGTTTCCTTTGCCCACAGAATCACAGTCTGCCCAATTTTACAAGATTGCTTCCCAGATGCTTTCAGAAGCAGGCTATAACCACTATGAGATCAGTAGCTACTGTTTGGATGGGTACGAGTGCAAGCACAATCTTACCTATTGGCTTAACAGATCTTTCTACGGATTCGGTCTAGGATCTGCAAGCTACATAAATGGCATGAGGTTCTCACGGCCAAGAAGATTGAGGGAGTATACAGAATGGGTGCAAAAGTTGGAAGAAGGAACAAAGCATCATGACTTTCAAGTTGACACAAAGGATATGGCGATGGATGTGGTGATGCTATCACTGAGAACTGCAAGAGGTCTCGACTTGAGGAGCTTTGCTAGATCCTTTGGGAGGAGACTAGCACATTCTCTGTGCGAAGCCTTGAGACAGTATGTGGAGAGTGGTCATGTGATTGCCATGGATGATGATAGAAACTTATTGACTTACCATGAATTTGAGTTGAAGACCAGGGAGGAGGATGGAGTTGCATTCATTCGTCTGAGTGATCCTGATGGTTTCCTCTTGTCCAACGAGTTGATATCTATTGCCTTCGGGATCATATCTCCATGACATCCTTCGTCAAACAGCAGCTGTGTAATGGTATATTTCGTGCATGTCATCCACTGAACTAGAATATTGTTTTGATCTAAATAGCATTATATAACTTACTGTTCACTGTTTTGATCTTTTGTTTAACTAAATATTGCTTAATTAGATGAAGCAGGAAGGACACAGAAGCAATCCATGGAAGTCTGCATCACCATCGACTTCAGTTGTTACATAATATTCATGCGAAGGAGCAAATCAAGAGCGACCGTTCCGGCTCTCGCAAGAAATGTCGTAGCGTATGTGCCTGAGCAGAACAGGAACGACAGTGTCAGGAGAGCTGAGCTGCGGGAGGTGGCCTTCGCACGGCATGACTTCCACCACGGACCTGGCCCCGAGGTGGGCGTGCAAGTACTCAGAGACTATGACCGGGACGGCCAGATCCTTGGTGCTCTGCAGTATGTGGCACGGGGTGGTGACGAGGCCCAACAGGCCTCGGACGTCGCTCTGGAAGATCGTCTGCAACACGCTCAGGGCGATGTCTGGGCGAATGTTGAACAGGGTCCTGCTGAATTCTTGCACCGCCACGGAGTCCATGTCCGCGCCCACGAGCAGCGGCGCCCACCCGGACGCCCACGACCTGTAGTTCGACCTCATGGCGTCGAAGAGCTGGTTCAGATCTTCCTGCTCGAAGCCGCCGAAGTAGTCCGCGCAGTTCAAGTACCTGCCCATTTCAGAAGAATATGGAGAAGTGATTTTGGAAGAATGGAAGGTTGAGTTAAAGGGGTGGGCGGACCTGGGGGAGGAGGAGATGAGGATGAGCTTGGAGAAGAAGTCGGGGCGGGAGATGGAGGCGATGGCGCCGATGACGGCGGAGACGGAGTGGCCGACGTAGATGCAGGGCCCCAAGCGGAGGTGGTCGAGGATGGCGAGGAGGTCGAGGGCGTAGCCGTGGAGGGTGGCGTAGCGGTCGAAGTCGAAGTAGTCAGGGTTGGTGGTGCCGGCGCCCATCAGGTCGAACAGCACCACCCGGTAGTCCGCCGCCAGGTGCGGCACCAGGTGCTTCCACACCGACTGGTCCGTCCCGAACCCGTGCGCCAGTACCACCGCCCGCCCTTCCCGCCGGCCCACCACCCTCACGTTGTGCGCCTCCTCCAAAATCCCCATGCCGTTTCTCCTCCCTCCCTCTCGCCTTCTTCTCCCTCAAGCTCTGACTCCGTCCACCATTACGTACCTATTTACATCAGCTGGCGAACTCGAACAAAGTTGTTTCATAAATTAATTGCAAGTTGCGGATTAGCTTTCCATCTTTTGCTTCCCAGGGAATTAAACAATGCCTGCTCTCTTGCCATCGGCAAGGCCGGAACATGATTCCTTCAATACTTAATTCTGCAACGTTGCTGTCAGAATGGAATGCAAAGGCAAACGCTGAGGAGGAGGAACCTCCTCTGTGTTAAAAGATATTGATGTGGAAATTGTCTTACTCGTTGACATCATTGATCGGTAAACTTCCAATTGATTTGTTCTTATTTTTATTTGCCACCAATTTGTCAGTGTCTTGAGAAGAGCCGTGGGGGTCGAGGCACAGAACTGAATTGGTTACAACATAGTAGAATTGTAAAAGTGGATAAGCCATGATATCTTGACAAGATAATGTCTCCACTGGTACTCAGATCAATCGTCACAATGGAGGAGGAGGAAAATATTGTTCCTGACTTCATCGAAATTTGAATTCTTATCCTTTTCTACAAGTCCATGATCATGTCGTAACCAACACAGCTATCCTTAGAGACAGCAAGATATAATCCTTCTTGCAAGCCATGATATTGGGTAGACTGTCTCCACTGGTATTCAATTATAGATTATCGATCATAGATGATAGATCATTAATGGGAGATCTGCAAAAGCTATATCCATGGTCATGTGAAAAGATGAAGAGAAAGTGTAGCAGTGAATCCTTCTTTTTTTAATTGTGAGAAATTTTAGTTAATTCTCAATTTTAATTATAATTATTAGTTGATATAGATATACATTAATTAAAATAAATTTTAAATATATTAATAAAGTAAGAAATTTTATTTATTATTTTACTTAAATTAATTTAAAATAAATTTAAATATGTATTTTTATAAAATTTATTTTATTTAACATATTTTTAAAACTGTTAGTGAATCTATAAATATTATTGATGAACAAGAAGAAAAAAAATTTCACCTCAAATCAAAAAAACCAAATGAATTTCTTTATATAATCTTTATTTTTAAAGTGTTAATAAATAACTGAATTAGAAATATAAAATGGGAATATATTAAAAGCGGGATTTAATAAATTAATCTTGAACGTTAAAAACAACTAAATTTTTTAAAATGTTAATAAATAACTGTTTAAAAAATATAAAATAGGAATATATGAAATGACAAATTTTTAAGGAGAATTCAATTTAAAAGTGTTGATAAATAACCGTTTTAAAAATATAAACAGGGAATATATTAAATTACGAATCCATAAAAGAGAATTTAATTTAGAAACCTAAATGCTTTTTAAAACAACATATAAAGAAATTTACATTTGAGAGTACTAGAGTCTAGAAGCATCCATTGCATACCATTTTTTCCAATAGGCCAGGCCTAAAATATGGGCTTTTATTCCTCGCGGATCAAAACCTTCTCGGTCTTGGAGGCGATCGACCTCCCTGATTTCGCGTCGGAGCTCTCGGATCGAGAGCGGCTTCCGGTTGGGTAAATGCGGCGGGCTGCCATTAAGCTCGCAGTTGGAACCGCCATTCTCGGTGGCGGGGTCACTGCCGCCGCCGTTGCCACCTCCGACGATCCCTCGACCACCCTCAAGATTTGTACCATTGTTCCCCTCCGCCTCCTCCGCGATTCCTTCACAGTAGCATCTATCGTCGCAGGTATTCTAGTTGTTTCTTGATTTTGTGCGTAGCATAGTCTCTTCTCTGACGGAAGTTGCGCTATATAATTCAAAATAACGATTGTTTGTCCTTTTCTTGTTTGATAGATTTGATTTCTAATAGCCTTTTTTAGGTTCTAAAATGAGTTAAAAGTGGGACAAGACACACAGAGTCAGTTCGATTGGTATAACTAATCAGTATGCATGGTTGTGTTATTTTTTTATTTCTATTATTATTATTATATTTTATAGATATTGCTTTCTCTTTGACCTATATGTTGATGTTTTTTCTACCTCTTGCTTCTCTGAGTTTCCCCTTTTGCTTTGGCATTCCTCTTATTGGACTAAGTTGTGCTGGAATCATATCAGTTATGAGAGCTGTCTTCATGATGTCTGTAACCAAATAGGAGGCTGAACGCACGCTTACATCCGGATGAATCAAATAGTAGGACAGGAGACCTTAAGGTTAAGATCTTTAAAGTAACGTTTAAAATTCAGTGCTGACTTCCATTTTACAATTCGTATAATACAGCACTCATATAGGTTGGTACATGTTGGCCCGGCCAGTCTGGTATTGGATATTTTATTGTCTCTTCTTCTTCTCAACTGGTATGCTTGACGTACAAAAATTATGGACTAATTATATGGGAAAATTTTATTTCACTTCGTGGAGTTGATCCTCTTCCTTAAAATGCCAATCCAGAGTTTTAAATCATTAAAATACCTCTAGTATGACCATGGTGACCAATCAATTTGAGTTCATGCCTAGATCGACAATAGAAGTTATACATCTTCTTAGGTAACTAATTGAAAAATATCGTGAGCAAAAGCAAGATCTATAAATATTATTCATTGACTTAGAAAAAACTTATGATAGAGTCCCAAGAGAAATTATATTGAGAATTCTAGAAAAGAGAGGTGTTAGGGTAGTATATATTGAACTAATTAAGGATATGTATGAGGATGTAACAATCAGAGTGAAGACTTCAGGCGGATTAATTGAAGTATTTCTAATAAAGATAGGGTTACATCCAGGATCAGCTTTAAGTCCTTACCTTTTTATATTAATCATGGACGAACTCACTAGACACATTTAAGACATAGTACCGTGGTGCAAGTTGTTTGCAGATGATATTATTTTGGTAGATGAGACATGTGAAGGAGTAAATGCTAAACTAAAATCTTAGTGAGAAACAGTAGAAGTGAAAGGTTTTAGGCTTAGTAGAGTAAAGATATAATATATTGAATTTAAGTTTAGTAATATTAAACGTAATGAGATAATTGTTAAGATAAGAGATGACGAGTTGTTTGAAATTGAGAGTTTTAAGTATTTAGGATCATTTATGCAAAACGATGGAGGGATTGAGGGATGTCTTACATAGAATACAAGCAAAATAATTGAAATAGAGAAGAGCGTCGAGTGTTTTATGTGATCATAAACTATCTCTAAAACTTAAAGAGGAGTTTTACAAAACAGCGATTAGACATGCTATGTTATATGACACTGAATGTTGTGCTACGACTCTAGCACAGAGCAGAAGATGAGAGTGTCAGAGATGAGGATGTTAAGGTGGATGTTTGGAGGCAAAGACAATCACCAAGTACTTTCCTTGTAGCTGTAGATTGGAAAAAATGTTTAGCATCAGATACTTACCTCTTTGATGCAAGTAAACTACGCTTTGTGATTCCTGTCATGGCAAATAAATTGTTTTATTTAAAGAAAAGACAACCATAACCTGGTTTTTTGTATTTTATTGTTGAAATTTTCCAAACAAAACATTTAGTTGTGTTTATTTTATAGTAGACTTCTATTTGCGTATTGAAGACATGTCAATGGCATGTAGTTTGATAGCATGGAATGATGAGACTCAGAACTTTAAGAGAATAGGGAAGGGAGAGAGAATTTAAGAGGTATAGTTTCAGATAATCAGCCAGCAAAGTAGATAGAGATAAAAAATTGAGGTAGATTATATGCATTTGTACCTGCCAAGAACAACTACAACAACAAGACTAAACACATAAATTTTACGTCAATGGGGACAAGACCAATTGCAAGGGAAGTTACCAAGATGTATAGCTATATAAATTCAGTGCAAAATTGGATGGTTTGGTGTCTAGTTAGACTGACAAAAGCAAACTGAGTAGATAATTTTTTCTTTTGAACCCATGCTTTGCCACATGAAATTGATGCATAATATTTAAAATGGGGAGCCAAGTTTTAGAAATGGGGCACCTATTGTTTCATGTTAAACTCAATCAAAATGAGACACTTTTATTGTGAACCATCAACCAATCAAGTGTTGAGTCGTGCCGATTGACACAAGCGAAATTTATCATTTTGCTTGCCGACCGATATACAAAATAGTTGGCACTAATAGGAGAGAAAGAAGTTGTTGGAGAGAGGGTATGGTTGTGGTGACACGAAAGATGATTGGCGTGCATAGTGAACGATTATGGGCAGCATGCAACTGTGGGACTATAGTTGCAAGGCGAACTAGTTTGGGAAGGGAAGACCAGATCGAGAGGGGAAGAAGTGAGAAAAGAGAATAACCTAATTAAATAACTTAATTAAACTAGAATATCCTATATATAAACTTGGTTTAGTTTTAAGTAAATCAAAATAAATTTAAATCTAGTTTGGTTTGAGCCCACTTGATCTTAATCACCATCTCTACGTGTTGAGCTTTATTTAACCCTAAACCAATTTGTGCTCAACTGCAAAACTAAAAATATTTTTATCTTAATTATCTATCTAAAAAGTTTTTTTAAACAATTTAAAATATAAAATTTTAAATTGGATAACCTTGGTATCTAACATTGGTGAATATTTTCATGATCTAACTTTTGTAATGTCAAAAGAGACTAAGAGAGATTACGTGAGCAAGCAGCAAAAAAACTATAGTTCAATGAGATAGTATCGACTTCTTCTCCTCCTTTTTTTTTTTTTTGTAGTTTTGACTCAAGCATTAACGACTAGCTATGGTTCACATGTTGCTTTAATTAAATTATAATTTATTTAATTAAATTTAAAATGATGTGTTTATTTATTTTCACTATTTTTAATTTGTTTCATTGGAATATCTTATATCTAAGATTTTTTTTTTTAAAACAGAGCTCTATTTTCAAATTTAACTTTGATTGTATCAAAAAAAATCTAAAATCTAAAATTTTCAAATTTAATTTAGTTGAGACTGAATCAAGTTTCATATGTCCATCAAACAATGAAGATTCTTGGGCCTTCAAATCTGTAATTGCTTTAGTTTTACAAAATTTAAAAATAAGGCATGCCTAAGTTTATGGAGGACTTGTTGCTTATTCTAGGCTTCTACGGTCGAATAAATTATAAGCGTAAATTATTATAAAACAAAAGATGTATATAGGTTAGATAATTAAAGATAAAAATTATAACTAAATAGTTAAAATATTTTTAATTCTAAAAATTAGGTGGAAAAAAATAAAGAAGAAACTAATTATGTATTAACAATCTAATTAATTATTAAGTAAATAATTAATTACTATAAAATGTTAATAAAAAATTACAACTTATATTAAGTAAAATAATTATGTTATTATTAATAATTCAATTAGCTAACTATCAAAACCATACTAGCACAAATGGTATTATTGTATGTGTCAGAGATCAAAACTCCGGTACAGCTCAGGATTAAACATGTATTAACAATCTAATTAATTATTAAGTAAATAATTAATTATCATAGAAAATTAATTAAAAATTACAGCTTATATCAAGGAAAATTTATCATGTTATTATTAATAATTCAATTAGCTGAGGATCGAAATCATACTAGCACAGCACAATCCAATATCAAAGTATCCAAACCATGTTGTTTAGTCAAAGATTAAAACTCAAACACGGCTCGAGATTTTAAAACTTACTTAGACCATTGTTATTGGTGGCTCTTGTTAGAACACTAAGGTAGAAGCAAAGACAATTTGTTCATACTATGTTTCATGAAAGATGTAAACTTTTTTTGCTACTGTTACTGTCTGATTATTCATGTATAAAAAAACTTCTTATATTGGAATTCTATTTTGAGACTGTGGTATCTTTTCTTTACATATAATTTGACTGGATTTTAATTGTTATGTTTCCACCATGTTCTTGCTATCTCCCACTTGTTTCAGACTATCAGTACTCATGTTGGGGTCTCAAGCAAGGAAGTACCGAGTGGTTGAAGGCAAAGCATGAAGCTCATGAGCGATCTGCTTATAAGTTGCAGGAATTGTGTTTTCGCAATGGAGGGATATATATTAAGCTTGGCCAACATATTAGTCAACTGGTATGTGTTAAATGAGTATAATATTTAGATAAATATTCTCCTTGAAAATAATTTCTCAAAATTTCAAATTGCTGTATATTGCACACATTTGTGTATTAAGGTCATGATAAAATGTTTGTGTTCTAGAAACATCAATTATTCAGATTTCATGTTCAGTAAATCAAAATGTAGTAGATGGAAATGTATTCTTAGTTCTCTTGCTACGTGTGTGGTTATACTTGGCATACACATATGAGCATGCAAATTGCTTTTTTTGTTAAGCTTTGTAGGTATGAGATTACCCATTATCTAATAGCATATACAACATAAAATGTCATGCATGGTTTGGAATCTTGTGTTGTGCTTGGGCAGGACATTCTAAACTTACCATTCTAGTAAATTAATAAACCTATACTTACGAACATAACTTATCTATTATGTGTTGACCATGCTCATGAGCATTATGGCAACACTTTGGCACACAATAAAGCATCTTGAAATAATTCAACTAATGAACTTATTGATTTCTCGAAAATTTTAATACAATTGATTATAATTTATTCTTATTTTTAAAATTAAACAAGTTAAGTGGAAGATAGAGACAACAATCGAGCCATGTCACTCCCGACCTTGGTTTTGGCCATGCCAGCATGACCTCATAAGGGTTGGGTCATGTCTGACCTACATAACTTGCTCCACAATGTGTTGGATGAGTTGGGCGGCGATGATTTAGCCCTCACGGGTTGTGTCAAACACAACACAAGTGAAGCATGACCCGCACATTTAAAAATAATAAAAATTTAAAATAAAATAAGAAAATATTTAAAATTAACAAAATTATATATATAAATGATTATATATATATTAATTTTTCCTGTTTGTATTCTGATTATATATATAAATGATTATATATATATATATATATTAAAATTATGTATTTTTAATATTAATTAATTTATTATTTTATTTAAAAGACCTAGTCAGGCCCAAGCATTAAACCTGGCCATCAGAGAATATACAAGATTTCTCCTATTAATTTTTGCTTTGAAACTTGTGTAGCTCGCTTGATGTGGTAGTTTTTTATTTGGAAATGTGGCAAAACCAGGCTTGAAGAAAGTGGGAAAAGGATTTGTGTTGGGCCCTGAGAAAAAAGAATTCATAGTTATTTACATCAAAATGTTAAACCTTGAATTGGATTCTCAAATCTTGTATGCTTACTGAAGACAATCTCAATTACATTGGATGGTTGTTGGGGGTCTTCTTATTACCATAAGATCGTCTCGGCAATTTGCCTCTCGCCTTTCCCTGTCATGTCTCTTGTTGCTTCTTTTGCTGCTATACGCTACTGGTCACTTGATCCTTATGCTTTAATATATGATGGTTAAATATTGTGTATTTATGGAGGTTTTTTTGCAGAAGTCATACTTTATTAGAAGCACGAGGTCTTTATTCATTGGAATGACTAAGAAATACATGTTTGAACTCAGAGTCTCAAACATATCCTTTAGGCATCCAATTTATTTTTCTGAATACAATTTGAATATATGCCCTCTATTGCAGATATTACTTCTCTCAACATGACTTCAAATATGTCTCACTATTATCACCTAGTTTCTTAACAATTCATGGTTGCGGGGATTGCTTGGATTAAAGCGGATTAACTTAAACTTTATTTTAATCTAAACCTCCAACTTTATAGAAACATCAGAATGTCACCCTTTGTAGACTCATCTCAGAAGAACAGTAAGAGGTTCCCGCCAATTCAAAGCCTAATTACATTAAGAGTTGTCTCCTTAATTAACAACTGATTGGTCCATACTCTAGTAGAACTGAAGTAATACTTGCTGAATAAATGAGAAGTCGTCCATCTGATTTCTGTTGCCCTGTGCTTATCTGGACGTTGAAATTCAGAATTTGTGTTAATTGCTACCTACCATTTTGGATATGGCACCATGGAAGTGACAATTTATATATCTATGATCCTACAAGCCATGATTGACTTCTTTTGGATTGTGAAACAAGAGAGCAGATAGAAGAACTAGCACAAGAGGACTGAAGCAAAACTGGCTGAATATAGTTGAGGAATTGCTTAATTTGATTTCAGTTGCTTTGGGCTAATGTGGACATTGAGATTCATGATTTGAGTGTCAACTGCCACCAACCGTCTTGGATATGGCAACATGTCTCCCTAAGAAAGTGACACAATTTATATATCTATGATTCCCCAACCATGACTGATCCCTTTTGGATCATAAAACAAGAGAGCAAATAGAAGAACTAGCACAAGAGAGAATAGTCAAAATAATAATAATAATAATAATAATAATAATAATAGGAAAATAAAATTGACTCGAGATATGACTAATACGGTAAAATTTAGGAGATAAAGCCATTTTACCCAAAAGATAAGCTATTAGGAATGCATGCCAATGAATAGTTATGTTCCCACAATGCATGATTTTGATATGGCATGCAACATTTCTCATAATTTAATCTACATTATTCTTTTCTGTTCATGTCTGTTTGTACATGGGATATAGGAATATGTAATTCCTCAAGAATATGTTCGGATAATGAAGGCCTCAATGCTGAAAAGATGTCCTGTTTCATCATATGATCAAATCCGAAATGTAGTCATTAAAGAACTTGGAGGACCTCCTGAGAAGGTTTGTGAAACCAGATGCTAGATTTCTTATTGTTAAACCTGCTGAACTCTCTCCATCTCCTTGTTACTGAAAGATCTTGTTGTAGCCTGTGCCCATATTATCCACTAAATAAATATGATTATAGGTTTTTCAAGAATTTGATCCAAAGCCATTAGCTAGTGCTTCTCTCGCACAAGTTCATGCTGCTAGAACCCATGATGGCCAGAAAGTTGCTATAAAGGTCAGAGCTATCAGACTTCTCTACATAGTCTGATCTACATTTTTTAACTTTTCATAAGATAATCATGTAACACCCTACTTCCAATGGTTGTAATATATCTACACAGGTTCAGCACACTCATTTGACAGATACTGCTGCTGCAGACATTGCTACTGTGAATTTGATAGTGAGTTTCTTGCACTGGTGCTTTCCAGCATTGGACTACAGGTACTTTGGGCGTTGTTCTCACCAATGCATTTTTTTGAGATATTATCAAGGCTGTTATCTCATCTGCCCTACATCATCTAACAAATACAAACATTTGATTTGTAGAAATAACGAAGAATTATAAATCCCAGTTTCATTTTTTGTCTCAGTCCTAGATTTGGTTGATAGAGTCGGTGCCAACTCATATCGATGTACAATATAGATTGACACTAGTTTGATGATGACTCATGTTTTGCCTTAATTAAAATTTATTGTCAAAAACACTCAAATTGAACTGTCAAATCACCTAGGAATGTCTCAGAGAAAATAAAACTTACCCAGAAGAAAAACTCTCACAAAAAAAAGACTCAAGAGAATCAAAAGAGGTTGAATTAATTTAAAAATTGTCTAATACATGAGATTCTTACGCATTTTATAGATTGAGAATAAGACTTATTTGCCACAAAATAAACATTTATTTTAATCCTAGGAAAGTTTTAATTGATTTTTTTTCTAAAAACTAAACGACTTTTTTTTTATAAAAATCTCGCTTTATTTTTAAGAAATATAACAAACTATCATAATTTGATGACTTAAACACTTTTGAACTTTTCAATAATATTTTAAATAGGATTTACCCAATTGTGTTATTCTCCTCAACTAAGAAGAACTCTATTCTAGACGAGTTGTTGACTCCTCTTCTTTATTGGTTGCTTCCAAGCATAGGGAAGAATTGTTTCACTATCTTTGTGTTGCAATGTTTCTTCATTATCCTTGATGTCCCTTCTAACGAGCAAGGAATCAATAAGCTTTTCTTTTGTATTTGTGCTTTGACTTTATTGTCCTTTTTTACCTGCCCTTTCCTATGAGTTAGAAACCATCTAATTTGTAAGGTAAAAATGTTGATCAGGTCTTCGTTGAAATCATGAGACACAAAGGCGGTAATGCAATGTAGAAATTCGCATATCTTGTATCAAAGTCAAACATACTGAGACAGAAGCTCAACTTTCTCTTAATAAATTAATATATCCTTCAATCTAAAAATTAAATTTGTGTTTAAATAAACACACATCGTAATCAATTTTCTTAATAAAGTAGATATAAATGCATCTAAAGTAGATGTTATGAAAAAATTTTGATTCATGAACGCAATATCATGATTATCACTAGGTACTTAATAATAATCATTACTCAGAATGATGGAGCTCTTACTTTGGTAGATCAAAGTAAATAAAGAAACTAATTTAGTGGGTTGATGAGCTTTAAAAAGTGATTTGTAGCTTTTTAAGTTGGCATCTTGCATTACTAGCTTGTAATTTTTATTTTGTTTAATTTCTTCTTTTGGCTTCTCTAGATAGCATAAACAACTTATATCTAGATCAAGATGATTACTTTCTAAAGCGCTCAAGTCAACACGGTGTTCTTCTAAAATTAAATCATTTAGAGGATCATCTAAAATGTCATTAGAAGATTTTTCTTAAATGTTCTAAGAGGTTCTTTAAAAAAAAAAAAAAAAGATGAATCCGCCACCTCAACAGCCCTTTAGAGCTGACCCCACAGGTATGGAGGGAGGTAAATTCAGATACACAGGCAGGAGGCGCATGATGGGGTGAATGACAGGTCGTGAGTTCTCGCAAGATTTGACCGTTAACTGTTACACTAGAAATGTCATGCGTCCACTATCTGCGCTATGCCCAGGGGGTATATAAGATTGCATCTTTAAGGGATTCATCTGCAATGTCATTAAGGAACGCTTTTAAAATGTCATTTGTGAACTTGCTTAAGGTTGAGATATCATGAGGTTGTGAACTAAGGTCTTGAGGTAACGCTATTGAGTTATCATGCATCTTTATGATTTTTAAAACTTAAATAAAATTTAAATTTCCTAATTCGGAACTTTTAATTTAAAGGGTAGCCCAGTGCACGAAGCTCTCATCAATGCAGGGTATCGGGGAAGGGTCGGACCACATTAAATCTATTATATGCAGTCTTACCTTGCATTGCAAGAGACTATTTCTGTGACACAAACCTGTGACCTTAAGCTCACATGACAACAACTTTAGTGTTGCACCAAGACACCCCTTCAATTTGGAACTTTTAATTTTTAAACTTGTTAATTTAAAACTTATTTTTAAACCATATCAACAAGTGATATATATAATTTATAATTAAAGAATCTCTTTCTAAATTGATTTTACTAACAATTATGTTATGCTTTTACCATATGATAGGAATCATTCTATTATCTTATGATGTGGAGGTAAAGTAACGGTCCACGTGGCAAGCCCTTAACTTAGTCAGCAGAAGGTTCAAGTGGCATGATTCGAACTCGGTCAACATAGATTCCCCATGGTGTGCCAACACCGATTGACCAAATTAAGTCAATTCGGCCATGCCAACCACCTTAGCTCAGCCACCCACCTCCCGAGGAGTCTTCCTAGCAAAGGCCCCAAGGAGTCTTCCCAATAAAGGTCAACCTCCCAAGAAGTCTTCCCA
Organism: Curcuma longa; assembly: GCF_044706935.1. Lineage (NCBI taxonomy): Eukaryota > Viridiplantae > Streptophyta > Magnoliopsida > Zingiberales > Zingiberaceae > Curcuma > Curcuma longa. The sequence goes on along the minus strand of NC_133862.1, from coordinate 11,957,555 downwards.
GTAAAGGCCTACATCTCCCGAGGAGTCTTCCCAACAAAGGCCTACCTCCTTGGAGGAGTCTTCTCAACAAAAGTCTACCTCCTGAGGAGTCTTCATAGCAAAGGCCTATCTCTATCGAGGAGTCTTCCCAACAAAGGCCTACCTCTCGAGGAGTCTTCCTAACAAATGCCTACCTCCCCCGAAGAGTCTTTCCAACAAAGGTCTACCTCTCGAGGAGTCTTCCTAGCAAAGGCATACCTCTATCGAGGAGTTTTCCCAACAAAGGTCTACCTCCTGAGGAGTTTTCCCAATAAAAACCTACCTCCCCTGAGAAGTCTTCCCAATAAAGGTCTACCTCTCCCAAAGAGTCTTTCCAACAAAAGTCTACCTCCCCCTAGGAGTTTTCCCAATAAAGATCGACCTCCTCAGCTCCTCAACTTTGCACGGCTCTGTCGATCTCCTCAACTCTGCTCGGCTCTACCGACCTCCTCAGCTCCTCAACTCTGATCGACACTATCGCCCTGCTTGAGCCCTTCAGCTCAGCCCTACCTAAGCCCTTTAGCTCAGTTATACTGACCTCTTCAGCTTAGCCATTGGATGTGGGAAAAGTAAGGTGATGAGACCCTACTCTATACCTGAATATGGGATAATAGGGTCACCTACAGAGCATGATGATGTGACATCTCTCATGGCAAACGTGAGACAACACAGTCAATAGAATGGGGTGACATGACCTACACTAATGCAACATCCCTCATGACAAACGTGAGATGATAGGGTCAACGAGACATGGGATGGCATGACCTTTGGAGTATGGTGATAGGTCGCCCCAAACCTGTACGGAATGTTCCATTTGTCAGGACATGGAGCACGTGGGCACCATCTCTCACCTAGGGGGAATCCATAAAAGCAAGCCCACTCTTGTGGGCGAAGGTATGTGCACATTTCGTCCCCCGATATTTTCCTTTCATCTACTGTTCTTGTTCTCTTCTAGAAATTTTACTTGAGTGTCGGAATGGCTAAGCTCAGGTCCACCTGGACCTCCATTCTAACCCTCTTCGAGTCTTGCAGGGATTAGATTAGTCCCTTTTCCTCCAAACCCTTAGAGACCAGTCAACTTGGAAGATAGCTCACCGGTGGCTCACCCTACCAAGTCTCAAGCAGGAACATCTTATATTATTGATTTTTGAACTGTTTATTATATTGGTATAATCACTACCATATATCTAGTTTTTATAAAGAAATCGCTAGTCTCAACCACCCTTAGCTCATGTAAGGTGAAAACCAAAAATGTTATATCATCCATGCTTCCAGAGTATGGGTTTCTATATGATATCCTGTCAGAGTGGTATGTCTCACCTGCATTGCTCAAGGCATATATCATGTAAAATAACCAATCTGATTAGGTGTTGTTGGACTGTTTCATGCTTGTGCACACATTTGTTAGCATTATTTTAATTATGTTGGGGTTGCTCTACATCCACGACCACAGCTTTGACCTATATATTTTAGTTAAACAATTTACTGGTGAAACTTCATCTTCCAATGAGAGTGTGTTTAAGCTCATCAACCACTCTCTTTATATTACACATTCTCATTCTATAGTGGACAAGCATCCTTTCAGTATATTGTAGAGGAATATCATGATTAGCTAATGTTACCTACGGCATAATTTTGTAAGATGTTTGGCATTTCTAGCTCGTTTCTTGGTATTGTTACAGCTGGAACTGAAAATTTTGCCCCCATGTATGACTTCATATTATTGGCCTTTTGTAGCTAGTTTACTACTATGCTTGCATAAGAATGAGCTACCTTGGATCATTTGGTTAGTGGCATTTTTAATGGACTTACTTTGATATCTGAATATCTATACTATGGTAGATAACCGGGTACCATTGCTAATGATAAGTTTGCTTTCATTTGCATCTTATTAAAGAAGTCGTAAAGAAAAAGACATTATATAAGTCATAGCCTGCAGGTTGTAGATAAACAGATTTTTGATATATGATTGTCCAACTTGACATGTCATTCATTGACCAACTCAATGACTTAGTTTTTTCCCCTCCAGATGGTTGGTTCATGAAGTAAGTGAGAGTGTACCCAAGGTAAGTGTCCTTTGCATGACTGCTATTTCTTAATTTGAGCATGTTTACATGAAATCTATGGCTTATGCTACTTGAATATGTATCTCTCAGCTTAGAATGCATAAGGATTCAAATCAATACTGATCTATGCCAAGTGTGTGTCCCAAACTAGTAATGGAAAATTACATTCTTCTTGTAATACAATACAATGAGATTAAGATGGAAAAATACACTGACTTAAATGAAGCCTTATTAAATTTCTAGTTTTACCATTACTTCCAAGAATGTGCTGCATTTCCAATTTCTGTTGACTTGATAAGTGTTAATTTGTTATTTGACCCTAATTCATGCATAAACTGAAGACAAGAAATGGATTGCTATGGTGATCCTAATTTGTGCATAAACTTTCATAAGAGTTTTCCTGTTATTTATTTGTTTGACTGGGCGATACTTGCTCTGGATTTGATGGACTGCTGTGGTTGAGATGAGACTTGTTAGGACCATTGGTTCAAGATCACATCTGTGTTGAACCCTTTCAAGCAGAGGAACTAAGGAGACTTTGTGGCCGAAGAAGACTGCTAAAAAGACCATTTTTTACCTATGTTGACAATGAAGAAAGTAGTAGAAGAGGAGAGGGATAAATCTTAATAACATTGTTTGATGAAATGTTTACACTATTTATAAAGCTTGTATATTAATACAATTATTGAGACCACAAATTGAAACTACAATTTTAACTTATTGAGTGCTTGTTTTCTCACTTATGTGTGCCTCTTTGAATTTGTTCCCTCTTTCGAGACGGGGGTAGGACATATAACAACATACAATTATATTTTTTGTTGTTTGGTCAACTAATAAAAAACCTTTGGTTGAAGAAAAACTAGCCATTTATAATCGTTTGAAGCTATCGTTCAAATCTTAGTCAACTGACAAAAATATTGATCTCCAGCCAACTTAGGTTGATCTAACTCAAATTCTGTTAAGTCCAGAACACCAGTTTTGGTTGACCAACATAAATTTAAGGTCGGTTAAATCTTGACACTACTACCAAACTTCCTAAAACTTGTATAGGTCATCTTAGACCGCAAAAATAAGTTCCTTAGGTACCACTGCCTACTTAGAAGCTAAAGCGTACAGCCACAAGGGTTCACTGAAAATAAACCCAAAAGAATGCAACACAAATGTTTGGGTTCATCTCCATGCTTGAGATATAGACACTCCACATGGCTTCACTCTCAACCTTCTAAGTAAAATGGGGTTGATAGGGTTGAACTGGAATTTGTGCTAATGAGCACTCCAAAGTAATCATAGATGTCTGAGGTGGGGAAAGTTAAAATATAATATTTTAACTTTGTAAAATCTTGTCTCTCTTTATTTTTGGTTCACTCTAATATAATTATAATTAGATGAAACAAATAAAACCAAATTAAAATGAGACCACGGGATTTTAAATTATTTCACTTCATCCAGTGTTTTATCAAACAAAATACATGAAATAAAATAATATGTAATAGCTCAAATTTTTTTATTAAATGCTCCCATATAAATTTAAATATAATTACATAAAGTAATAAAAATATACATTCATTTAAACAAAATTACATCCTTAACAATGAAAGTTTCTCGGTCTTTAAAACTAAAATTGCTCTAATGTTACAAAATTTGAAAGCAAAATTTGCCCCAATTTGTAGGTCTCATCCTTTCATTTCTCATTCTAGCGTTTTGCCTACAAAGAATGAGGACATTAAATTAATGATCAAATATAAATATAAGGACATGAATGCATTAGCAATCTAATTAATTATTAAGTAACCAATTAATTATTAAAAGCTGATTATTAATAATAATTCAATTAGTAAGTATCGAAACCGTACCAGCATGATACGGTACATATCATTCGGGTCAAAGACTAAAACTCCGACATAGCTTGCTCTTAGGTAACGTGGAACTTAGAAGTGATACAACTGATTATGCCACGTCAATCATATTTGGGGATGCACTCAACAGGATGCATGATGAGTCCTCACTTATCAGGATTGAATGAGAAGCTGTTGCTATGACATTCAGAGTGGATCTCTAAAATCATTGTAGAATTATGTAAAATGTGTCATTCAGACTAGAATGCTAAGCAAGAAACTTTTGTTCATTTTTCATTGAGGTTTATTGATCTATCAATGTTTTTTTAATCCTAACACATTGAAATAGTTGTCATATGTGTTTCTTATATTTTCCATGTATGCTGTTCCTTGTTCTACAATTTGAGCACTTGGTATCATGATTTTCAGGAATTAGATTTCTTGTTTGAGGCTAGAAATAGTTTGAAATGTATGGACAATTTTAGGAAGCTATCTCCTCATTTAGCACGTAGCATATATGCCCCTAAAGTCTTTTGGAACCTAAGTACATCTAGAATTCTGACTATGGAATTTATGGATGCGCCGGAAATAACTGATGTCAGAGCTATACGAAGGCTTGGACTTGAGCCAATTGATGTCTCAAAATTAGTAAGCCTTTTAAGAATGATTCATCTCTTTTTTTTTTTTGTTTCTGTAGTAGCATATATAATCTTACTATATATGTGGGTTTCAAATCATGCAGGTCAATCATGCTTTTGCAGAGATGATTTTCAAGCATGGGTTTGTGCATTGTGATCCACATGCTGCTAATATGATGGTTAGGCCTTTGCCACCAAGTAAATGGAATATTTTTGGTAAGTTGCTAAATCTGCACGTACTTTTTCCCATATGGATGGAGCTCATTCTGGTATTCAATAAATTAGAAATAATTTAGCAGTTTATTCAGAAGTACTTAAGGTTGCAGAAACTGCTTTTCTGTGAGCTAGGTTACAGAGATTTGAGTCACAGAAACAGCAATATAACACTATGGAATCTGAACTATGGTATAAAGTACTGAGTTGTGCTAGTCCGTGCCAATCAACACAGATGGAATTTGTCATTCCTCATGCCGACTGTCACGAAATTAGATTTGGCACAGCGAAATAGAGAAGAGATTGAGGGAGGGAAGGGAAGAAGGAGAGGATGATTACTAAAGAGAGGGTGAAAGGTGGGTGCCAACACACAGGCTGCAACAGGTGAGCGGCGGGTGGTTAACAAGTGGGCAATGTTTGGACGATGTCTGTTGTGGAAAAGAATTGGGAAAACTCATATCTATGGAGAGAAGGGAAGAGATGAGGATTACTAGAGGGAAGCATTGCGAGTGGGTGCCACTGGACAGGCAAGTGGGTGTCGGTGGATAGGCGAGCGTGACGTAGAAGAGGAATCGAGAGAGGAAAATTCATGTAGGTGGAGAGAAAAGAATATTTCCTAACCTTTTAAAAAGGTACCACTAATTTAATTAAATATGATTGAACTGGATTATTTCATATATAAATTTGGCTCAACTTTAAACTAGCCAAAATAAACTCAAATTGAGCCCAATTTGAATCCAATTGACTCTACTCACCATTTCTACTTGATGGGCTCCACCTAATCCCAATTTGACTTTCATACGACCATAAAATTCAAAATTTAGTTCAACTTAACTTGGTTAGTATCTAAAAAAAGTAATTTAAAATATATTTAACATCGACAAATTTTTTTCATGTTCTGAATCTTTTATGACATAAAGGTTGTGCAAACAAATGATTTAAAAACTAGGGCTTAGTGAGACCATGTCAAACTTTTTTTCCTCCTTTGCTTTAGGTTGAGCATTGAGAAACAATTAGAGTTTGACACGACACTTTAATTAAATAAAATTTATTTGATTAAAAAAATATATTTTTCTTCCGCTGTTTTTAATTTATTTTATTGAAATATCATTGAAAATACATAAATAATTACAATAGGTGTGCACTAAAATCAAATTATTTGTTAAGAAAAAACTTTATCTATTTCAATGTAAATGGTTAGAGACCAAAACTTCGACAGTCATATCAAAACAACCTTGTCAAGCTCGACCACTTGTGGTATGATTGCACCAACAAAATCAACCATTGAGGATTGTTATTAAGGTTCAAGAAGTTTTAGATGTGATTGTTGGAGAAGAACAGTTTAGGAATAGTATCATTTATCGAACTAAAATTAGATTTGGTTAGTCGGCACTAGTTCATATTTCGTTAGAAAGGAAAGAGATGACAAATCTTTAGTTCCTCTATCTGTTACTGATCTTCCATCTCCATAAAATGAAGATCTGCTCACAGGTACACGATGAGTCTTTAATAACTGATAATTAACCACTACAATGCCAATCTTTATTGGATTGCTGAGGATTATGAACCACATTAACTCAAACAGAATATTTTTAATTGGTGGATTTAGCCTATGTGTTTGCTACCTCTAGCTATGGCTAGATAACTACAAGAAACTAGTATTACCAGTTATGATACTGGCTATATGATCTTTATGGTAAGTTAACCAGGTGGTAGAGGTGTTACAATCATCCATATGTTTGAATCGCTAGTGTGCATTAACAACTCCACAATTATTGGTGGATTACTCTGCCTACTCTGCCTTATCATTTGTAGACAGGTTTGTAGGTTAAATTAATGCATTGGAGAATTTTCTGATGATATGATTGCAAAGTAGTTTAAGACACTCTTCATCAGTTACAATTCTGCCAAATATGGGCTCAATGCCTAATTGCCCTAATTACCAATTTCTTATTGATTTTCCTTTTATTTTTATGGCATTTCCTTGATTCACCAGATTGCAGCTTTTGCTGTAGGGACCAGATTTATTTTCAGCATCACAATAGATTAAGAATACTTTCCTTCCAAAATTCTTTCCCTGATATCTACCATAAATGCCAAATCGAAAACGCCACAACAAATTGTGTCTATATCATTGTTTAAAATCTCGAGCTGTACCGGAGTTTTGATTTTTGACCGAAACGATACAATTTCGATAGTGTATGGTTTAAAAAAAATGGTATTGAGGTGCTTCTATATGGTAAATGAATAAATAAAAATTTATTATATATTTTTCAAAAATAAAATAAATAATATATATATTAAATTAATGGAATAATTTTATTAGAGTTTGATTAAACCTGTTTAAATCATCTCTACTATAGTTAGGAGTTGATTGAAATTATTAATATAGGTTTAATTAAAGACTAAGTTTTAAATCACACACTCGCAAGTTGCGGGAGATCACGGTGGAGGACCGCGGCCTCTGCAACCCTGCGGGAGGCGGCGGCTGATCACAGCGGAGGACCGCGGCCTCCGCAACCCTACAGGGTCGGGGAGGCCACGGTGCCAGGTCGGTGCTGGACAGCGGACGAAACGGTAAATTTTGCCCATTTCACCCAACACAGTACGAAATTTGATACTATGGTCTATATCACCTTCACTTCTCTTTCCTGAACCTCCCTTGCTAACGTCTAACTATTCCATAGAATGGAGCCTTACATTTGATTGCAATATCTTACTTTTGTGACTGCCCAAAGTTAAATTATGTGGTTGGAGAGCGGTTCATGACAAAGATTGTGCATGAGTGGTCTGCTCATGTTTTTCCTACCATTCATCTCACCTCTTTTTATCCTGTGATTTTTCTCTAGTGAGGTGGATCACAAGCTTTTGACTGTAATGATCTTCCTACATCAATTGATGAATGTTCAAACTGCCCTTACGTTTGTGACCTTCACAAGGTAAGCAAACAGATCCATCATCCTTGGCTGGGCTTAGCAATATGGAACAAGCTTAATCACCACTTCCTCCCCTCACTTTCCAATATTCTAAATGGCTAATAAACAGACCATGCTTTTTTTGGGGTTCTCCTTAGATTAGCTTTTTTAACTTATTATCTTCTATTCTCCCTCTTGGGACTCTGTAAATCTTCTATACATACTTTTGCTATAATACAAGGGGTTTTCCCTGCCTCTCTATATAGTTGTTTCTAATTGATGTCTAGTACGCTGATGATACTTTCTAGTTCTACAATTATAAGTGATGAACATGTGCTTTTATCATGCTGGTGGTCTTTCTTTATATTTGACGTGAAAAACTGGTCACTAGTAATTGCTACTTGTGCATTTGGTCAACCTAACTATAGTTACTATAAAGGTTTAGAGTATCATGTCACTGGAGTTTTGTTCTCTGATTGGGACTATATGTTTCCGATACCATGGCATAGTGACATCAATATAGTAAGCATCTTGTATAATAACTATACTGTTACAAAAAATGAGTGTCGTGCATCAGATGCGAGCATTGATTCTTGAAGAATCTTAATGAAAACAACCCCTAATTTGCCAACTCATAAACCAAATAATGTTCATAAGACATTTGGTATTGAATTGATATCTCTCTATAAAAATATCTAAGATAACACCTGGTGTTAGTCTTGCACTGACTCAATTACGATACAAATGCATCTCAGTTTGTTTCTCAAACTCCTACGTCATTCCTCTTTGCTATTGGATAGGTGCTTCCTTTCTTAACTTGTCCTCTCATTTTATACTGTCTATCTACTCCCTATGATTAATTGACAGAATCAAAGAATGAGTTATGAGCAAAGAATCATCTTCCTACCTCAGTTGCTGAAAATGTGTCAGCATGGACTGCACAGTGACTTACGTATCTATGATGGCACAATATTAGTAGGTTTCTGTCATGCTGATCGTTGTTGATTGGATACCGATCGACGTTTCTGTATCTCACCCAGTTCATCTCCTGCTCCTCTACGATGCCGCTACACCATTCTTTCTTAGTTCTTATCAAGTTGCATGAGAGATCTTAACATTTTGGTTCCTCGTACTCTTTATTCACCAAAAGTTAGATTTTGTTCCTATGAGCTACTAACTTTTCTTACAGAAGCAAAACTTTTTCTACTTGTACCCTTGGAATTACTTTGTTCATTTTGTTTAATACTATATGCTCATCTTGAAGTATAAAGTTACAAATACCTCCTCTCAGGACCTTTTCTAAGCTAGTGCATTAAATTTTTAAATCTGTCATCATAACATTGTGACTATCTTACGTCTCTATGTTTCAACAAATGTTATAGAGATGATGATCAAGTCCAAAGACTAAACTATGCCAAATTTAAATCCATGTTCCCATATAATAGTTCAAACTACTACTTAACCGGCTCCCAAATGCAGTTGCTAATATTAAGTCGAAATACTGAAACCTGACCTCACTTTTTTCTTCATATAATCGTATTTAGCTGTTTATCCGCAAGTAGGACAAAAGAATCTCATGTTTTCTTCTATAACAATAACAATAATAAGCAAACTCAATTTTTTTAATATTATTACTATTATAAATTTTACTGTTTATTATTTGATGACCTTCTTATGTTGCTTTAAATGACTGATATCATTCTTTTTTATTATTGTAATAAAGAGCATTTTATTTGACACTGAAGAAAGTAAATTTAGGGGGGGTGGGTGAAAAACTCTAGACATGTTTCTCTAGCAGCTTCTCTTTTTGACACAGGGAAAAAGAAACCACAATTGATACTGCTTGATCATGGTCTTTACAGAGAGCTTAATTTTTCTACTAGAATAAACTATGCTGCACTTTGGAAGGTACATCTAATCTTTGTTTTCATAGTCTTTGCTATCTACACTCATGATTTATTTCCATTGAATTCATCTTTTGCATCCAGGGTCTAGTTTTTGCTGATGTTAATGCCATCAAGGACCACAGTATAAAACTTGGTGCTGGTGAAGATCTTTATGTTCTATTTGCCGGAGTACTCACTATGAGGCCTTGGCAAAAGGTTGTTGATCCATCAGCAGACCACTTAGTTATGGAAGGAAATCAGGATGACCGTGCAGAACTACAGGTATGGAGCCTATCTGTAGACAATACTGTCTCTGGAACTTTTTTTTTTAAAAAAAAATCATTTTGTGTGATCAGGAAAATAAGATTGAGTGGGTGGGTTTTACTTTTAGATTCTGTAAGCAATTAACACGCATTGAATTGATTGACCGAGTGAAAATTTCACTGAACTATCTAGAAAGTGATTGGATGAAATCAAGCTATAAATGCTTTCTATTGGTAGAACAGTTTAACCACAGCCCCTTGGATTGCATTCCCAAAATTGCTCTTGTATCGCTTTGCTCTCTTTGCTTGCTTTTGCATGACCTACCTAGACATGGCAAAAGCAAGCAAAGAGATAATAGATAAGTGATAATTGGAGTCTTTTTTTTGCAGTATTTTTGTTTCCACATGAGTGACTTTCCATGTGCAAGTAAATTGCTTCTTGGGTCCTACCTACCACTGTAATCCACAACAACAACAATCAAGCCTCATCCCACTAGGTGGGGTTGGCTACCTACCACTATAATCATGTTTCAAAAATCATTCCATGCCGGTTGGCATGAGAGAGCACAGAGATGCACTTGGCATCTTATTGTAATAGTTCTCTACTCAATACGTCTTCTTTGAGTCCGATTCTCCACCAGATTATGACAAAAGCTCCTTCTTTCTCTAGCTTGAAATGGCCATCACCATCCGTAAAAAGTGACATAAGTGTTTCTTCTCTAGCACTGATGGAACCTAGTCTTCTTGCAACCCGAGGAGTTGACCTTCTTTGATGAAATGGCACAAGGGTGGACTTCCTCCAGTGACGATGGACATGACACTTACAAGTTCCTCCATTGATGAAACAAGTCTTCTTTTCCTCTGATATTTCCTACTCTTCTGCTAGGACTTGGAACAAGACCTTTGGTCCATCCTTTTCTTTTTTACCTCCCTTGCTGTTCTTAGGTCTTCATAGGAATCAAAACTGGGATTGGCATGGCCAACATGGCATCAACGTGGCTAGTTCCAACTGGGTACTGACACCCCAGCTCAGAATTAGACTTTAGACCTTTGATTGTAATTCCTTCTAAAATTAGTAAAATGAGCATATAAGAGAGAAGGGAAAATGACAAAATCAAATAAAGGGAATGGAAATTAAAAATAAGAAAGTAACTAGAATTGGAGGAGCAATAAGACAGACACATTTAAGATTTAAAATATCGAGCCGTACTAAGGTTTCGATTCCGAACTGGAACGATACAGTTTTGGTACTATACCTGTATAGTTTTAATATTTTTAAAATATAAAATATATTAACTAAAAATAAAAAAAATTAATCTAAATATTTAAAAATAAAAAAATAAATTTTTTTTAAAAAATAATAGGATAATTGTCTGTGGCTTTAATTAAGCCAATTTAAGTTATCCCAATTATAGTTAAGAGTTGATTAAAATTATTAACTACATGATTATTAAAATCTAGGTTTAAAAAAACCGTATTCTACGCGACCACGACCGGGGCACGCATGACCCATGTGACACCTTTAGAGGTGTCGCTAGGCTCGGGCAACGCCTCCGGATAGTATCCCGGCCGGAACGCCGGTGCCAATGTTGGTCCGTTGGCGGAATCAAAAATTTCACCGAGCGAAACGGTTCGAGATTTCAATCCTTGGACACATTTATCTTTCTTTTCTACTCTGATGTGGTTTAACATGAGCTGGTGACCTGAGATGTCTAATATGAAGAAGTCTGTTTTTAAATTTATTTATGGAAGTTCTTGAACTTGTGAATAAATTCAATTGCACAGTATTATCAACTCTTTTTTTAAGTACTGCTAGCAACTTTTTTTGACAAGTGGTGTTGTAGTAGTGCCAACTTCCAGGGTGAAAATGAACCATGTAGTTTAGTGTTAGCAGCATGATAGGTGGTGGTGGGAGTTATTGATTAGTGGTGGTGTTCGAAATTAGTGTAGTGCTGTTTAAATCTGTGTTCCATATTCAGACACATTTTTTCTAATCATTGTTGTGTGCAGTCCGTTTCTCCTGTCTCGGAATGTTGCTATTCTGTCTAAGCTTTAGTATCTTGTGGAGTTAAGGTTGTGAGTGTTGGTTTTTTGGTTACTGTCAAACGATGGGATTTTTGTTGGTTACATGAAGCAAGAAGGTTTACAAAATTATGTGCCCTAACTTATTTTCTTCTTATCCAGATGTATGCTGCTCAGTATTTTCCTCAAATATCAGAGCTGCTTAGGAGACTACCACGTGTAATTTTACTAATGTTGAAGACTAATGACTGTTTAAGATCTGTCAATCATTCCCTGGTAGGTTATATATCTACCCCACTGTATATCTTGCATTTGTTTCAAGCTTAGTCACATTCAAAAAACTTTCGTATTAAGATTATATTCAGCAATCAGGCATGTCACTTGATGTTTTTTTTTTTGTATTCTTTAATTGTCACCTGTTAAATTTCTTTTTCTATTATCACTATGAATATCTCATAGTTGCTATCTTTCCTTGTTCTTACATTCGTCCCTGAAAATGTTGTAAGCATATCACTATCAGTGAGGATGGTCTGATGATAGCAGAGTGTTGTCAGTAGATTTCTCTTGGGCAACTTTCCTTGATAGTTTTCATCAATAGCTTCCATGCCTCTTTGTTCTCTGTTTCCCACATGATTCATTAACAATCCTTTTACATTGACATTTATTTTGGCCAGCTGCAAGGGTCCTCCCTAGAAACATATTTCATCATCGGCAAAGTTGCATCGGAAGCATTGGCAGATTCCAAGAGAATAACATGTGAAGGATCAGTTTTTGGGATGCTAAACTTTTGGCTGGAAATGATTTTGGTCGAAGTCCGATTTCTATGTCTGAAAATTGCAATGCATCTTCTACAGCTTAAGAAAGCTATTGATAGTTGCTGATCGCATTTTGGCCAGAGAGCAACTTAATTATCTGTTCCTGTCAAGCATTATTTTTTTCTTTCAAAATTTTTGTGTTGGTTTATCAATAAAATATTAGTCCAGAGAAAGAATGCAACGCTTCAATTGGAATTAAATATTAATTGATTAATTACATCAATGAATGTATAACTATTAACGTTGTTTTAAACAACAAAAAAAGTAGCTTTCCTGTAAAAACCTTACTCAATTGAAGAGGTACAGCTCTTCTCATTCTCAGTACATTTCTCCTCTTATTTTTGTTGTTTGGGGCTGAAAGAATTTCATCTTCTTCTCAGCGATCATGTTTGGGGAATGATGGATGTATCATTTGTATCTTGTAACAATATTACTCAATTGTCAGTAATTTGTATTAACATTTACTTGTTCTTCATTTCTTACTTGTAACTCAATTTTCTTATATTTGATTTTACCTCTGTCGTTAGATTGCTTGCAAATATATATATATGTATATAATCCTGTTTTGGAGAAATTTATTATCTTTTTTAATTTTTCACTTCTCCAAAATGAGATTCACTGAAGATTATCTAATACACTCTTGAGAGAAGATAACTTCTCAAATAACAATTCAACTGCTCAGAATTCTCTTTCTCTTGTTTATTTTATAGTCTTTTTATACTCTTGTTGAACCCCCAAGATTATCTAATACACTCTTGTGAATTATATATAGCATCAAAGAGAAAGGAGTGCTTTGCATGGGAAGGGGATATATGGTTAGTGGTGACAACAATGGAAGATGATATGGTTTGAATGGGAGTGTGAAGGTGGTAAGTAGGTTGGGTCTCGGCTAAGGAAAGGGATGAGCAAAGCCAATAGTGAGACAAGAGGACGGGATCTATAATTTGCTTGTTCAATTTAGCTCTCATCTATGTTGTAAGGTGGTAGATTCAATGGATTGGTGGAGGTTGGAGCCGACAAATAAAGGTGATGGATAGAGGCAACCGAGGAAGATGGATAGCGAGAGGCCAAACAATTCGAATGTTGCATGTTGCTAAGCTCAACAAAATCTTCAATAGCCAAGTAATCCAATTTGAATAATGGATAGCTACATGTAAATCATATGTAATTTTTTAACTCTAGCCATATGTCAAACAAAGAACACCTCAAACCATAACATTTATGAGAAAGAATTGAATATATCCTTCAAAATTTTCCAAACTTATTTTCAAAATTATAAGATCCATAACATAACATGATTCAACAATAAAATTTCTCTTTTTTTAAAAAAAATAATTTTCTCATTCTCTTATTCATTTAATTTAAAAGGTAAATTCTTATGTAAGGTCATTAAAGAAGAGAGACTACAAGGAATGAGAAATTTTTTTTAAAAAAAAAACAAAAAAAAGGAAAGCTAAATGGAGAGAGTCTCAAATTCAAAATTGATTGAGCTTTCATTTCTTTTAACCTTACTTAAGAAATTTTATAAAATATAGACCTATTTGGCAGCAACTATATCCGTTAGTAAATTTTCATCGCTTTTTATATTGTCTGAAAATATGACAAATTATAAATTGATAAAATACTAATTGCAACTTGCTTATTGCACCAATTGTGCCAAGACACTCTATAACTTACCTCTTTAAATTCTCCTAATTAAAAGATAGTTTAATTATTAAATCATCTTATTTTGGAAACATAGATTTTTTTTTATTATTTCTTTGTTACTCCAATACTGAAAAAGAAAGCTTGTTTCTCTTTTAGTTAATGTATAAAGGCAAGTATTAATTCATCCAACATATTTCCCTTTATTCCCACCCAAACTTGTTTTTTTTTTTTAAATCTGGTTTTGGTAGGTTTTAATAGATGTAAATGTTTTCCTTTTATTCTCACCTCTCACTATAGAACACTTGCACCTTTCATCAGTTGAGTTCTATTTTCATTTTAATGAAGAATTAGAGCATAGAAGAGATCAAAAGATATCATGGCATCAAATGTTCTCATGACTCTTATTTTGATGCTGTCATTTTTAATTTCTGTTGGAGGAGCACCAATTGATGCAGAGGTGAAGCAATTTCCTGGATTCGATGGCGAATTTCCTTCCAAACACTATGCCGGGTAAGACACAAAAATACAATCAGTTTCGCCTTATCATCTATCATTTCCCCTTAAAAAACACATTATCATCTCCACAATATATAATGCTATGTTCTTTTGTTGGATTCCATTATTCATTTGTTTCTATTCGATTCACATTCGTTTGTTTTTTATATGACATATTGAGTAGGTACATAGGTTTAGGGGATGAAGAACACAAGAGACATATGTATTATTACTTTGCAACTTCGGAAAGAAATCCTTCAGAAGATCCAATAACACTATGGATAACAGGTGGTCCTGGTTGTTCTGGACTTGATGCACTTGCACATCTTGTTGGTAAGACATCTTTAGTTTATTTGCATTCATTTTGTAGCTTCTATCTAGACAACCTTGGATACTTGTGATATCACTTTTTGATACTAATCATTTCATTCGCAATTATGAATTCTTGGATTACTCTCTAGATGTTGGTTTCTTCACTCACTTGAATGTTGGCTTGCTTCAGGTCCTTTTGAGGTGGTGCCTGATTCATTTCACTACACGAGGCAACCGAAAACTAGGCTAAGTCCCTACTCATGGACTAAGGTACCAATATGTTTTTTCTTGTGACTTGTGTAAAAAAAAAATCATGTTCTCAATCAGACATGGTCTATTTTTTTAGACTGTAAAATTGGTATAATAATCCTGAAGTTACTGTTTGATGTAGTTTTTAATTTTTTTTTGAACCCACTAACATCAATCATCCATAGCTTTGTTGCCACTAGAAATCATATAATCATCCATACCAATTGTTGTTATATTTCATTCAAGTTTCCATTGCAAAACACAATGAATTTGTTGGGGTTTCATGATTCTATCACTGAGTTGTTGGCTTACATTTAGAAGAATAGAAACCACAGGAATCACAGAATATCAACTAATGCTGCTACATGTTTTGCAGATTTCTAGCATTCTTTCTGTGGATTCTCCAATAGGAACTGGATACTCATATGCTGAAAACACCGACGACTATATTACAAACGATGACAAAACAGTATCTGATTTGTATGATTTTCTAATAAAGGTTTGGCAAAATATATATACATATATAATTATCATTTCATCCCAAATAGTTTCTATATAATTAATGGCACTAACACATTCTATATATGCAGTGGTATTCTAAGTACCCTGAGTTCCTTCCCAATCCTCTTTTTTTGGCAGCCTGCTCGTATACCGGTGTCGTTGTGCCACCATTAGCCCAAGAAATTGCAAATGGTATGTCTGATGATGAAGATCCAACCAAAGAGGACCTCTGCTCTTCCAGTGCTTTGAATGATTCATCATGTTGCCTGCTGTTTAATCTCATTTCATTGTCTTAACAAAGGTGTCTGTGTCTAATTTCAGGAATAGAATCCGGTAAAGAACCAAGGATAAACTTAAAGGTTATGTTACTAACATCACTTTTCATACTGTCACTCTTTGGTTCCTTACCTCTTTTGTATTCTTATGATACTAAAACATAAGCCACTTTTTTCTCTCACAAATCTCACAGGGCTACTCAATAGGCAATGGAGGATACGATGTCGATTTTGAAAGAAGTGCCGTGGTGCCATTTGCAAATAGAATAGGGCTAATCTCAGATGAACACTACCAGGTGCCTTTATAGTGTATGTTGCAATTTGTGGTACTTGTGCTAATGCAGTTCCAATCAACTCATTCCCAATTCTTCTCAGGACTTGGCTAGTTCTTGCCAAGGCAAATATATCGACAACGACGATCCTGATTGCTTGAGGAACTTAGAAATTTTTCAGTCGGTGAGTCAAGTTTCTTATACCCACTACAAGTTTAAAGTCTGTAAGGTCTGTTGCACTGTTACATGGAACAATATGCACTACTCTTTTGGTGCAGCACATTGAAGGCATCAACCCTTACCATGTACTTTGCTTGCGGTGCCATTTCGACATGGCAGTGAACATGGAGTCCTATGAACATGATTCTCTCAAGATGTACGAGACCATGCATGGTGCAAGTCCCTTTAATGAAGAGTGCCATGTGAGCAATTTACAGAGAACAACAAATGTTTGCAGTAGCTTTCCAGGAAAACTCACTGACAGATTGTTCTTGACAGGGTTATGAACTGGCCTCAGAAAGACTGTTTGAACCTGAAAATTCAAGACGAATTGTAAACGCTGCTCCTGTAAGTGCAGTGCAGTGTTCTTAGACTTTGTTACGATCATCTGGAAGAACAAAAAAGATTGACTCATGTTCTGCAGAGGGAAGTGGCTGGGCAATGGATTAGGTGCACAAAACGGATAAACTATGAGAGATCGGTGTGGAGTACCACAGAGTATCACTTGAACCTGACAAAGAGAGGATACAAAGTGTTCATCTACAAGTAATCACATCAACTTGAATCACTCGAGATGAATAATTTTGGTGACTTAAGAGGCTGTTCTTCTCTTTTCTTAATCCTTTTCAGTGGGGATCATGACCTGGTGCTTCCATATACTGGACAACTTCAATGGCTGAAATCATTCAACTACTCTGTCATCAACAAATGGCATCCCTGGAAGGTTGATGGCAGCATCGCTGGGTAAGCCAGTCAGTTTTCTTCAATAAGCTTGTTCATCACAGTAATCCAAATTTTCAAACTTTAACATCCATTTTGTTCTTGGAACAGGTATGCTGTAGAATTTGAAAACAACCTTTGCTTTGCCACATTCAAGGTGACAAATCTAGATCTCTTTGATTGTTTTTTTTCCATGAACATGCAAATTAAAATAAATAAGAAACCTTGTTATGAACAGGGTGGCGGCCACACTGTGACTGAGTACATGCCCCATGAGGCGCTGGTGGCTTTTGAGAGGTGGCTTGGTGGTGTTTCTTGCCTCTGATGTTTTGGCCTTGATCTTTACATTCAAATGAAGTTATTTCAAAGTATTTTGGTCATAGTTTGAGAGGAAATGACTTCATGGTTGTGTGAGATTGATAGGAATAATGGCCAACTTTATTAATTTATCTGAATTTCTTATCAAATCCAACCTAATAGTGTTGTTTCTGTTTAATAAGGGCTGCACGAAGCTATGCGGAGTGAAGATTTAATTTTTTTGGCAAGAGGCTGTTTCCAGGCTGTTTCTATTGAAGATTTAATATTTTTTTAAAATTTCATTCTAGTTTAGTATCATTAGCCCATCTCTCTAAAATCTAATAGTTAAGCTGTATCAATAAGGATAAAAATCACTTTGAAATAGGATAAAATTCACATGTAATTAATCTCTTGTCGCCAAATCTTCACATCTCTTGCTTAAAGAGTACTAGTCTATATGTCTTCAATCTCTTATCTAAGAGTTTTTATTTTCAGGTTTGCAACAACTCCATGCTCCTTGTCTTAAAGTAAGAGGTTAAAAATTTCTAGACCTTTGAATCTTTCCTAACATTATTCATCCATCACCTTTGATTCTGTCGAGTCATTTGAATCTATTAAGTTAACTATCATCTCAACTCCATCATATCGAATTATGAACTTTATGTGCATTTTCTACTAAAATCTTTACGCACTTGATATACATAGTAGGTGATAATATAGGACCCAATTAATTTTGGAAGTGGATGTCTCTCCTTTTGGTTTATCCATCTAGGCAAATTTGGAAATGCAAGTGGCTCCTCATCCAATAGCTAATGTCTTGATTCTTGATCTCACTAGAGGAAAATATTTTACAGATGTGCCATAAATCCAACTAATCTTGGAAGTGGGCAGCCCTCTCTTGGTTTGCCCACCAAACAAATCTAGAAGTGCAAGCGACTCCTCATCCAGTAGCTAATGTCTTAGATTTTTCATCCCACTAGAGGAAAATGTATTACATGTCCAAACTCCAACTAATTCTGGAGGTAGACGATTCTCCTCTTGGTTCGCTCACCAGGTAAATCCAAAAGCACAAGTAACTCCTTGTCCAACCGCCAAGATTTAAGATTTTTCATATTACTGGAGGAAAATATCTTACAGTACGTCATTGATCCAACTAATTTTGGAAGTAGACAACCCTCCCCTAGTTCACCCACCACAAATAAACCAAACGACTCCTTGTCCAGTAGTCAACGTTTCATATTTTTCATCCCATTAAAAAAAAATATCCTGCAATATACTAACTAAGATTCAAATTAAAAAATATTTGGATAATAGCTAAGATTTTACCACCGTACCAAAATAATTTACATATTATAGTTAAATATGGATCCACCTACAAGTATCATGCACAAATAACTTACATATTATTATTTTTATTTTCATTTAATTATATTTTGTGAGAATATAATTAAATATTAAAAATATCATATATGATTTTTTTAAATATTAAAAATAGATTGTCTAACTCCTTAAGTTCAAAGCTGATAGTGTAAAAATTAAAATAAATATCTTTTAATACCGGATAAAATTTATTTTGTATATTACATAATTTCCCCTTTTCTATTAGAGGACGCTGAGATTAGGGTATTTTTGTCCAAAGGGACTTTAAAAGAAAAATAAGGAATTTCTTCGCTAAATTGCACAAAGTTCATCCATTAGGGTTTATGGTTAGTTGCCGTCTAGATCGATGATCACTGGATAACAGCTCGTCTTCCTGATTCGTCTTTCGCCTATTTTCCATCGTCTTTATTGCTGGCCAAGAATTTGCACCTCGCAGACGATGGATGCCAGACGCGATGCATCCCGGAAGAAGAGGAAGGGGCGAAGGTCCCAAACCAGCAAGAACTCGGAGTTGCCGACCCTAAAGACGCAGCGTGGCAAGGCAGAGTCTTCCTCGCCGCCGCCCCATCCTAAGAGGAGAAAGGTCGAACCTTCATCCAACTCCAAGTCGCAACCTGGTTTCCTTGAGAAGGTAATTCGTCTCATCACTCTCTGGCACCGAGGAATTTTGTGAAGGGATGAACTCTTTCAAAAAATGGCACCTTTGTGCCTTGATCCCTTTTCTTCCTTTCGTGACCTGTGTTTTCTTTTCACAAGATTATTTTTTTGGTCATTTTTTTCTTAACCTTCGTACTCTTTGCCTTCTCGTTTCTATATTTCAAATCGTTACATATTTTTTCCTCACGGCCACAATGTTCTAACTGATCTGTAGATGAGAATGAGGTTATCTGGAGGTCATTTCAGAATGTTAAATGAGAAATTATACACTTGCAATGGTACCGAGGCATTCAACTTATTCAAGGATGATCCGCAACTATTTAATGTGGTAATTCTACTTTTTCATTTGCATGTCTTGTTTTATTTTTCTCCAAAGATAGTCTGATTGGACTTGCTGAGGCTGCTTATAAACTGCTGCATTTTAGATGCCTATTATCATAACCAGTAATGTTGAGGAAATTTGTCTGGATGTTTTGAAATAGAAAATTAACTAATGAGCAGAGGATGGAAGAAGCCTTAGTATAAACCTAGTTGATTTGAGAGCATGCTTTACATCTTTTATCTTTATTTTCCTTCCAAATCAAATTTACCCTTCTATATTACATAAGCAAGCAAAAAATTCTTTTCAGGACTAGATAATGACGTGAAGTATCACATATTCTGTTGTGACTTATGTTTCACTCATTAGTATCATGCAGGATACCAAGAGCAAATGTTGCATTGGCCACAACAACCAGTTAACTTGATCATTAAATGGCTAAAGAGTCATGGTTCTTCTTTGACAGTTGCTGATTTTGGTTGTGGTGAGGATAGTTTGAAACTCACTCTTTGGGTTGAATATTATTTCTATATTCAAGTGAGATCATTAGCCGTGTTTGCATTAATCCATTAAATCATACTCTAGGGAATGCAACACTAGCAAGAAATGTGAAGAATAAGGTCTTCTCCATTGACCTTGTTTCCAATGACCCATCAGTAATTGCCTGTGATATGGCTCATGTATGTACTACCTCTTATCTTTGTAATGATTTTATTATTGATTATTTCCTTAA
This sequence comes from Curcuma longa, assembly GCF_044706935.1. Taxonomy (NCBI): domain Eukaryota; kingdom Viridiplantae; phylum Streptophyta; class Magnoliopsida; order Zingiberales; family Zingiberaceae; genus Curcuma; species Curcuma longa. The sequence goes on along the minus strand of NC_133862.1, from coordinate 11,936,808 downwards.
CATGATATTGCATTTTACTTATTTTTCTTTGTTTCTGTCTATGTTTATAAAGATCTAAACTTTGATTTCTTTCAAGCTATTATTCTTCTGATATGTCCTTTAAGCACCAGATCCATTGTTCTTGATACGTTCTAATTAACTATATTCATATATCACTGGCTTCTGTTACATAATGTTAAAATGACTTGTCTTGATGTTTAATTACTTCCTAGTACTCCAAATTCAAATGAAAGTAGCGAAAATCAGTATTTCAAAATCAAATCACTAGTTTCTTTTGTTTCTACCCAAAATGAGTCGCAGGTCAGATCTAGTTCAACCTTCATTTTAAAAAAACAAAAGAAAAGGAATTGTGGGGGAAAAACTCTACCAAGAACTGTTTAAACCCACCCACCTATACATGAGGATCAGTTGCCAGCTCCCACCCAGATTGCTATTTTCTAATTATTTTTGTTTATATTTTCATTTTGTATCAGTTAATCGAGTGAACCTCTTCCTTGGTGAAGTAAGCACTGACTAATAAGGGATTGAAAATGTTGGCTGATTTCAGACTAGAGATTCATGGTTCTGTTACGGCGATTTGAGATTTATGCTTCTATTATTGTGACTTAGGCTATGTTTACTTGGAGAGAGGGAGATTGAAGAGAAAGGAGAGGGTGAAAAGGAGGGAGAGGAGGAAAAATAAGGGATAAAACCTTGATTATTTGGATGAGGAAGAGGGAAGAGGTAATGAAAATTCAATCTATACTATTGTCTCCAACTTTCCATTTATGCCAAGCTCTTAAGATGGTGGCAGTCTGCAGTGGGGGTCAATGACTCAATATGTTCGTATGTTCATGGACAAATGTCACGAGGCTGATCTCATGTACCAGGAGATACCCTACGTGGTGACAATGCAGTAGAAAATATCCACAACCATAATAACAATGAATAACATGACATAAGTAGATATCACACAGTCAAAATATGCATTTTATGCCTTTTTCAAATAACAAAGCAAATTTACAAAGGATACACAAGATCATTTCTGTTGCTTTGTTTATTCTGCATTGATACTTGTACAGTCGATCGTTTAATTAATTCCTCTGAAGTTTACATGTAAAATGCTGACTGTAACTGCCACACCTCTTAATGTCAGATGAGTTGTAATGCATTCTACTATATTTTTTTCATTTAATGTATAAGACCATCATCAAACTTCTGCGAGTACTAGCTAGCTATACCAGTTGCACCCTTTGCTCCCCTCCCAATATCAGTGTTGACACCCGAACTTCTAGATGCTCTTGATCCCATGCTTCACTTTTTAACACAATTATGACCAAGTAGTAGATATTCATACCTGATATTAACATGGCTAACAAGTAACTATGGGCATTATTATGGGCAGACACCACTGGAGTCAACCTCTGTAGATGTTGCAGTTTTCTGTTTGTCTTTGATGGGAACCAACTACCCTAATTATTTGCTGGAAGCTAAACGAGTTCTAAAGCCCAGGTTAACCATGCAATTTAGTACTTAATTCAGCGTTCATGTTTTTTTCTAAATGTATTTTAATAATAGATTAGCTACAATGCTATGGTGCAGTGGCTGGCTTCTAATAGCTGAAGTGCGGAGTAGGTTTGATCCTAACAATGGCGGAGCTAATCCTGATAAGTTTTGTGAAGCCATTGAACAACTTGGTTTGTCTTTGCTTTCAAAGGTTAGTTCATTCAGCCATCTAAAGCTGTCTAGTTGCAGTGAGTACAATCTAAAGTGAATGGTTATCCTTGCCAATGGAGAATCCCTGCCTTCCGCTATGTAGCTAATGCTAAATGAATTGGTTTCCAGGATTTTTCTAATAAGATGTTTGTTATGTTCTACTTCAAGAAAACGGTAAGATTTCGTCGCACAGTTCATTTAGTCAGGTATCCAAGAATTTACATATTTCATGATAGGTTTGACTGGAGTTGCCAATATTGTTTTACAGGAAAGAAGTACCAAAGCCAAAAGCATTGAATGGCCGGAGTTGAAACCATGCATATACAAGAAGCGATGAATTTGGTGACTGCAAGGGCCACAAACATTGGATGGATACAAGCTCCAGGTCAAATGTAGACGTCTAGATAGCAAGAAACCAACATCAAGATGCTTATTCACTCTTCTGGACTATTAAAGATTTCAAGGAGATGAGAAAATGTAATACCAACTAAAAAGATGATAATTTGTGCATCGAGGAAGAATCTGTGCAGATTTTTCAACTGTTACTTTAAAGGTTTCAAGTATCGAAAAACATAGTTTTGTAGTTCTTCCCACCATTAAAATCATGTGGATAACTAATTCAAATGGGAGGCACTTGCTACAAATTCAATTTCTTGCTCAAAATTACAGTATTTGAGATGGAAAACTCTTCTACAATTGGAAGCACATTGTTTGTGCATCTGGTAGATCAAATTACAGCTTCACCATGAGTAGTAGAAGGGAGCGCGCCGCCAACGGTAATCTGGTAATAAAAATTGTCATCAAACAACTTCAGTACTTACACAGCTTAAAAGTTTGGAATGTTGAATGGAGGCTGTTGCATATTTCATGATAGGTTTGACTGGAGTTGCCAATATTGTTTTACAGGAAAGAAGTACCAAAGTCAAAAGCATTGAATGGCCGGAGTTGAAACCATGCATATATAAGAAGCGATGAAGTTGGTCACTACAAGGGCCACAAACATTGGATGGATACAAGCTCCAGGCCAAATGTAGACGTCTAGATAGCAAGAAACCAACATCAAGATGCTTATTCACTTTTCTGGACTATCAAAGATTGCAAGGAGATGAGAAAATGTAATACCAACTAAAACGATGATAATTTGTGCATCGAGGAAGAATCTGTGCAGATTTTTCAACTGTTACTTTAAAGGTTTCAAGTATCGAAAAACATAGTTTTGTAGTTCTTCCCACCATTAATATCATGTGGATTACTAATTCGCAATGGGAGGCACTTGCTACAAATTCAATTTCTTGATCAAAATTACAGTATTTGAGATGGAAAACTCTTCTACAATTGGAAGCACATTGTTTGTGCGTCTGGTAGATCAAATTACAGCTTCACCGTGAGTTGTAGAAGGGAGTGTGCCGCCAACGGTAATCTGGTAATAAAAATTATCATCAAACAAGTTTAGTACTTACACAGCGTCAAAGTTTGGAATGTTGAATGGAGGCTGTTGCAATGTACAACTAATCGAAAATGTAAAGTGAATGCATGCAAAGAGCTGGAAGAGATGTTTGAGGCAGGTTAAACGGTACCTAACACTTTGGTTCAGTTAGATTAATAGGCTGTGGAATAGGGCATCTATTCCATTCTCTTTTGCAATAACAAGGGAATTGGCATGGACAATGCTGAAGAAACTCAGATTTGGACCAAATGAACACAAAGGTAAATTGAGATTTTGATTTGAAAATTGCATCAGCTCATTAAATTAAATTAAATTTAGATTTGAATTCCCCATACTTTCAAGAACACAAATGTGGTCTCGATTTCTCATTTGGAGTTCATTTTGTCCATCAAAAAATTAAATCATTTAGGGGAGAAAAGAAAGGATATAAGAAAAGAAGTGCCCTTTGGTCAGAAACAAAGTGTCGGTACCCTATGAGAATAATTGAAAGAGGTGCCTCGTGGGGAATCCCCATAATTTATCGTAGCTGAGAAAGAAAAAATGGGGGAAATGAATCTTTTGACTGGTGGTACCTCATACGCCTTTGCGACTCTCCAATAGCTTTGTATTCTCTAATAAAACCTGCAACCAAGCAACCCACAAAAAAAAGGTGCACACATAAACATAAAATGAATAAAACATAAGGAATGATTGACATACAACATTAACTAGAATTGAAGGGGTGGAGGAAAACAAATTAGAGAGAAATTTAGCACCAATTAATATTCATCAATTTTTACACCATATCTGAGCTAATTTTAATTTCACTTGGAACTGAGCTAATAGCTTTGGTCCAATAGTTGATAAGCTTTTGACTCATACAATTTCAAACACACATTTATTTGTGGAACAATTTAAAGAATTATTATAAACACATTCAGCATTTGGCAAGATAGAATTCAAAATGTTTTGATTTTTTACCCATTAGACATGCAGAATAAGGTTGCATACAATAATTCAATATGATCCGCCCCTTCCCTAAGACCCCGCATTGCAAGAGCTTCATGCATCGGACTGTCCTTTTTAGACATCTAATTAGATTTCCTACGCTACAGTTAGTAACCTTAGCCTGACCATGCAATCTAACTTCCCTAAGAAACAACTTAGATATGAGTGAAAACTTAAGTTGGATCCTAGACAATTTTCATAATGTATTCCATAACTTACAACTTAACATCTTTGGATGATACTATTGATAATGGCAATCCATGCAATCTAACCTCCCTGAGAAACAACTTAGCTATATGTGATATATTGTTTGGTTTATTGCATGAAATGTGATGTGCCGTTTTAGAGAATTGATTAACTAACACTAAAATAGAGTCATGACTTTGAGGGCTATCGTTTTGTTATTCCCAAATGTCCTATTAGTTGTCCAACATGCAATTCTCAAACTAAGATGCAATCATAAGATCTACCAAATCATGATACTTTCAATTTTAAATATTTAAGAGTACCTCGAAATCAGGACATGGGTACTCTTCGTTCACATTCAAACCCAATTACTGTTGGACTAATCCTACATAAAGTAGCCATTATTTGACTTGGTATGGCAGTTGTTGAGAGGTTGCTGCTGGTAGAGATGGTAGCTACTCCCATTGGCAATAGAGGTGCAGGTTAAGACATAGGGTTTATCGAGGATGGATTCAACGCAATGGGAGCACAATGAATGAGGGATGCATATTGGTCAGCTGAGAAGGTATGTGGAGAAGAGAAAATGCAAGGTGGACAGTAGAATCATTGCTAGTTTGCATCGAGTGGTGAACAACAAAGGATGGAAACGCAACAAGAGTTGGGAAAGGAGGTATAGAATCAAACCATCAGCCTGCAAAGGCTGCAATTTTGATACAAATTGATGCAGCACTAGGCTATAGAAAGAGTGAACACAAAGCACTAAGATTTTATATAGAGAAATTTATCAAAAGAGAATAAATTCAAAGATAAATTACAAAGAGGAAGTTAGCATCATTTTAAAGGCTCCAACTCAACTAAAATTGAAAAATACAATTAAAAACCAGCAAGAAATACTCAATTATTAAAAAAACAACTTTGGGAACTAAATTAACAACGATTTGAAAATATAAAATTCTAGAAAATACATTTGGTGAGACTACTAAATAACCCTAAATTGATAGACAAGATTTCGCCTCAAAATTCGCATCACAAGTATGGTAGTCTTTGGCTAAGCCAATCCTTTGGCGGTCCAACCCAATGGACACCTCTATAAATAACTAAAGCTATTCCAGTTTTATCTGATTATAATATATAGGATTACATTGAAAAATCAAGTATCTAAAATTATTAATATTTTTTTAAAACATACATAGTATAAAAAAAACTGTACTAACTTCACAGCAGGATGATAATCACTTACACAAATAACTAATGTATTAAAAAAATGGTGATATATAAAGTTGTAGAGGGTAAAATAATAAAAATCCAAATGTCTAAAACGCCCAACTCATCAGATTCTCAAACCTCTCCACTTTGGTATATTTTAGTTCCCACTTAACCACTAGGGATTAAAATCTAAGGACACTACAATAAAGAGAGGTACACCAAACATAAATTTTACTACATAGCCATCAATTCTCATGCTATGGGAATTTAAAACTCACCAATCTACATATATCACCTAAAGCATTAATAATACCCAGATGAAAAAACTCTCCAAGGAAGCTTCTAAAACATAAAAAAAAAACAACATAAAATTGCATGAACATAGTAGTTAACTAGAAGCAAAATCTTGAATGCATGAAATCATCTAATTGATTGAATCATTTCTTACTTCACGTATGTACTGAGCTATCGCTTTGCATCCTTCTATTGCAAGTTGCATAACATTTTCAAAAATATCCATAGGTAGTTTTGAATCCATCTGAAATTTTCCCAATATGAGAATTAGCAAATATAAAAACTGAAAAAAAAAAATTGTATAGAACAAGTGTAAAGCATTGCTCTTCATTTTGGATAGGCATACCAATGAAACAACTGGGCATGATTAAGCAAAAAAAACTAAATACAATCATAGGCAAATTCTCATTAAGGTTCCACCCTTTTAGGAACCTCATCAAAAGAAAATTGCAAACATTATTCATAATTAACTTGAAACACTGCTTCATAAATAGTTGGAACTTTGAACATAGCTCCCTTGTAAATAATGCATATGCTTGTTTCAGCTTTGATAGATTAAAAAGAAAATTATGCTTCTCCAATATACACTTTAAAAATTTTATGAGCATTATAGTACAAGCAAATACTAAGCAAACTCATAACCAGTTCTTAAATCCTTTTCCCCCTAAAATCATTGGTATTTGTTCAGTAAACTTGTACAAGGACCTAATTTTATTGGGCTATAGTTAAGATTAGCAAGAGTTTATGTTCAGTAACAAGACTGGTCACAAGTTCTGTCTCACAACACTCACCACCAAACTGGTTTACCATTTACCTCACTTCCCCAGCCCGGCCACTTTCCTCTGTAGGTGTAAATATCGCTCCAGACCTTCTCAGCGTACAAGCCTCCATCTCCTGACCAACATACAAACCCTCCCCACATAGTTGTCAATATCCATCCACCACAAACCTGCTCGGCGTGCAAGCCCTCCATCTACTGCCCAGCATACCAGCCCTTCCCCATCTCACTGCTTACTATCAAGAGCAACTACACATGCTCTAATAAATGATAAATGGACAGAAGATATAGGCACATTCAAAGATGATAATAGATGCTATAGTCACACAAATTAAAGCATCTAGAGTTAAAGGATGTGGGGGTTCAAGGGGTTCAAGGGATTCAAAGAGATGAAAAATAAAACTCAAGTTATCATATAAACAAAAGTAACTTAAATGATCTAAACATTACTAGTGATAATAATTGCATAAGTCAAATGCTGGGATAAAATAGTATTCGGAGACTAGCATGGCTTGTTGCTGTTGATGTTATTATGTTAGAGCTCAGTTGTAGCGCTGGACAAAAGCTTGAACTCTTCAAGTTCTTTGACAAGTCCAATCAACCATGTTGAGTGAGGCCTAAACATTTCTTACAGAATCTGATTTTTATTCCTATTGTTCACAAATCTAATGTTCATATGGGACCTTATATGTGTTACCTATGGTTTTATTTACTTTTCAACATGAAATGCAAATACAAATTGTTCATTAGATGAAATAAATATTTCCCAAGATTAATATAATTGAGAAACAACAGAGATAATATGGCATGTTCAACAACTCGTATCTAGAAATGCTCTGTTTGCTATGATACCTGAAGAAGAGTTACTTTATCCATCTTTGCTAGAATCCCTACAGTGACATCTGGACCTCCTGCACTATCCTCTACATAGTTTAAATCTGCCAACAATAATAAATTGATAGTGTAACTAGGATATAAAACTTCAAAGAGGAAAAGAAAACTGTTCAGCAGCAAAGAAAACTGTGGCACCAAGCAAGGGTGTGGAACAAAGATATCCAGCACTGCAGGAGGTGACAATATCACGCATAGGAATGCCAGCATCAGCAAGTGCTAAAGTTGCAGCATTGATACAAGCTGATCGAGTTCCTAAAGTATCATTTAACATTGGAAATAATAGGAAGGTTAAAGATGAAAAGGTGAATACACATTAGAAAAAGTACACTTTAAAATACTCAGAAATGAGATGTTACCTCCATCTGCTTGAAGAACTTGTACAAAAATGTCAATCTGCAATAAGAAAATTGAAGGAAACAATAATTAAAGAAACCAAGAATATGCAAATGGAACTCCAAATGTTAACCTGGGAGCGAGGCATCAAATGTACTAGAATACATGCTTCCATTGTCTGGCGAATTACCAAAGATATTTCTGTAGAGCGTCTGTCATTAAAGATTTGAAATGTTTTTGTTTATGTTAGCACAAAGCTAAAAAAATTGTGGTAGTTCCAACAAGCTTCAACATGAGTACTAAAAATATTACTGGCATCTCATCCAATTTAATAAGGGAAAAGAGAGAGAAGTTCATAATTGGGTTTGCTGAAACTCAAATTAAAATTCTTAAACAGCCAAGAGTTTGAACATGAACACTGTCCAAGGTCATTATTCCATAGCCTTAGAAGGCACAAAATACCTTTCTTGTAACCATGCAGATAAAAGCAATTTTTCAATGTAAAAGGCAAGGAACACTTGAATGAGTTGGCAAAATTACCTGTCGCCCTTTGGTCTTCTTGTGCGATCCCCAGTGCTGAAATTAGCCATGCTATACTCACAACGCACCTAAAAATATCCCCAGGAAACATAAGATGTAAGAAAATATACTAGTAAAACATTGCTGCAACAACAGAAACAGAAAGAGACAATCAACTCACTAATGCCTGGTTATTAATCTGTTGGCCTTTATTTTGGACCTAAATCACAGAATACAAAATTAAGTCTTGACATCGGAAATAATATCAGCAAAGAAGCTTAAATGTCACTGGAGCCCAAAAAACTGTTTTAACAAAGAGAATATAGTGATAGCCTGAATATAGTGATAGCCCAAAAAACGTATAAAATATCTAACCTCTCTTGGCCCATAAATAGCAGCAACAACTTTGGTGTTTCCCATCTCAAAAAGGGCAGATCTGAGACAAATCAAATAAAAAGTAGTAGAAACTTATTCAAGCATTATGCCATTAGTTTTCACAAAGTATATTTGTGGTATGCAAGTGCATAACAGTTCATAATTAAAATCAGAGCTACATTTCTTCCTTAAACATTAGGCACAATATGTAGTGGTTAACTGATTAATATCACCCATAAGCATAAGCATCATTGGGTTCCTCATAATCACCATTCTCTTCACTCTAGCTTCATAAGCAACAACTTTTTCACTAATGTTTATTGTAAGGCACAAGGAATAAATGAATCTCTAGCTTCATGGTCGGCATGGTTGAGCAGCACATAAAATTTTGCAGGTAAATACCATACTAAGCAAAACGCAAGAGTTATCTATTTTGTTACAAAACATCAAAATAAGATATCGTTTTCTGGATCTTTTTAGTCAAGAAATTCCAAGGTTGTCAAAATGAGCTTTGTATCATGAATTATTTTGGCAAATTTGCAAATCACGAAGTGTATCAACTTAAAGTTCAGATAGAAAACTAAAAATATGTTTTACAAAATAATATCTGTTTGGAATAGTGACATCCAAAAATATGTAAAATAATGGAATATTCCCTTAAATAGCATAATAATACAAGCAGAAGCTGAATATGATCATAACAAAATATGCAGGTTCTTATCTTAAATTCATGATACTGTGCAAATTGTTATTTATTTCATTGCATGGAAATGAAATGTCAATAAAAAATTGTTGTCAAATGCTTTTGAAAGAAAAATCATCTACAAATGGAAGATGACTTTGCTATTACAATATTTATAAGTCACCGTCGCTTCCCTCCTCATTGATATTTTGTGTAAAACTTGTTCTCCTCATTCATTGTTAAAGTAAATTAAAAATTTTATTTATTCCATCATCGGATTTGATATTTCACTCTTCCTCCTTTCTGTCTCTATTGCATAATATAAAATTCTTCTTTTTTTTTTTACAATGATTTAGATTTAATTTCTAATATACTAGCTTTAATCAATTTCTTAATGGGTTATATTTACTTTTAGTTGGATATATTTGACTTTAATTTATTTTATTTCTAATTTTTAGGATTATATAAAATAAGATTTATATGGTATTGAATAAAATTGATTTTTCATTTCTGATTCATATGTAAGAATCATATCATTTTACAAGCGAATTGTAACTATGATTTCTTCCCTTTCATTTAGTTGATTATTTATACTCGCATTAAAGTAGACATGACCTAGATAAGTAATCTACTTCACTGCTAACCTATTCCTAAAGATATTAAGTGGAACAAATAAGCTAGTGAGCATATTGAAGAAGGAAATGATTAAAAGTTCCTTGTTTCTTTGTTTAGAGAACTCGCGACAAAGAAAATAAGAGGAAAAAAATAGATCGCGAACTGGAGATATACCCGTCAGCTTTTGCGACAACCCCAATCTCTCCACGTATTTGCCTCATCTGCGAAGGGATAAACCCCGTTGTTGAATGGAAGTTTTAAGAAAAAAGATAAATAAATTGAAAGAGTGGAATAAGTGAAGAAAGATGCACATCATTCGGACGACGACCGTCTAAGCGGAATCCGGTGAGCGAATCCACGTACTCCATTTGCGGCGACGAGGAGAAGGAATTTCGGGGCGGCGAAGAACTTCGGAGGAGCTGAGGAGCGGCGCGAGAAGGAACTTCGGAGGGAGCGAGCAGAAGTGTCGAATCCAAGCCAGGTTAAAAAATTTGGGCCGGGTTAATTATGGGAGCCGAATCCAAGCCGGGTTAAAAACTTCGGACCGGGTTAATTATGTATGAGATCTAGGCAAAAAAAAACTTTAATATTATTTTTAAAAAATAAATATTCATTCTTACTTTTTTTTATCCAGAACATCGGCATCATGGATTTATACTTTTTTAAAAATTTTAATATATATATATATATATATATATATATTATTAAAAAAGTGTAATTTTTATATTAAAAAATGTAAATTTTATAAGATAAAAAAATCAAGTACAAAAAAAATGTTGTTCGAGCATGTAAAAGAAGTTTTTTTTTTTTGCAGCCGTTGATTTATCTCGACCACGAAATGTTAGAAATTTAGTAATAAATTTATGTATATTATTGAGATAAAAATAAACCCTAGCTTATATAGAAAGATTTTCAATGGCTAACTAAGGATTAGTATTTTGAATACTCTTTTGAATACTCTTCTGCATACTCATTTCATATCGATAGGATGTGCGTACACCCCTCTCGAGCTAGTCCAATCATCTCATTGAGTCATCATTATATGAGTCACATTTGGTCAAGTGTCGAATGAGTCAAATTGCTGAGTGCCTAAGTTGTCAAGTTGCTAAGCTAGCCCGAGTTATCAAATTGTCTAAGTGCATGAACATTGGAACTTGAGAAAACTCGAAAACTCAAGCGTAAGTGCTTGAGAAGACTTGAGAACGGTCGAGTACCTGATAGCCAAGCACTTTATGAACTCGAGCTCAAGTATATGAGGGTCTTTGTATAAAAGACTTGGACTTAGCTTGTGGGATCACGAATATGAGTTCACTGCACAAAGGCAAGGGGGAAAACAACACCTTGACGACGGTGTGAGATAATTGACAACTATTAAAGAAAGGCACTTATAGCATAACAATTGTTTCTATTATGGCGCAGCGGTTATAATCATCGTGAAATAGTGGCGTTAATTATAAAGGAGTGGATGTTATGGTCCCTTTTAGATTATATAAAGGAATGATATCAATCTTCAAAGAGAGATATGGTGTGAGATTTTCTACTATTTCCTCTATTTTGCTACTTCTTTTTGTTTCTATGTGGTCTAATTTGAGCATCGGAGGAATTTCGTTGAAATCTGTCTCAATCTCTTTCTAACCTTCTTTTTTTTAGCACAGTATATAAACAATCAATGTGTTATCCTAGTCTTAATTGACAATCAATGTCCCCAGGGCAATGGTGTCATGGTAGTGTAGGGATCTATATGCGCGAAAAATCGATTAAACCGCATATAACGCAGCGGAAAACAAGATTCCTCCAGAGATCCATGTGAAAAATCATACTCATTTTTATCAATTATCTACATGATCGAGTTTACCTTCGATGCGAGCCCTTCGCAATACTGACAGCAACTCTTGCCTGCGACGGTTGATGGATCAAGCGCGATCAATACGTTTGTGCCTCCACGGTATCCACACAAACACGGTAATAGGAGAAATCGAAATTGTGGTACTAGCCACAAGGTGGGTTTCGGCCAAGAAGAGGTGGAGAGGAAGAAGAAGATAATCAAGTGTTCATCTAGCATCTCAAAAGTCTCTTCATCCCTTTTTATATTCATCCATGGAATATAAAAGGTCATGACTCTTGCTATTCCATGGGTCAAACTCGAGTCCAACTCGAGTCTTGACCCATGAGTCCAACTCGAGTCTAACTCGAGTCCAACTCGAGTCTTGACTCATAAGTCCAACTCGACTCTAACTCGAGTCCAACTCGAGTCCTGATCATCTTGACTTGAGTCCAACTCGAGTCTAATCCAATCATCTCATGATTGGCACTAAGGGCTGACACTAACAGGTAAGACATCCAGATTGTCACCTAAGCACCTACGGTTCAATCCCCAGTTACGGCATATTTGTAGAAATTTTCCTCTAAATGGGGAGCGCAATCAAAGGATGTTGGGCGTCTGGGCTGGCCACTACGTGTACTTTCCGATTTACCCTGATGACCGATGAAAAATGAGATCGGGCCGGTCACCTCCAGAGATAGTCAATGAGGCTAATTGAGATTTATCATTTTTTTAATCGACAATCAATATCCACCTCATTCCGTCCCTGGGGCAATGGTGTAACGGTAGGACATCCGGGTTGTGACCTAGGGACTCGCGGTTCGATCCCTAATTATGGCGTATTTGTAGGAATTTTCCTCCAAATGGGGAACGCAATCAAAGGATGCTCGGCATCTGGATTGGTCGCCGTATGCGCTTCCCGATTTACCCTGATGGTCGGTGGGAAACTTCCGTGGGACTGAGCCGGCCACCCCAGGGATTGAGTCCACGAGACTGACTGGGATTCATCATTTTTTATATTGCACAAATTCCGCCCCAGAGTATAGTTAAGTTGGTTATTGCGGGGTAGATTTGTTGTAATGGATAAGAGTCGAATCTCGATGAAATTGAAATAATGCTCTACTTGTAATGATCAACTGTAGTTTTTTTATTTATCTCTTCATAGTTGGACGCAGGACCGATCATGTGAGCCCACTAAAGTGACAGATTCCATTTTTTTTTTTTTGTAATATATTGCACAAACTCCACCTTTATGATATAACTGAGTTAGTCACCCCATGATAAATTTATATAATTGAACAACAATCAAAATCCAACCGAAACAGTGGAAATAGCCTCCGATATGAGGCCATATTTGATTTTCTAATTTACTCCGGACGAACGCCGCCGCTAGAAAGCTATGGCCCCAATTACCCGACTTATTACACGACTTTCGTCACGAAGAGGTGGTATCCCGTCCACCGTGAGACGAGTCGGTTGGTGGGTCGTGTTGCAACGTCGCGTACAAATTCAGCTCTTGGTTCTTTCCCTTCTGCTTCCGCTTCCCAATCGCGTGCGAGAGAGATCGACTCCAGAATTTTCCAAGACAGTTTAGGTAATCGCCTCTGTTCCTCCGCTCTTGTTCTCGATCAATCGATTGTTGGTTTCTCTTCTGCGGTTTGATTCGCTGGTAATCGTTTGGATTGTTTTTCCTGCTTTTTCTTTTCAACTGGTAGGTCATCGCCGAATCCATGGCTTCGAGGCGTATCATCAAGGAGTTGAAGGATCTCCAGAAAGACCCTCCGACCTCTTGCAGCGCAGGTCCTTCTTCTTCCTCTTATGTTTGTTTTTTTTTCTGGATTATTTGATAAATTCGCTTTAGTTTCTTCATCTGATTCGGATTCAGATTTCTTCCCCTCTTTCAAGTTTTGTCTGTTGGAAACTCAGTTACGGAAGGAAACAACGTCATCTCTTATCTTCAAAGCATACACTGCTTGCTTAGAAGTTTTTAGGATTAGTATGTTTGTGTAAAAAGTTCTTCCTTTACTCGTTCTACAAATTATATTCTGCCTTCTCTGCCTTCTGTCTTAAGTGGTAGTGGTCTGGACATATGATAAAGTTTTATTGCAATTGTTCGTGGTATGTTTTTTTTTAGTAAACATATACAGAAAATATCATTTTCTTTTATCTGGAATGATAGTGGTCTTATTAGATGATAGGAATAAATGAATGCGTTTATGGTGGATAATTGCTTCAGTGTCCTACAAATTATGTTCCTATTTGTTATGGTAAAAATATATAACCAATACAGAAGTTTGTCAGTTTTAAATCTAGCTTGGACCTCAGTTGGAGAAACTGGCTAGAGAAGGCTTGGTTGAGAAGAGATTGATCTGGTTGAATAAGGTATTTGGTTTAGCTTGATCAAACTGTAAGGAGCTCAGATGAGGCAGGTTGAATTTTGACAAATGGCAGGCAACTTGGCTGAGATAAATTTGGTGGGGATAATTTGGGCTTGACTCAAGTAATTTGAGTTAAGGTTGAGTTTGGCTATGGGTAGTGGTGTGGCAGTTTGAAGTAAGAAGGATTAAGGTGGAGTGAATTTTGAGATTTAATCAGAGGTGGAGAATGTTGACTACTCCGAGGTGGTGATTAGTTGCCACCTGTAGCTTTGTGGTCTCCTGTGGTAGGTCCCTTTTTCAATGTGCCCTGTGCGCTCTTGCCCCCTTATATATGCCTCAATGTGAGTGCACATCTAATGCCTATTAGCTACGTGGTTGGACGAAAAATATAGTGCAAGTTGTTCCTTCAAATAGTTTTCATTATGTTAACTAGTCTAAGTGGACATATGTTAGCTTTTTGTTGGTTGAGTCTATAGAACTTAGATCATTCCCTGTTGGCTTTCTCAAAGAATATGTGCCATCTATCTAGGAGCCTTTTAGAATTAATGGATAATTTTACCAACCCACATCACTATTCATGTATCTTCTTTATCCACTTATCCGTGTTACCAAGTTGCTCATAGTTGCTAATTCCATTATATTTTGTATAAACTTTAATGAATGATAAAGTAACCAATTTCATGGAAAAATATAGAACATGGCACCTTAAGAATGACCCCAGGTACATACAGAATAAGCAAGATTATACTGCTCTTTGAGGAAACATTCTTGCTAGTTTATGAAAATGAGTAGTTAAATTCAATATACCAAGGATTTGAGTTGCTTGTGTATTTCTAATGTTGGTTTGGTTTTGGTTAACTTCTCAAGCTTCTGAATCATGCTTATCTAACCTTAATTTGTACAATCAGTTTCAGATTTTTTTTTGTCCTGCAGGACCAGTTGCTGAAGATATGTTTCATTGGCAAGCAACAATTATGGGTCCACCTGACAGTCCGTATGCAGGGGGAGTTTTTGTTGTCACTATCCACTTTCCTCCAGATTATCCCTTCAAACCCCCTAAGGTATTGTTAGCATAAGAAGCAAACAAAAGACTTGCACCATGACATCAATGTTCTAAATATAGAAACAGAAAACATGCACATGCTATGCCTTGTGTCTAACATATAATTTCAGTTTTGTTTCCTACCTGTTTTTAAGACAAATTAGTTAAATAGCCACGGATTTTATTGTAGGTTATAAAATCTTACCCAATGATGTTGTATAGTTTAAAATATATGCAAAGTGTGTTATATAATTCAGGGCATTGTACAAATCCTTTATAATGGGACACACATGGAAATATCAGTTTCTAGGGAACATATGTAGAAATTTGAAAGCATATTTGTTATTTTTTTCACATTAAGCTGATTCTTTGAAGTTGATTACTGCAAATTCCTGATGGATGCTTTAGCATATTTCAACTTGGATCAAGGAAGATGTCTCAAGCTTATGTAGATCACATAGATCCTATGCTTAGGTTCGATTTGGGCTATATAATGTATGGAATACATCTACAATGCCATGTAGGATCAAATGCAAGATGATGACTAAGTTGGTACTAACTGGTACTAGTTTTTTGTGTCTTCTACTTGTCCTTTATAGTAGAGGTATGTGGTGATTGGTACACTTTGTTCCAGACTATATCTGGAGCCAGGATTATACCCCATAATTGAACTGTTGATCCACACTTGAGAATCTAATTAATAATGTTTGCACCTCAGGCCTATATCAATCTATAAGTGATTTAGTTTATTTTTGTTACTGAATCTTTCTCAAAACAGTTGGTCATTAGTTTGGTTTCAAAGTATTGGTTTTGTTATATGGCATGGGAACAGAAGACAGCAACTTCTGTTCTGATCTTGTAGTATAGGAAACAATTTTATAGTAATCACAAGGTTTAGGTTGACTGGCTTTATATACTCATATTTAGATCATGAATTGAAGCTAAAAATATGATAACTTAGTGTTGGAGCAGAAACAGCACATCTTGATCATTTTAGACTGATTGCTGTGTCAACAGCCAACATGACAGCTTTTACCTTAAATCTTGATCAATGGAGCCTGAATGAGAAGATTAAATGTTTGAGATGCTTAGTTGTATTGGAAGAAGATGATCCATGGCCTTTTGTCTTGCAGTTGAGTTGCGGGACTAAAACCATTCTCATCAAACATCAGACAAGCATGTTGGACCAAGATCAGCATGCAATGATATGGAATTTTCTTATCCATAACATGGATGTGTTTTCCCTTTTCTTGTAGGATTCTTTATTTATTCATGCATTACAATCCCACAAGATTAATCAAGGATATATAGCATAATTACAGCTTTTATCATGGAGTATTTCAGAGCATGAAGGTCTATATTTGTATTTCACATGCTTATTATTATCATTGTAACCTAAAACATTGACCAATTAACATTGGCTATCTTATATGCTTTATTAATTAAGAAGATCATCTTGCTGTCATCTGCTACTATGGTTTTACCAACTTTTGGTGTTTCCAAGACAATGATACAGTTAGTCATGCAAATACTTGAAATTGTATCAAATCATAAATAGAAAGCACTTAAACTGTGCTTCCTACAAAGAGCAAACATTTGTTGGAGAGAATGAGAGTAGGGAAATAAATTTGTAGGGAAGGATAAGGAACTCCCAATTGTGTTTCCTTGGAGGGAAGAAAAGAGGAAAATAAAATCTTTCCCACTATTTCCATGGAGTGAAATGAAGAGGGAGGATAGGTTTATTTTGTTAAATGATTTTTTAAAAACAAAAAAATAAAAATAAAAAGTGAAAAGAAATTTTTTTTGCCAAAATTTGTGGCATCTAGGTAGAATTGGAACTTTTTGCTTAATTTTTAGGCAAAGTAATTTGGCCAAAATTAGGGATAGTGTTCTTGAGTTGTTTCCTTCCCTCTTTCCATTTCTACCCAGGCAATCAAAGGGAAAGGGAAGGGTAAATTAGATAATCTTTTTGGGGGTCATTTCCTTCTCTAAGTATTCTTGCTGAAGGAAACATGCCCTTAATAATTTGTTTATGATAGTAGAAAAATGGAAATTCCGTGTGGAGTTATATTAATAGGCATGCTATTACCATTAATTAAACACTTTGAACTCTGAACAATTACTCTATACATAAATGTATTTTTAAACATGCTAATGTCAGTCCCAAGTCCGAATGAAAATGAACGAAGATTGCACGTTAGGTTGCCAGTTAATATGGACTTTCAGGCAAATAGTCAATGAATAGATCCATCAAATTATTGTGTTAATGTTAAGATGTTTCTCGTAAGGAACGTGTTAAAGCGTTCGACTGTAATGCCTTGACAAGGACCGCTATATTTTCAAAAGAATTTGAGTATAGTGTCAAATATGCAAGAGTTTTCACACCATATGTTAGGTAAGAACAAATATTATAGAAAATCTAATTGTCTAAAATTTGGAACGTGAAATCTAGAAACACTTACTGGTAAAGCAATGGAGGTAGTAGATACAATGATTAGGAGAATTAATATTTTGTGTGTACAAGAGACAAAATAGGTAAGAGAGAAGACAAAGATAATAGAGAATTCGGGTTTTAAGTTATGGTATATAGGAAGTAGTAAAACAAGAAATGAAGTAGGTATTATTGTCGATAGTTTGCTAAATGATGAAGTAGTAAGAGTAGTTAAAAAGGAGATAGGATTATAGCTATCAAGATAGGGATGGTGAAAGAAATTATTAATGTAATTAACATATATGCACTTCAAGTAGGATTAGATGTATACACTAAATTTCAATTTTGGGTCGACTTAAATGAAGTATTACAAAATATTCTGCCAACTGAAATGATTTTAATAGGAGATCAAAATGAGCATGTAGAAATGAAAAATGAGAAATATGATAGTGTGCATAGGTGTTATGGGGTTGGAATAAGAAATGAAGGAAAACTATATTAGATTTTGCGATAGCATATGATTTTATACTAGCTATACGTTTTTTAATAAAAGAGAAGAATACTTGGTCACATTCAAAAGTAGGAAAATGAATCTTGTAAGTAAGTACAAGTAGGCAAGTAAAGAATCATAGTGGTGGAATAAGAAAGTATAAGAGAGTGAAGGAAAAAATGAACATATAATGTAAGAATCTTGTTACAACCTATAATGTAACATATACTTGTAAGAACGAGAAAAATTTTAAAACATATACAATAACTAAGATAGAGGTCAAGAAAGCAATGAATGAAGTTAAGAATGAAATTTTTGAATATTTATATTGAAAATTAGATACAAAAGAAGAGGAAAGAGACATTTATAGAATAGCTAAAGCGAGAGAGAAGAAAATAAAAATCTTATTCAAATAAGATATATTAAAGATAAATATAATAGGGTAATAGTAAATAATGAAGAAATAAAATAGCGATGAAAGAGATATTTTTATCAACTTTTTAATGAAGGTTTATGTGACCAACTTAACTTAGGTAATTTTAAGTAGGCCAAACGACTATAAAAATTTAAATTTTTATCTTAGAATTCAAATTTAAGAAGTAGAACAATCTTTAAATGGGATGCAAAATGGAAAAATAGTTGGATCAGATGATATTTCGATAGAGGTATGAAATATTTAGGAAAATAAGGTATTTTGAATGACTTACAAAGTTATTCAAACTGATATTGAAAACTAAAAAAATACATAATCAGTGGAGTGTTAGTACTCTAATTTTCTTATATAAGAATAAAGGAGATGTATAAAATTATGCAAACTATAAGGGTATTAAATTAATGAGTCATACCATTAAACTTTAGGAAAGAGTAATAAAAAATACTAAGGAAACCATAATGATTGAAAATCTATTTGGATTTATACTTGGAAGGTCGACAATAGAAGGTATACATCTTCTCAGACAACTAATTGAAAAGTATTGGGAACAAAAACAAGACTTATATATGGTATTTGTTGACCTAGAAAAATCTTATGAGTATAGTGTATATTGAACTAAAACAAGAGTCCCAAGGAGATTATATGAAGAATTCTATAAAAGAGAGGTATTAGTATAGTGTATATTAAACTAATTAAGGATATCTATGAAGATGTAATGATAAGAATGAAGACTTCAGGTAGATTAATTAAAGCGTTTCCCATAAAAATAGGGTTACTTTAAGCATCAATTTTAAGTTCCTATCTTTTTACACTAATCATATACAAACTCATTGGATATATCCAAGATGCGGTACCGCAGTGCATGTTGTTTACAGATATTGTTTTGGTATATGAAACACGTGAAAAGTAAATGCTAAATTCAATTTTAGCGAGAAACACTAGTAGTGAAAGGTTTTAGGTTTAGTAGAATAAAGACAGAATATATGAAATTTAAGTTTAGTAATATTAGAAGTAATGAGATAATTGTTAAGATAGAAAATGACAAATTATCTGTAACTGAGAGTTTTAAGTATTTAGGATTATTTTTGCAAAAGGGTGGAGGGATTGAAAGAGATGTTTTACATAGAAT
Organism: Curcuma longa; assembly: GCF_044706935.1. Classification (NCBI taxonomy): domain Eukaryota; kingdom Viridiplantae; phylum Streptophyta; class Magnoliopsida; order Zingiberales; family Zingiberaceae; genus Curcuma; species Curcuma longa. The sequence goes on along the minus strand of NC_133862.1, from coordinate 11,917,072 downwards.
ACAAGCGGGATAGTTGAAATAGAGGAGAATGTCAAGTTTCTTTGTGATCGTAAAGTACCTCTAAAATTAAAAGGAAAGTTTTACAAAATGACGGTTAGACCTGCTATGTTATATGAAATTGAATATTGGACTATGACTCGAGCACATGAGCCGAAGATAGGAATTGTAAAGATGAGAATATTAAAATGAATGTATAGATATACAAGGATGGACAGGATAAAAAAAATGAAAATATTAGATAGAAAGTCGGGGTTGCATTTATTGAAGGAAAACTCGGGGAGACACGTTTAAAATGGTACAGACATATACTTAGACGACCAATAAATATTTTAGTTAGGCGATGTGAAACTATGACAAATATGCACATCAAACAAGGTAGAGCAAGATAAAAAAAGTCTTTTAGCAACAATAAAACAAGATAAAATTTATTTAAATATAAATGATGATATAATAGGGGATAGAGTCCAATGACGTAAAAGGATCCATATAGTCGACTCCACCTAATGGGATAAAATTTGGTTGTTGTTATTATATGAATGTATTTTTACATTAACATGCATTTATTTTGTGTTTATTTGGAGAAGGGCAAGTAGACAGAAAGCAAATGATTTTAAGTCGAAGGGAAAAAAAAAGAAAAGAAATGCTGAATTCATTTCCTTCATTGGTGTATATTTGAAGGAAATAAAAATTTTAATGATTTTGAAAGTTTGCCAGTCAATTTAGTCTTATGTCATTTTCTTTTATGATGTATCTTAGGGTGTTAACCTATGGCCTTATGTCATTTTGTGTTGGGCTGGAGGTCATCTGAGGTGTTACCCATCTTGGTGAACCATTTAAATATAGTACATCAACCAACCTATGTATTTATCAACACTCTTCATCGAGCAATTTATTTGTGCATGCACCATTGATGCATCTTGGTGTACTAGATCAATGCCTCTAATATGTTCTTTGGTAAAGTAAATTCTAAGTCTCTATACAACCTGAAGCAAGATTGCTTTTGCCGAGCTTACATCTTAGATTTGTGATTGCTCTCTCCTTTAGTCATCAATCTTCCAATAATAATCTCATTGTCACTTTGTAGTGGCTCATCAACTATGGTCTTCTTCTTTATCTCTCAAGATTTCTTGAGCCCTACAAACTTGTTGAGGTGGTCTTAATCAGTTACTCAATCTTATGCTTTACATGCATGCACTCATTAGTGATGTAACTATAATCTTTGTGGTACTAATAATACTTTGGTTTGTCTCTCTTGTGAAAAGTTGATTGGATTAGAACATTGTTGGACAAATTCAAGTTCTGATGCTTGATCTCTGTGAGCATCTTGGACTAGCACATTGTAGAACTCTGATTGACTTATACTTGAGTGACCTTGATCAGTGTCCCTTGACTTTTGGCCTTTAAGGTTCTGTTTCATTGGTTCTTTGGTTTGTTGTGGTTGTAACATGGCCGCCTTGGCAAAACAAACATTGTTGGCCGTGTCATGGTGGTTTAGCATTTTCACCATCTCCACCATATTTCTCTGTAGGGTTTTCATGTAGTGAATGTATCTTGTGGGGTCTAAGTGCAAACTTATGTCATCTTGAGAACAATTTAGAGTTACCATGAAACATGCATAAAGATGTCCATAAATTTTTAGAGGAACTTGAAAACAAATTGTCCACACAATGCGATAATGTTATATAGCTATCAACACTTCTAGCTACCTCGGTGTTGCCGATGAAGTCTTAAAATCTTGTATCACCTCTTCGAAACATATGCAAACCTTTGGAGTATTGTCACATAGCAGTACATCAAATACCTCGCATAAGGACCTCCAAGAGTTGAAGGTATGACCATGGTTGGAAGGGTTGGTGCTACCTTTGTGCGTCTCTAGATTAGGGACTTGAAAGGGCAATGGCTCTCGGATTCAATGGTTAATGGGATTCTAATGACATTCTTGGCACTTGATCTTGGCTCAGGTTTGTCTCATAACAATTCCTTGACCTTGTATTTGTTTAGTTTGAGAAATGCTTTGATCTATATCCAAGTTGTAGTTGTACTCATCCTTCTTCGACTCATAGCTGCCAATAGTTTTGTAGTTGAATGAGTTCAATGTTTTATTTTCTAGCTCTTTCTTTTTCCATGCCTTCTTGATCAAATCATAGGTATTGGAATAATGTCTCATGAACTCATAACAAATTGAAGATAGAAATCAGAAAAGGCTAAATCAATAATATGGAAGATAAAACATAGGTTTAATGCTTAGCAAAGCACAAAATTATATGAGATAGAAAATGCTGTTTCAATTGTAATCTTGGTTTTGACATCTTCAATCAGCTCATAAAGTGTTTTCTTCTTCTTTTCAGCTGTAGCCATCATTGTAATTGGGCCTCTATTGATGTATTATGAGTCATGGAGAAGTTTTGGAATGGAATGCTCCTTCCTTTCCATTGCATGACCTTTTCTCAATTCACATCCTTAGTATGCTTGGCCGCAACTAGGTCTCCATTTTTGTCTCCTATAGGATCACATGTTGCTTTGTATTTTCATAGTGTTAGGCTTCTTTAGTGACATAGACAAGTCATTTTCAGCCTTAGTTGCTTTTAATTTGACAACCATCATCATTCTTAGTAGAGAGAAAATATCATTCTTTTCTTTCTCTAAACCTTCATGATTTATTTTTTTGTGTGGTGAATCAAACATTGATCTCTTATTTTCTCTTCTTGGTACCATATTCGATGGTGTTCCCAATTCATTAAGGTTAGGGCTTAATAGAGAAAAATAGGCTATTAAATTTTATTGCCTAAGATGATCAACTTTCGGCTGTATCACTTGAAGGGCCTTTTCAAATTCGGTCAATGTGGATACACTTAAGATGCTATGGCGATATCTTATGTGGAAGTTTTTGTTTGCTTGAGGTGGATTTTTGTTTCATGCACAGTAAAGTTAGCTTAGATCATCCAAAGTAAATGAGTCTTACTCAACTTCTTTTGACTCGCTCTTTAGGAAGTTGATGCATTGGTTGGACTTCTCTTCCATTATGCTGAAAAAAATAACTGTCTGACACTATATATAATTCTGCCTATTTATGGGCACTAGAAAAGGCACTCTAGCTAATTTTGTGCTAAATGTAGTGTTTGGTTGATCGCGCCTTCTTTCCACAAGTTGTGCCGCATTTGTTGTTGCAGGAATCTCTTACAAAATAGCATAGCATGGTATATCTATGGGAGGATTTGAAGTCTCATAGTCTACAAGAACACTGTATCAGATGTGAGAATGAGCATGATACAATATTACTTCACTTTACTGAGTAAAAAGTTATCGATTCCATGAACCAAGTTTTCTCAAAAAGGACCATAATCATTGGAGATGCATGCAAGTTCATTGAATGACCATCTTTCAGCATCATCTGTCATTCAGAACTTTTTCTATAACAATTGGCTGTTACCAACGCCCATACAGAGTAGTTTATTTGCAGGCAAGCACAAGCACCTGTAGCCCTGTGGGATATAGTAGAAGATGCTGCAATTTAGCTGAATCAGAACTGTAGAACTAAACTGGTTCATCCATTCTTCTTCTTGAGGAGGATGACTGATTCTTTTCATTTCAATGAAATGGCATTGTTCAGTGAATATTGTAGTTATTCAAGGTGGAAACGGTTGCATTCCTGTTGTATCATGGATACCAGTAGATTATTTTGTTCAAAGGAAAAGAAGGGTAGAAAGATGAAAAAAGCCTTGTATGATTGAGTAGGTTTTGTGGCTGTGGCATACTGTTTTCTTCCCATTTATTGGAATTATAAACGTGTAGGTTCAGAGACAAAGACCTGCATTATACATATTTATGGTTTTGTTACTACTTAGCTCATATGCCATGAAAAGATTAATTACATGACAATCTTCACCAACATGTTTTGCTGATCTTTCTTCTATTTCAATATTTGTTTTAGGGTTTGCACAATTATTATTTATGCAAAATATCATCATCATTACAAAAACGGGAGAACAAAGGTAAAAAAAGAGAAGCAAAGTCACTTTTGCATTTAATAAAATTGCATTATCCTAACCTGTTTCGTTGGATGATTTGTGGTACCTTTGATACAAAAGCCTGGCCGTAACATTTATGGAAAATATTAAAAACGTGGTGAAGTTCTCCCCATGTACTGCAGCATCTGCGTCACTTGGACATCATGAGATTTATTTTTCTGGTTGATAACCCAAGTTAATAAGCATCCATTTAAGAGTATCTCTGAGTTACCCATCTTATTTTCTTCTCCAGGTTGCTTTCAAGACGAAGGTTTTTCATCCAAATATTAACAGCAACGGAAGCATTTGCCTTGACATCTTGAAGGAACAATGGAGCCCTGCATTAACTATTTCCAAGGTTCTTTATTCTTGGTATCACTTAATCTATAACAGTTTTGGTTGCATTTATTTTGCAATGAAATGATCATATTTAAGATTCCATTTAGGGCTGGTAATTCTCATCGATATGGTCTGGACTATGTGTGACCTTGGGATGCTTAATCTATGTGACCGACTAATAGTTTTCAAATGGTTTTCCTGTTCTCCAAATGGTCAATAACTTTCAGTAGCGCCATCAGTTACTATAGATGATTGGTTCAACAAATATAAAAATGATTCTTGTGAATTTGCTTGTCTTTTGTTTGCATCACCCTGAAATTTTTTATCATTATCTTTCCAACACTTGTCTTATATCATCGTGTAACAAAATAAGCTTACAGGTAATTTCCTGTTTCAGGTGCTGTTGTCAATCTGTTCCCTCTTAACCGATCCAAACCCGGACGATCCGTTGGTTCCAGAAATTGCTCACATGTACAAGACAGATAGGACCAAGTACGAGACTACAGCAAGGAGCTGGACCCAGCGGTACGCAATGGGTTAAGGTTATGATGGGAAGATGACTATTGGTGGGTTAAGTTATGGTGGGAAGATGACATTTGATGGGCATCTCTATTGTTTATGTGTTCAGCCTGATGTATGTTTCATTGCAAGACTGTTTATACTCAAAATATTTCACCAATTAAAGAGGTCATCAAGTGAGAACTTAAACTCTAAGCACTGTGTTGTATCTGACTATTCTAAGAAAATTTAAATTTGGAGTTTCGGTTTTTTTTTTTTCATACCATCTGCATTGTATTTGATTTTCCATAAGCCGGCGTTGGTAAGAGGTTCATTGAATTCGGTATTTTACAATTTACTACAGATTTTTCAGCAGAAATAGATCCCCTAGTGCTCGGAAATGTATGATCCTATGCCCTTTTCCTCTTTTCTGGCATCTACAGATCTGTTATTTTGATTTGCTTTTCTACATTTGATCGATTTGCCAGATCAAAAATTATCATATTAATGTATTTTTATTAGAACATTTCCTCTATTTTTATAAGTCTTATCTATTTAGTTTTTATATCTCTGGTCACCATCGTGTGTAGGTGGCAATTGAGCCGGGCTGCCCAAAACCTTGCTTGACCTGACCTAGGATAGGCCTTGCCTGATAAGAGCGAGAGCTAGAGTATCGGGTCTAATTTTGTTAGAGGATCGGCCGGGCATAACCCGGAAGTGGGCCATGTCTAACCCCAAGCATGGAATTGAGTTGGGCGTGACGGTTACGACGTAACAGACGGGACATAGCTAGGTTGATTACGACGCAGCATGACGGATTATCTTTTTTGGTGTGACTCGTGCCATGCTCTTATAGTTTTGAAAAGAAAAATGACTAATTCAGAAATATTTTGGTCAACTTTAGTTTAAAATTATCAAATTGATCTATTAAAAATTTTATTTTATTTATTTTATTTATAAATAGCCTCCAATTTTACCCTCATTCTTCATTCAAATAATTCTTATTCTTACCACCATCCATTTACTCTAAACTCACATTCTTTTTCAGTTTTTTCACAAATCATAATTTTAATATTATTATTAATCTCTTACTTTATTCTTCATAATTTATTATGGGGGCATCCATAATGTCATAAGCATATCATCACTCCAACGATCCATTTCTTCATGTCGAGATAAACTTTAATTTTATATTTTTATTTATATAATTTTTCATATTTTTCTTAAATTTTTGAATAATTAAATAATTACTAATATTTTGAATTAATATAAAAGATACAATAGTTGAAAGAGACGGAATAAAATTTTATTTGTTCAAGAAAATTTTTACTTGTAAATTTTTCATTGAAATTAATCACCTTGCTCGTGTTAAATAAAATCCCACAACCCAAGTGATGATGCTAAAATGTGCTAGTGATGACGAGATGACAGTGATGATGTAGAAATCTACCAATAAGGTGGATGTTCAGATGGAAGCACAGTCTGGTTTAAATAGGATGATCCATTTGGATAGTGTGACCTGACCTGACCTGACCTGTGTGCATTAGAGTAAATGTTAGAGGACACCAAAGGTATCTGACAAAGTCTCTTTTATACTTAAGTCGCTAGAGGTATAATGAATCTCAAAAAAATTACTAAGGTTGGAGAGAGACTAGCACACACCGCCTTTATATGGGCACCTATGATCTTTAGGAAATAGTTTGGTATTTATAGAAGTAATGAATACGGAGCATGGAGGGACCACATAGACGTTGTGGGCCACTTCTGCTTATGGTCACTACTAAATTGAGAACTCGAGGAACCGAGCTAGATGAAGAGCTTAGGAAGCTCGGAGTGCTCAAAGGATAGAACTTAGGGAACTCAAGAAGCTCGGAGTGCTCATGTCAGGAGATTCATGTTCAATTCAACAACAAACACATTCTTTTACAACCAATCTAAACAAGAACATCGTTAATTCATATTGTTTAAGTACAACACATTAACCAGCCAAATATACTTGGTTACCCTCAATTCAATCCAAGAACATAATCACATTAAGAATAAGTTATACCATTATCCATTGCAAATATCAAATAACTAAGCTAAACATCACATTATGTTCCATTCTACAACAATAAATAAACCTATCAAGTTCCATTACCAATAATAATAAACCAACAATATGTTTCATTACCACAATTGCACAAGAATCAATTCATTTATAACTCAACCATTCAACCAACAATTTGTCATTTCTTCTATTCATCCTAATCAGTATCAATTCAAGCATCATAGATCATGTAACATTCAACAGATGAACAAAACAAAGGATCAATAGGGAGTTTTTGACAAATAATTGGAACCAAAATAAAATAAACAAATGCTTCAACATAACAAAGTCAAATAACAGGTTAATTGGGTTGTGTTGTTCCCGGATCAACTCAGAACAGAGCAAACAAAAACTTTGGTGGAATTTCGCCAACAAGAACGTATCTCACTGGAGCTGGACAAATCTAGCAAGAATTGATTGGAGAAGCCAAGATCCAGAGCTCCTTCCTCTACCCTAACCCTTGTTATCCACGAACAAAGAGTTAGAACGAAGGAATGGAAACCCTTACCTTGATTCTCCGATGGATGAAGGATGATCAGAGCCGAACAGAATCTCCCTCGCGTTCGCAACCACATCGACGAAGTCAACCTCTGCTCGGAGCTTTGATAGACGCGGAGGGACAGAGAAGAAATCCAAAGCTAGACTACTATCGGAGGGCTTCTCTACTTGGCAGAAGACCGTTGGCCACCAATCGCTAGAGTTGAACCACCCATAGCGACCGATCCACGACCGACGGAGATAAACAAGTTGTCGCCGGAGCTGGACCACTTCAGCAAGGACTCCTACTGGTTGTCGGCGCTCGTCGACCTCAACTCTTGCTGCCAATGCTCTGTGCCGATCGGGAAGAAGAACGGAGAAGGGAATGCATGAAGGAGCTCAGCAAGGAAGAAGAAGATCGCGCGATGTGGAGAAGCTACAGGACTCACGATTGGGAAAACCCTAGGACAATCGGTTGTGGTTCGCGACTAGGTGTTTTATTAATGTCTATTTGAATCTCTTGAACTTCACAAAGTTCTAACTTAGCTCCCACTGTTTCCTATAAGAGAAGCTCTTCCAGGAATACGATATGACGTGAAACAAACACTTTTGTTCCATGAGAGAATATAATTAGTAACCCATCGTTTCTATTTAGGATATCCAATAGAATAGCATAGATAAGCGAGGTTTTACTGTTTTCCGTCGCACTACGGTTTCAATTAATTATCAAGTTTCAACCAATAATGTAGTATAGAGTTAACCTGAATCGTCTCTCAAGGAGCCACTACAATGCTTGCAATTTTCAAATCTAATGAAATTTTATATGTTGTGAGAAAAATAAAAAGAACTAAACTAATGCATGTTTTGGGGGGGGGGGGGTTTAGATGTGAGGAATAATAAAAACTCAACCACCTACTTTCTCCTAATAATCCTAACTATCCGGAATCGAAATTTCAATTAACTACACTCTAAACATGGCTAAGAAACAAGAACGAACAGAAACGAACAAAAATGGACAACATGAACAAAGTAGGACAGATTTGATACGAAACATAATAAAATTTCTACTAGGCAATTCAACAAACTACTTGCATTCAAAAAGGAAGAATTCAACAAACTGTAACAAAGTAAGGAATAACAAGTAACAAAGTAACAACTGTAAGGGAATTAAATTAATATCAAAAGAAAGTGCAATCAAACAAAAGGAAACTGTAAATTGTTGAAATTGGTTGTGAGGTGTGCTGTCCACTCGCGCAGGAGGAAATGGAGGGACTGCTAGGCTCTATCCGATCGGCTAGAGCTTCCGCAGATGGCTGTGGAGCTGTGGCTGAGGTACTGATGGCTTGAAGGAGCTGCTGTGGCTTTGTGGCTGAGGCGTTGAAGCTGCTGTGAGACTGATGGAGAGGGGCGTGAGATGCTGATGTGAATGAGAGAGATGGACGTTGGTGGGGATGGAAGGTGAGTGGGAGGGGGGCAGCGTGTGTGGAACTGATTGGTGGAGGTGTTGTGAGGGAGGCGTTGTGGTGAGTGAATGGCGTGAGTGGAGTGGTGATGGGGTTGTGTGAGTGGAGGCTTGAACGTGAATGGAGAGGGGGCGTGAGTGAGTGGTGGCTGTGAGATTGGATGGAGGCGTTGTGGAGATGTGGGCGGTGGGAGATGGTGGGCGTTGGAATGGTGTGAGGCGTGGGGAGTGGTGAAGGAGATGAGCAGAATGGGAGTGATGAGGGAGGTGGCAGCGTGGTGGATGAGTGAAGGTGGGAGGTGGAAGGGGCGGTGGAATGAGCGTGAGGTGGATGAGTGAAGGTGGGAGATGGAACGGGCGGTGAAGGTGGATGAGGGTGGCGGCTAAGGTTTGCTCTAAAGGAAGAATGCCTCATCCAAGCCAACTTGCTTCCTCCTCTAGCTTCCTTAGTGGGTTGGATCCTTTGTGAGCCCATACCCAAATCCGAAATGAGATGAGTTGAGATTGAATCCACATTTAGATTGGGCTATCTTCACTTGGTTTGAATTTGGTCCAATTTCATGATCATGACCCTTCAGGTCTCCTACAAAAACACATAAAAAATATTAGATTCAATCTAAAATTTGTAGGAATTATCATTATAGCCCAAAATAAGTCCTACTCATAAAATGTGCTAATACTTAATAATTACACAATGAGAAAACCAAAATATTAAGTATTTCTATTATATTTCATACAAACATTATTAGATGCTAAAGTAACCAGTTTAATGGAGAAATATAGGACTTGGCACCTAAGGAATAACTCAGGTACTTACAGTATAAGCAAGAAGGAAATTGTTTATACACGATAGCTCTTTGAGGAAATATTCTTGTTAGTTTATTCTTCAGTAAATGACTAAGCACAATTCAATACAACCTAGGATTTGACTTGCTTCGTAAACTTGGTTGCTTCTTTCAGCTTGCCGAAGCTTCTGAATCACGCTCATCTAAACTTAATTTATACAATAAGCTTCAGCATTGGTGCTGATTTTTGATGTCTGCATGTCGGTCGCTGAAAGATATGTTTCATTGGCAAGAACAGAATGGGCTCCCACCTACAGTCCATATGCGGGGGGAGTTTTTGTTGTCACTATCCACTTTCCTCCGATTATCCCTTTTACCTCCTAAGGTATTGTTCGCTGTTCTAAATAAAGAGAAAGAAAATTTGTACATGTTATCTTTTTCTGTGTATTCTTATAATTTCAGTTCTTTTTCCTATCTAGTTTTTAGATAAATTAGTTAAAGCGTGCATTTCAATTTAGTTAATAAAAAAATTATCCAATGATGTTGTATAGTTTAAAATATATGCTAAAGTGTGCCATATAAATGGAGGCCATAATGTACAAATCCAACTATAATGGGACACACATGGAAGTAAAGTTCTCAGGCGTAGATGTGGAAATATAAGCTGATCTTTTGGAGTTGATTACTGCAAATTACCCATGAATGCTTTAGCATATTTTCTATGACACAACTTTTGTGCTTAGACTGCATTTGAGCTATATAAGGTGTGACAAACATTCACTAATGATATGTATAATCAACTGCAGAAGTGTGTTATATAATGGAGGGCAACATGTATAAATTCAAGTATAATGAAATATAAGTTCCTAAGGTGTAGATGTATGATACCCGATTTTGTTCACAATCTACCAGATTTTTTGAAGCTGATTATTACAATCGCCAATGGATGCTTTAGCATATTTTGACTTGGATCAAGGAAGATTCTCAAGCTTGTCTAGATCATAATCTGACACAGATTTTATACTTAGGTTGCATTTGTGCCATATAACCTGTGACAGACATTGCCAATGCAGTGTAGAATCAACTGTGAACATGATCGAGTTGTTGGTTCAAAATTAAGAATATAATTAACTCCATTTAGCATATCAGACTCATATTGTGGTATAAGAGATTTAGTTTAATTTTGTTGCTCAATCTCTACTCCAAACTGTTGGTATATTAGTTTGGTTTTAAAGTGACAGCTTTATTACGTGGCATAGGAGCATTGAGATCAAGAACCTATTCCTGATCTAATAGTATAAGAACCAATTTTATAATAATCATGAGGTTTAGGTTGGCAGGACTACAAATGGTTCTTCTTGGATTTCAATAGTGAAAGGATTTCAAATGATGGGTTCGACACTTGCTCGTTTTAGCTCTAGATTCATATCCCATACTAGTTCCTTATTTCCTTGTTCCTTCAGTCTAGGATATACTGTGATTCATAACCCATCAGCAGTGGGACTATCCTCCTCTGACTCATAGCCACCCTGAAGGTCCTAATTTTACACTTGGAGGGCCTCAGTTTTTCATTCTCTAGCTCTCTTTCATTTTTTTTCTTGTTCTCTCTATCAAATCCTAGGTATTGAGTTATCATTTTGATTTGTCTTTTTATAATTTGCTGAGCTTCTTCAGTAACACGAATAATGTCGCCCTGATCCTTAGTTGCTTCTTGCTTCTGAATTGAAAAACGTCATTGGTATTAAGAAAACACTGTTATCTTCTTGCCTTGGATCTTGATGATTTCTTTTTCTTAGTGCATCTAGCAAATCAAGCATTATCCTCTTGTCTTCTCTTCTTTACTCCATGTTCCACTGCATTCCCTAGACATTGCCAATCTGCTAAAGTTAGAACAATAGATAAAACTAGCTTGCCAAATTTTATTACTCTGACTCAGACCAAAATATGGGCTTGTAGCCAGATGAGTACTAATTCGATTGAGGCCATTAGGGGCTTGTGGAGATTCCCTGAGGTGACTGCAATTTGGTTGTAGTGTCTGAAAGGGCTCTTTGAGCTTGATCGAGGTGGATACAGTTCCTTGAGGTGCGTGGCTTGCCGAGGAGGGGAGACTTAAACACTCGTGGCTTCTTCTATCTCTTACTCTTCCGGAAGCTGCTTGACTCTACTAAGGTTAGTTGTGTTGTCTTAATGAGCATTGTGCTCTAAAAAGGCCCCTAACACTACCTATTCATAGGCTTTGGAAAAGGCGTTGGCCAATGTTGCAGCACTAGTTGTCATTCTTTGCTTGATTCCATCTTTGTGCCTCATTGGACCATGCTTGTTGCTCTGGACCAAACACATGGTGGTGATTTAGAGTGGTTGTTCTCATATTAAATATCTATTCCTGCTTCATAGTAATACCTCTTGGCAGGAATCTTCAACACAAGATCACAGCATAGTGATCTTCATTGGTGTCCTAAGCCTCAAATAGATTAAAGCCTTGCACATAGCTTCACTTTTCTGAAAAGTTGCTGTGAAGCAAGTGTTCCCTAAAAGGACCATAACCCTTTCAGATACAAGCAAGTTCATTGAAAGTTCATCTTTGATCATCAGCTGTCATTCAGAACTTTTTCTGGAGCAATTAGCTGATGCAATTGCCATGTAGAGTAGTATATTGGGTGGCAAGTGCAGCAGTTTTATGGTTCCTACAATCCTGTGGGAGATAGTAGAAGATGAAAAATTTTAGTTGAATCAGAAATGTAGAACTAAACTTGTTTAATCCTTTCTTCTTGAGGATTCTTGATGCTTTGCTTTTGATGAAATCCTTTCTTCTTGTAGAATGTTGTAGCAATTGAAGTTGGAAATAGGTTGCACTCCTGCTGTATCATGGAAATCAGTCTGAAATTATTTTGCTCAAAGTAAAAGAAATGGTTAAATAGAAGAAGAAAACCTTGTATAATTGAGTTAAATTGGTGAAAGTTTTCTGCCATATTTCTTCTATTGTGCATTTTTTTCCTGTTCTATTGGAATTATAAAAGTTGGCTTAGATGCAAAATCTGGTTTATACATTTTGTAGTTTTTGTTATTCCTTTAGTCCTATGCCATTATGGTGAAGATGAATCACTTGACAAGTCTCACCAACATGGGTTTGGAAATCTCTCTTCTATTTCAACATTGTTTTAGAGTTTACACACTATTACTTATGCAAAATATCATCACCACAAAAGGGTAGAACAAAGGTAAAAAGAAACAAAGTTGTGTTCACATATAATGCAGTTGCATTATCCTTGCCTGTGTTGTTCTGTGAATTATGGAACTACCTTCGATGCAAAACCTGGGCCATAACATTTGTGGCTTCATGTTCTGCTTATGGAAAAGATAAAAACAGGTGGTAAACTCTCTCCATAGGCTACAGTCTCTGCTTCACTTGGACATCATCACGCTTATCTAGTTTTTGGGTTGATAACATTAGTTGGCAAGCGTCTATTAAATAGTTTCTCTAGTTAACCATCTTATTTTCTTCTCCAGGTTGCTTTCAAGACAAAGGTTTTTCATCCAAATATTAACAGCAATGGAAGCATTTGCCTGGATATCTTAAAGGAACAATGGAGTCCTGCATTGACTATTTCCAAGGTTCTTTATTCCCTCTATTGGTTATTCTTTAACAGTTGTGTTGTATGAATTTGTAAAGAAATGATTTCCATTAGGGCTCGCTGATAGCCATGGATATTCATTCTATTGACTAATTCTACATTTTCTCAGCCTGTGCCCTCTACCCACATTAAAACTATGTTTGACCTTGGAATGCTTAACCTATGTGATCGATCAACAAGTTAAAGTTGTTTGCCAGTTATCCAATTTGCCCATAACTTTAGTAGTGTCTTTTGTTGCTTGAGATGATTGTGGCAACAAATAGATAAATGATTCTTGTGTATGTGTTCGTCTTCATCACTCTGAAAATCCAAGTTAAATTGACTTTCCAACACTTGTCTACTACTAACCTGTATATCAATGTGTAACAAAATAAGATTTGAGGAGGAAATGTTCTATTTCAGGTGCTGCTGTCCATCTGCTCCCTCTTAACTGATCCAAACCCGGATGATCCGTTGGTTCCAGAAATTGCTCACATGTACAAGTCAGACAAGAGCAAGTATGAGACTACAGCAAGGAGCTGGACCCAGAGGTATGCAATGGGTTGAGGTTATGATGAATATTGAAGGGCGCTTCTATTGTCTATCTACGGTCGACGCCTGAAGTATGTTTCGATGCTAGACTGTTTATTTGTAAAATTAAAAGTAATCAAAATATTCACCAATTAAGAGGGTTTAAGTGGTTTCTACAGCAATGAACTAGATTGTTTATTTGCTCAAACTAGTAAGCACTGTGCTGTATCTGACTATTTGATGAAATTTCTAAAGTTGCAGTTCTGGTAATTTCATGCCATCTGCATTCTATTTGTATTCATATTTGTTGTGTACTTGTCAAGTAGATTTGTACATTATTAATAGCTTTCTGTTTCATAGAGAATGGTTAGGCTCTGTTTACCCACAGGGTGGATAAAAGAGGGTAATGGATTAAGGGTGGAAAAAATGAAAGGAGAGAAAAGAGGGAAGGAAAAGAGCAACTCGCAGCCACGATGGCCTGGTCGCGAGCTTACGGCCAAGCCACTCCCACGGTCGTGAACTCATGCCCAACTCATGGCTGTGACTCACAACCGAGTTGCGACTGGGAGGAAGGGTAACTCATATTTTGTGTGTTTCATTATTTGTTCGGATTTTGATACTTAAACTTCTCTTCAATACTTTTCTTAGAGACATAGGACAATAGGAATATGGTTACTCAGGAACTACTACATACACTGAGCAAGAAATGATACAAAGCACATCCAAAAATTCATGGCCAGAAACTGATAGTTTCAGCCATCAATTTCTGCCTCCTTTATTATACTGTAGACACAATACAACTTTGGAACGGCAAACAGAAAGCAAAAAAAAAACACAAACATAGAAGAAAGGGCACAAACTGCTTCCATATACACATGCCAATTTCACACCTACTGTCCCAAATTACGCAACCGAGGAGGAAACTCATCAGCGACCTACTGCTTAGATTTCGACATTGTAGAGCAAGTCACTAGTATGAGCACCAGCATCAGTGCTGGGGGTCTGCAACTTAGGCCTCATCTCTCATCAAGTACTTGTCTACCTCCAATGCTGCTTGTCTGCCCTCATTGATGGCCCAGACAACCAGTGACTGGCCGCGCCGGCAATCACCAGCAGCAAAGACTCCTTCGACATTGGTTGAGAAACGCCCCGAAGATGTTTTGAAGTTTGATCTGTTGTCTCTCTCCAGCCCAAGTTGGTCGGCAAGCGTCTACAAAGATATTCTAATCAGACTGCTTAGAATTCAGAATCTATCATAGAGATGAAATCATTAATTGTCAAGCTTAAAGAGAGAGAGAGAGAAAAAGAGAGGCTATAATTAACATTAGAAATCTCACCAATTCTGGCCCCAGGAAACCCATAGCTATTAGGACCAGATCAGCCTCAATTATCTCTTGAGAACCTTCAACTTCCCTGAACTGGACTCGCCCACTGCTATCCTTTTCCCAGTGAACCTTAACTATCTCAAGGCCTTTCACCACTCCATTGTCATCTCCCACAAATCTCTTTGTCAAGACCTGATACGATCTTGGATCTTTTCCGAATTTGGTGGCTGCTTCTTGATGACCATAGTCTACTCGGAAGATCCTAGGCCACTGCAATAAAACAGAAAAGAAAAGGAAAAAAAATTCAAATTCAGAACATGTGCTTTATTATTCTCAACTAGAGCAAGAGAAAGAACTAACCTGGGGCCATGGGTTATCAGATGCTCTTCTTCGAGGTGGCGGAGGAAGGAGTTCCAAGTTTATGATACTGGAGCAGCCGTGCCGAATGGCTGTCCCGATACAATCGGTTCCTGTATCTCCTCCCCCGACAACAACTACCTTCTTGCCCTTGGCAGTGATGTATTTGCCATCCTCCAAATTGCTGTCGAGCAAGCTTTTGGTGTTTGCATGAAGAAACTCCATGGCAAAATGAATGCCAGAGAGATCCCTTCCGGGAGCTTTTAGATCCCTGCACAGAGTTTCCAGTGTACCAAACTTCAATTAACAGACACAATGACTTTAAGTAATGCAGATATATAAATAACTAAGATTACCTTGGTCTTGTAGCTCCACAAGCCAACACAATGGCATCGTTCTCGGCACAGAGATGATCAATGGAGTAGGATGGATCCACCCCAACATTAGCATTGACAACAAAGGTAACTCCTTCCTCCTCCATTAGGTTAACACGACGTTGAACAATGTAATACTTGTCTGCTTTCATGTTGGGAACTCCATACATCATCAAGCCTCCTACGCGGTCGGCGCGCTCATAAACGGCTACCAAGTGACCCATCTTATTAAGCTGATCAGCAGTTGCTAGACCAGCTGGGCCACTGCCAATGATGGCTACCTTCTTCCTGCATCAACAACCCAAGAATTCACATTATCCCTAGTCATTTCTTGGTAATCTACACTCAAAAACGTATGAACATGTGTAGTTATGAACATATTTTCAGAAGAGAAACGTATTGATACAAACAAAAAGGAAGAAAACCTGGATGAATGCAGAAGAATTACCCGGTTCTCTTTAGTGGTGGTCGAGGTGTCATCCATCCTTGCTCAAATCCGTTATCGATGATGGCACATTCTATGCTCTTAATGGATACAGGATTCTCATTAATCCCGAGGACACAAGAACCTTCACAGGGCGCAGGGCAAACTCGGCCAGTAAATTCAGGGAAGTTATTTGTTTGCAAGAGACGATCCAGAGCTTCATGCCACCTATTTTGATGGACAAGATCGTTAAACTCTGGTATTTTATTTCCAAGAGGGCAGCCAGAGTTGTCCTGCATATTGTGAGAAAGATGAATTCAAGCCCTCATATTTTTGAGAAAAGTTAATTCCTCTGCCAAAAGCTTCAACAAAAGCTGTTGGAAATTACCTGATGACAAAATGGAGTTCCACAGTCCATGCAACGAGCAGACTGAGTTTTTGTTAGTGATCCAGGTTTCAAGTCTGTAGCAACTTCTTTCCAATCTTTTATCCGATCATTAGAATCTCTGTATGAAATACCCTGACGCTCATATTTAAGGAAACCACCTTCCTTAACAGGATTATCGACCTGCGATGGCCTGTTTACCTTCTTAGATTCTTCATAAGCATCTTTTTGTGTCAATGTTTCTTCTTCTGAAGCTTTTTCTTTCCTTGATCGTAGAAGAACCTTCTCATATTCTTTAGGAAACACCTTAACAAACATCGGCATTAATCTGTCAAAGTTGGAAAGAACCTCTGTCGCATGCACACTTCCGGTGAGCTGTTGATGTCGTTCTATCATCTGTTTCAATGTTGCGACGTCCTCGTCGTCCTCAACCTTGTAAAGGTTAACCAGCTCAAGATTGCATCGACTTCTAAACCCTCCATCCTCATCAAGAACATAAGCAATTCCGCCACTCATTCCAGCTGCAAAGTTCCTTCCAGTTTTCCCGAGCACGACCACAGTGCCGCCTGTCATATACTCACAGCCATGATCGCCGACGCCTTCGACGACTGCTTGAGCACCGGAGTTGCGGACGCAGAACCTCTCCGCCGCCATTCCATTAAAGTACGCCTCCCCTTTTATGGCTCCATACAAAGCAACATTGCCGATGACTATGTTTTCCTTCGGATCAAACTTGCTGTTTCTCGGAGGGTAGACTACGATCTTGCCACCTGATAAACCCTTCCCGACGTAGTCGTTGCTGTCGCCTTCGAGTTCAATTGTAATGCCGGGGCAGAGAAAGGCCCCGAGACTCTGGCCAGCACTGCCATTTAGCTTGATATGGATTGTGTTTGCAGGTAATCCTTCCATTTGATAACGCCTAGTGACTGTGTGACTGAGCATGGTACCAACAGCGCGGTTTTCATTAGAAACTTTCTCCTCGATGAACACAGACAAACCTTCATCCAGAGCAGGCCTCGATGAACGAATAAGCTGCTGATCTAGCACCATGTCCAGGCCATGATCCTGCTTCTGAATGCAGTACTGAGCAGCTCCAGGCCTGATTTCAGCTGCCGGAGTAAGCAGCAGTGAGAGATCAATGTTGTTTAACTTTTCATTCCTCAGGATGACGTCTTCGTCCACCTCTAGCATATCCACACGCCCGATCATTTCGTTGACAGTTCGAAAGCCCAACTGAGCCATGATCTCGCGCACTTCCTCTGCCAGCATGAAGAAAAAGTTGATGACGTGCTCAGGTTCTCCTGCAAATTTTTTACGGAGAACTGGATCTTGGGTGGCAATTCCAACCGGGCAAGTGTTCTTATGGCATTTTCGCATCATGATGCAGCCGAGAGTTATGAGAGGAGCAGTGCTGAAACCAAACTCCTCTGCGCCAAGGAGGGCAGCTACGGCGACATCTCGTCCAGTCTTTAGCTGACCATCAGTTTGCAAGACTGTTCGGCCACGAAGGTCGTTCTCGACCAGAGTTTGGTGCGTCTCAGCCAGTCCGAGCTCCCAGGGAAGCCCTGCATTCTTGATTCCAGTCCATCGTGAAGCTCCAGTACCGCCGTCATGGCCGGATATCAAAACATGGTCTGCGTGCCCTTTCACAACCCCACTGGCAATCACTCCAACTCCAGCCTCAGAAACTAGCTTAACACTGATTCGAGCATTTGGGTTTGAATTCTGAAAAAGGGAAGTAGACTTAGAGCAACTACGATCCACAAGATGTTCAGTAATATCATACTGTGTACCTTGAGATCAAAAATTAACTGCGCAAGGTCCTCAATCGAGTATATATCGTGATGAGGAGGAGGACTAATGAGCCCAACACCTGCTGTTGAATTTCTAGTGACCGCAATATTACCAATGACCTTGTGTCCTGGCAGTTCACCCCCTTCACCTGGTTTGGCACCCTATGCAACAGAAAGGAAACCAAAAGAATTTAAATCAATATTTAAGCATCAAATATGGAAGTGGAGGCAATTGATCCTGTGGAGCAGGAAGTTGAAGAGGTAGAATAATCATGTCAACTTGCAGGTAGTACCTGCGCCATTTTTATCTGAAGTTCATCCGCATTTGTGAGGTAGTAGATTGAGACACCAAATCTTCCACTTGCCACTTGTTTAATGGCGCTCCTCTTTGGATTGTTTGAACCATCTGGAAGCGGCTCCATGCGTGAAGGTTGCTCTCCTCCCTCACCTTAATGAAAGTCGACTACAACCTATGAATAAATCTTTTTGCAAAACTGAGAAACAGGAAACTAAGAAAAGTTTCCCTGATGGAGTTGCAAAACAGAGATTTTACCAGTGTTTGATTTGCCTCCGAGTTTGTTCATCGCAATGGCCAGAGTTGAGTGGGCTTCCAATGATATGGAACCATAGCTCATAGCACCTGTGCAGAAACGCTTCACGATTTCCCTAGCAGGTTCCACATCGTCCAAGGAAACTTTCTCAGTCACATCTCTAAACTTCAACATGCCACGCAAGTTGCAGCCCTTGTTAAGTTCCTGTATGAGCCTTGAATATTCTTTGTATGCAGCCACACTGTTGGATCTGGCTGCCTCTTGCAGCTTGGCAATTGCAAGGGGATCATTAAGATGTAATTCGCCACCTTTTCTCCAGTGGTACTTCCCAGGATTAGGAAGTGTCACTGATTCTATACTTCCAGGAGACAATCCTCTTGAAGGAAATGCTGTTTCATGAAGACGAAGAGCATCTCCAGCAAGCATTTCAAATGTTGCACCTTGGACTTTGCTCGGTGTTCTCTTGAAGCATCTGTCAATCACCTCAGATGACAGACCTACAGCTTCAAAAATTTGTGCGCCCTTGTAAGATGCAAGAGTTGATATCCCCATTTTGGCTATGACTTTCATCATCCCATAGTTGCTAGCTTTGAAGTACTGCTCGACAAGGCCCTCCCTGGATGGAACCTGGCCATCTTTTGCTGGAATCTTTCCATCAATCTGCAATCGCCAAATTGCTTCGATTGCCAAATACGGGCATATGGCGTCTGCACCGAATCCAACCAGTGTACAAAAGTGATGCACTTCGCGAGGCTCAGCAGATTCCACTATCAGCCCAATGTGTGTTCTTTCTAGTGTTGAGATCAGATACTGATGAACAGCACCAACTGCCAGCAGAGAGCTAACAGCAACATTCTCTGATGAAAATCCTACGTTGAAATCGAGCAAAATGTAGTCATTAGCAGCAAAATGAAGAAACCATCACATGAATAACAAGCAATAATAGAGGGAACAGGCTTTGGAGATTAGTAGTTAAGAAAATATTGTCGAATTTAACGACAATAATAGGTTCTTACCTCTATCAGACAACACTATGGTTGTATAGCCATCATGTATAGCTTCACGAGCTTCAGAGCATATCTTGTCCAAGGTCTCCTGTAAACCCTTTCTGCCATGTCTTTTTGGATATGTGATGTCAAGCACTTTGCTGCGCCAATCTCTGTAGTCCATTTTTTTTATAGCTTCCATTTCTTCAATGGAAAGAAGGGGCCCTTTCAAGGACAGACGGTTGCATTGTTCTTCGGTGGTCTCAGTGAGATCACCTTCTGGACCAATCATGCACTGCATAGATGTAACAATTTTCTCCCTGATTGGATCAATTGGAGGGTTGGTGACTTGAGCAAACATCTGCTTGAAGTATTCAAATGTTAAATTCTCTCTAACTGACATCACAGCCAAAGGAGTATCGTTTCCCATTGATCCAAGAGGTTCACTACCATCTGCTGCCATAGGCAGCAACAACATATCTAGATCTTCGACTGTGTAGCTGCAGAGAGAAAGTCCAAGTTATGCCGTTTCGCATATGCATGTCGAAATAGAAAGAACAAAACTTGGCAGTAACTCACCCGAAGGCCTTAAGTGGAGTCAGTATACCACTGATTCCCAGTCTTTCCTTGTTCTCATGGTCATTCTGGGGTATAGAAGATAAGGAATGAGATAAAGACCCATTTAAAGTAGTTGCAGAAGCACCTGAATGAACTTACCAGTACTGCTCCAGAAATACTGAGGGGAACCATGTCATCTCTGGTGATAGAACTGACAATCTCTTCAAGACAAATCTTTTGTCTCCTGAGCCACTCCCCGTATGGCCTGGCTTGTGAGTACTGTTTCTTCAGTGCCTCATCATCGACAACAACACCATGTTGAAAATCTACTAATAGCATCATTCCTGGGTTGAGCCTTCCTTTCCTAGCTACATCCTCTGGAGGGACATCTACAACACCAACTTCACTAGCCATGATAACAAGGCCAGTGTTTGTAATGTAGAACCGACCTGGTCTCAATCCATTCCGATCAAGTGTGGCTCCAAGATAACGACCATCAGTAACTGTATTATTAGTTTTATATAACTTTCATTAGTTAACTGGTATTTGAATTTCTTGTCACCAAGAATAAATGTAGCTTCTCACATGCTATAAGAGCAGGTCCATCCCAGGGCTCCATGAGAGCTGAGAAATATTCATAGAAAGCCCTCCGTTCAGGATCCATGTTTATGTCATTTTGCCATGCCTCAGGTATCATCATCATGACAGCTTCTGGCATGCTCCTACCAGAACGAACCAAGAGCTCAAGAACACCATCCAATCCCCCTACAGTATGTATATATGAAAGTCAAGTTCATGCTCAAGTGCAAATGCGTGATCTAAAACAAGTTTGGAACTTAAGTAGGATCAAACAAATTCAGAAAGGTACCAGAATCAGATGAGCTTGCATCAACAATAGGTAGCAATTTTTTCATCTCATCCTTTGATAAGCCCAACTCCTTGCACTTTAAGAGACCCTCTCGCGCCCTCATCCTAAGGATGAATAACTAAGAATGTAAGGAATAAAAGCTGAGGAAAAAAAATACTTTTTTCAATTTTACCAATTTATGTTTCCTCGTAATGTGTTAATCTCGCCATTGTGACCCAAAACACGCATAGGTTGGGCACGATCCCAGCTAGGAAATGTGTTCGTGGAGAAGCGTGAATGAACCTGCATATGAAGATATCTGAAATTTAATTTGCACATATAAACTTGCATCTTAAGCTTTTAGTTCAGTTAGGGGATAAGTTGTGAATGGAACTAGACAGGACATACACAAAATGATAAGGAAACTATAAATAACCTTTAACAGGAATAAGTTCTTTTTGTGTGAGTTAGAACTCATACAATTGATCACATGAAAGGATGAAACAGAGGTCTATAATAGGATTCACTAGGTTATTAGAAAGCTTAGAAATCCTCCCAAGGCATCAACTACCTCAAATAACAAATTTGTGGTTGGAATTTTGCATCATTGGATGTTAGAGAAATTTACCATGGCCATGTAGCTTGTGAATTTTTCACTTGCAAGATCTTCATGATAATATTTTTTCAGTTGAATAGGTTTCAGCTGACCTTTATAAACAATTGTCCTGAAAAACAGAAATAGTTAGCAAAATTTTATGAGTTCTAGGAGTTTTCTCAACCATCATCCTATTATAAAACTTGATTAGAAGAAGACATAAATTGAGGATCAGAATAAGTTATCAATGGTCATGTCTTTCAAATAAAAAAGAACATTTACAAAGGAGAGAAGCAGATGAATGTATCACCTTGAAGACAATGAGCATACATAGAATTCCTTAACACCATCACGCTTCTGATTAAGTACAGCTCGAATCGTAACTAGTGAGAACTTCCGTAGTATATACATCTACATTAGTTCAGGTGATGTTATTCAAACAGTGTCACAAGTAAAAGTTCTATGAGACTGTAAATTTTTTCTAATACTCAACAAAAGAATAGACATTAAAGTTGGACCTGTTGCTCAAAATCGGCATTTGATTTCAGACTTGGAGTAACAAAAACCTGCTCAATGATTGGCTCTGTCCGCTGAGCAGACTGGCCAAGATCTGTGTTATTTTTTGGTACTCGGCGCCAGCCTAGAATATCATGTCCTAAGGTTTCCGCAACCTAAAATTGAAGGAAGTTACCACTCAATTCTTCTTAGTCATAGCTTGCACTAAAATGTAGTGTGAAGTTAGCAATCACATAAAATACCATTTAGAAGGAATAATAAAAGGAAGAGTAACCCAATGTAGTAAGTTCCATGACAAGTGAAAGAAAGCTCCCTAATATCGACATCCGAATAAGACTGTTGGCACTATGTAGTCAACAAATTTTGATAAAGAATGAAAATCCTTGGACAGTTTAAGAGTAAATAAGTATCCATTTTTTGTACAAAAAAATAAAGCATCTACCTGTGGATCACAGAAGTTGGGTATATATTCTTGCAGTTAGTCATGTTTCCAGAAAACAATTCAAAATGTTTGTTACAGAAAATTGTAACCATATTCAAAATCTTATATTTCTAGGAATGAGCATCTTGTTTAAAAAAAATCATGTTTGTGTTTTAAATCAATAATACAATGCTCAGAGGCATCCTGCTTCACATTTGTGCATGTTTGCAAGAAAAATAGATTTCTTCAATTCTCAAGCTTATTCATTGTTCAGCAACAGGGTATCTTCATGAAAAAAACTGAAAACTAACTATACATGAAGAAACAAGAGAACCTTTTATGTAGTTATATCATCATTGGTGATAATACAATGATT
This sequence comes from Curcuma longa, assembly GCF_044706935.1. Classification (NCBI taxonomy): domain Eukaryota; kingdom Viridiplantae; phylum Streptophyta; class Magnoliopsida; order Zingiberales; family Zingiberaceae; genus Curcuma; species Curcuma longa. Next base: position 11,893,765 of record NC_133862.1, on the reverse strand, counting down.
TCCCATTCACTAGGGCCAAAAAAACCTTGAGGGAGTAAGCAGCCTGATCACTTTCAAGCTCCTTGCAGATGTAATGTGGGGACTGAATTATGTATCAAGTACCACGTACAAAGGATCTGTTAACAAAACTCTTTAAACCTCTAGAGCATGCAGATGATTCATTAATTTATTTGGCACATATGATTTTCAGTAGGAAAGGAAAAAAAATGGAAGGTGGTAATCAAATCGGTAAAACGAAACATTATTTCCACATCTAGGCTATAACACAGCTAGATCCCAACCATATCAATTGTAAGTATTCCATATGGCAAATTACCTCAGTAAAAGCAGTTTTGGTCTTCTCTCGACGAATATCATCAGTTGGCATGAAGAACATGCCAACAGCATATTCACCAAGTGGTGGTAGTACAAACCCCAAATTCTTGGTTACCTAAAAGAACAGCACATGGAAACTTTGAAGTTAGTAATGCATAAGGCAAAGTGAATGATAAATGAACGGGATGATCAAAAGACCTTTGAGTTTTTTATAAAAAAAACATCAAAATTTGATCTTCTATACAGTTTGAGCAGACACCAAGTGCATACCTCTTTGAAGAAATCATGTGGAAGAGCTACAAGGATGCCAGCTCCATCCCCAGTGTTCTCCTCACAACCACAAGCACCACGGTGAGCCATCCTTTCCAGCATCTGCAACGCATTGTTAACCTATAGATTTGACAAATGTTCAGGCACGTCCCCGAATGACAAGGTTTTAACTGGCAGCATGCTCTCATTTGTTTCTTTTGGATGAAATGGCATACAAATTCAATTTCCGGGATTGAAATGAATTCAAGACGATAGAAGTAGATAAAAATTTCTCAAGAGCATATGACTGCTTAAAGCAGAAAAGCAACTTACTGTTTCATGGCTATACTTTCCAGATAGGTCAGCTATAAACCCCACACCACAGGCGTCTTTCTCAAAGGACGGATCATAAAGACCCAGAGGTTTCACAGGCACCTCGGACATGGTCTTAGAGGGAGAGCCGTCGTTCCTCTTGTGGTTCACGGCCGAAAGACTAACCAACTTCCCAGTGCCAAGTTTTAAGACCGAGTCTCGGGCTTCCCCGGCCATTTCAAAGGTTATTTAGATTGGAAATGGTGGAATAGGAATTCAACTCGTTTACTTTTGCAATCTCCGAAGGAAGTCGCGAACTTTACGGTATACAAAGCAAGCCTCGACCAGATTCGGAGCCTAAGTCTGCATAACAAACGGAACAAAAACCATAAGCACCGACGACATCAGCGGAAATTCAGAACGAAGAGAGACGCCAAAGCTTGCAATCCACTACAGTGAAATAAAGGAGACTCGCGAAAAAATGAAATCTTTTCGCTGAAGATAAGAAAGAAACAGAGAGGCCGGTGATTCCCAAATCTCGAATACTCTTTCTAGCTACATCGAAAACAAAGCAGGATGAACAGAACACGCATTCCTCAACCATCTGACCTGCAGATCGCCAGGAAGATTAGTAAACGACGAAGTGGACCTTGGAATCTCAACGCCGCGCCGCGCCGCGCCGCGTCTCGCGCTTCGATTCCATTTCGTCCTCGCCATTTATAAGGGTCTTTGGCGGCGGAGCCGATCCTTTGTATCTATAGGCGTGCATTTAAAAAAAAAGAACAAAAACCATTTTTTGATTCATCAAATAAAAAAACAAACGGCAATTTACAGCGCCCATAGCTTTCAGGAATTTTCAAATCTAACATCTATTATTTTTTTTTTTACAAAAATTAAGATGGTCAATGAATATTTTATTTTCAATTAAAGTTGAATGAACATTTCATCTCATCTAACGTGAATGGTTCGATTACTCTTATTCTTAATATATGTTAATGTTAATTTTTATATATTTGATTAGTTTGAAATGTAATGAATGATATAAAATTTTTATTATTTGTTTTACTTATTAAATATTATTTTAAGTAGGTTATTATTATAAAATTATAATGACATAAAGTTATTAGAAGTTGATAGAAGGTACATATTAATTTTTACACAATCAATCGTGATCAAATAATATTTATTTAAAATATAATAAGTGTTATATAATCTATATTATTTGTTTTACTAGTTAAAATATTATTTTAATTAGGTTATTATTAAAAAAATAAAATCAACTTGTAAAAGTTAACAAACACTATTGAATGATCAAATAATATAAAAATATATTCAAGTTAAATGAGGTATCCATTTGACTTTAAACTAAAAATGAAACGCTCATACATGAAAATATATTAAAAGATGAGCACCCTTTGAGTTTTGTCCTTTATTCTTGGGATAGGTATATTTTATATTTTATCAAAACTATACTTCTTTCTTAAAATATGTTTCTACCAAATTAAATTAAAAAAAATAATTCAAGTGCTTTCATTCAAAAGCTACTACCTTTAAATATATAATTTTTTTTAAAGAAAATTAAGCCTTCCATCATTAAATTTTGATAAATATCATTGACTTCAAAGAGCTTAGATTTATTCTAGATTTATATTATTGCACATCTAATAGTCTTTTGAATCCATTTATATTCTTATTTTTAAATTTATAAGCTTAATAAAAATATCTAAAAATTACAAAAGAACTTTAATAAAAAAATTATATATTTTTAATTAGTACAAGAGAAAAAAATAAAATAAAAAAAAAGAAAAAAAAGGAAAAAAAACTATCAAGTTCATTCTTAATAACCTATTGAATCTGATTTTATTTTTTAAATTTTAAACTTTTAATATTAAAGAGTTTACATTTGATAACCTACTGAATCTATTCATTTTTTTAATAAAATTTTTAACTTTTAATGACCGAGTTCAAATTTATGTTGTTGCATTTTTAAATTTAAAACTTTAATAAAAAATATAAGAAACCTTAATAAAAAAACTTTTTTATTTTTTAAAGTTTCTATTTAATAATAATTCGAAATTTACGGATTTTATCCAAGAAAAATCTGAACTACTCGGCAGAGGGCGAATTTTAAGCACCTCTTCGTGTTGGAGCAGATCCCGATTGTGCCAGACGCCGTCTCGGACCATGACACGTACCCAATTTGTACATGTCACCTTCTGGATATTGGACATCTGAATTATCTGTGATTTAAATTTTATTTGTGAAAAAATGTTAATTTGCCTCTTTTTATCTATTAATTTGAGAGGTGGATGATTTTTTAATTTGTATAGCGTAGTATAATCAATAATTTGACTATTGTATATGATATGCTTAGTCAAGAACCCAGTCAAAAATTTCATATTAAAGATAAAAAATATATATTTACAGTGAAGGAGAGGATCATATTATTATCCTCTATTCATTTTTTATTTTTTTATTTTTATATTTTTTACATTAATAAATTAAGAAGGATAGTGGTCGCCATCGACTCCGTCAGCATAATCAATAGTTCGAGCAATGTATGATATATTTTGCAAGCTTAGTAATTTACCTCTTGTGATAATAGAAAGAGATTGACTTTTTTTTTTTATCTGGGGATATTTATTGCTTCTAAAGGATATAAAAAAAGAATTTGATTTTTACTCGAATTTCCGACCTATATAGTAATTCAAACACATAAATAGAAAGTGTATAATTGAAGGAATGACAAATCAACTTGATTAGAAAATATGGATATTTAATATGATTATTTTTGGACATAGTTGAGTTGGTTACAATGAAACAGACTTGCTGAAGTAGATAAGGATCGAATCTTGGTGAAACCAAGGTAATGCTCTCTCCCGTCGTGATCAACTGCAGCTTCTCGATTTACCTCCTCACAGATGGTTATGAGATCAACCGTAGATATGATGGCAGATTCTTGTTACTGAAATAGATATTTAAGATGAGGCTTCAGTAGTATGATCGAGTTAGTTATTACGGGCAGATTTATTACAGTGGATAATGATGGAATTTCAACAAAGTCAAACCAATACTTTTACCTAGGGTAATTATAATTTTTTAATTTAATTTTTTATAGATAATTATGAGATCGATCCTATAGCATTGTTGGTTGGAATGGCGAAGTTTTTTTTTTTTTTTTTTTTTGATATTTAAGATGTGAGAGAAGCCGTTGACTTTGTTCAAGTGTAAAAGGGGAACCGAAAAAGCTTCATGTTGTAGGACAATGAGGGAAGCGGGGCCCAGGCGGATGATGATGGACCACTGAAATGTCTAATCAACTATTGAAATTTAAATTTGAGATGATATTTTAAAAATTCACTTAAATTGAATGCGTTTTGTTTTAAAAGTTTATGTTGAGATAAATTATACCGGTAACTCGATCGCGATAACTAACTTATATTATTTGGGTTAGTTGATGGGATAGAGATTAACTAATTAAATTACTAAAAGAACTCAACTAGTTCTTTTCTTTCCTTTTTTAAATTAAAAGAGAGCAAATAACCCAAGTAATTGAGGTGGTTGAGTAGGAATTTATACAAATATAAAGAAGTCAACGTATGGTGGGATCCTCATTTGTTGTCGCAATGCGAAGCATATTATTTATTCTATGTGATTATTAAACTACCCAAGAACTCGTATAGATTCATTTTCAGATTCATCAGAGATCATTTAATGTTTTTTCAAAAATTTCGATATATTTTTATACTATTTATATTAATTTTTATTTTAAAATTTAAGGATAATTTTAACTTTTTTAAATTAAGATTTTATTTAGAGTCTAACTATATGCATGTTTAATTATTTTCAGATGACTATTGATTATTGAATAAAATTTTTATAAAAATCACATTATCACGAGTTCTTTTCATTTTTAAAATTTTTCATGTATATTTTTTTTATAATTCTCCTCTAATCTTTCACCTCATAATAATCATCATTCTATTGGGCGTCAAATTCCTCTCTGGCATTTTACTTTTTAAAGTCAATTTTTTTTTCTTAAAAAAAAATAGAAGGTAGCTTTAACGCTATAAATTAGAAAATTGAGCAATTTTATTGTAGGCAAAAATTATAAGAATATTTATTTATTTTTACCAAGAGATACTTGGAAGAAAGATTAACCTTAAAGAGATAATTCATGACAGCAATTAAAATTTTAGAAACAAGAAGAAGATACTTGGCCTTCTCTTAAAGGATGACGAATCATTAGTTGAAAATAGATTGAAGTTATGAAGTTTGAGAGGGATGTATACCAACTAAGTTGTTGTCTCTAGTTGGCCCATCTAAATGAGTCAAACCCATTGGATGCAAAAAATCTCCTAGAAGAAGATCAATATGCACAATTATAAGATGTGTCTTTTTGCCCGAATATAAAATGGGGGAGGCATAGGTGAGTTGGTTACGACGTAGTAGACTTGCAGAAGATATAAGATATGCACAATTATAAATGGTATGAACTACAATAGTAACTTTTTCAGCTATAATTATGTCTATCTAGATTTTACTTACAATATATACAATTATAAGATATGATATATGGACACTAGAATCACTTTTCAATGGTACGACCTTATGATTTTATGATCCAACATGCAACTACCATATATGAGCTACAATAACCTAATTAGAACGAAATCAAGCATTCTGATAGTTGTTGATGGTATCCCAGTTCCCGTCTGAGTTGACTACCTCCCCATAGCCCAGCATGCCTTGAATACTTTGGCCTGCCTGACTTAACTTATTCGTTCCAGTGACTTCTTGTCTAGAGAAATCCTTGCCAAATTGATCCTCTTCGACTCTATTTCTCAGTCCGACTTTGAAAAGAGATATGCGATGGTATCTAGAGTTACTTTTGAGCATTTGGTGTCGCTTCCCGACCCACCAGTCTTCTTTTCCAAGTACTCACCGCTCAAAGTCTTCACTCCCAAGCACTCTGCCTTACTTCCCGACCAATCAACACCATCTCTAAAGTATTTGGCCTTACTTCTTGATTAGTTAATGGCATAGCCACATGAGGACGGGAGGTTACGACCACCCTTGATTTTTTTAAAATAATATTATATATATAATATATAAAATTAGTACTAATTAAAATAAAAATATGTATGATGATTTTTATTCCTTTCTCTCTCCATTTCTTATCTAAAATAGTCTCAAACTCTCACCTCGACTTTGACAGGCCAATTCACCATCGTTCGTCATCGAAAAATTGAAATTGATGATATATTTGGAAAGCCATCAATTTAAGTTATTCATTGGTACTACTTTTGCGAAGAAATATCACTATTTGGAATGAACCCGTTAGCCCTCTTCTCTTGTTGGAGCTGCGTGATGCATTTTTGCAGCCGCCATGGGTTTTTGTCATTGAAAATCGTGGTTTGAGGAAGTTTAGACTAGTTTTGGTACATAAAGTGTGATTTCGAAGGTTGTGGTTCGTGGTGAGTGGAAGTGAAATCCTAGCTGACTTTTCAATTGTTGATTCGATTTTTGAATTTTTGTGGTCAAAAATTTTAAACTTTAATTGATTAATTAAGTTGTGTTCTTGAATAAGTGTCGAATAAAATAGCTCTAGGGATTGACGAATTATTATTTCAACTAGAACCAAAGGCTAAGGTTAAAAATTTTGAATTTAAATTTATTTTCAACTTCTTAAATTTGAAAATTAAGTTTTTGGATTTTGAAAGTGTTATCAAAATATATCCACAATAGTATGATATTATCCACTTTAGGCTTAAACTCTGATGGTTTTATTTTTGAGCTCTGCCCAAAAGACCTATGTCAATGAAGATATTTTCCATCTTATAAACTCATGATCTTTTCCATGTATTTTCAATATGAAACTTTGATTGTATCACAACAACTACAACTATAGAGAGAGTGTTTTCAGTAATGAAAATAATCAAAATCTCACTTCCTAATCGGTTGTAGATGATACAATAAATGATTGTATGGTATCATATATTGAGCGATATATGTTTAATACAATTGATAATCAAGCTATTATTCAACATTTTCAAAGTAGGAAAGTGTTATTACAAAAACATATGAAGTTAATATATGATTTTTATTATACATTTTGTGTTGTATTATTTTTTTTTAATTTATTGAATTCACCCCATCGAAAATAATCTCTTGTAAAGTAAAGTAAGGCTGCGTACAATAGACTTATAAATCTTTCCCAGTAATTTCGCATTAGCAGGAACTTTGTACACTAGATTGCCCTTTTATTGAATTCGCTCCTCCTAATTGAAAATCTCAGCTATGCCACTACGACTAGCCATCACCATTTCTCGAGCACTTGACATTCATCAATGATGTCCCATTTGGACTCGAAAAGCCCAATCGACTAGCTAGCTCTTGTTCCGATCACTCATCCTTCATCCACTAACGTCCCATTCGAGCTCGGGAAGGCCACTCAGAAACTTGATAATCATATACTCAACCAATCCGACACTCAGTCTTAACCTCTAATAATCTGGCACAATGGGACACTTGACCAACGGCGTAACGATGTCAGCTATATATAGTTTAATGGTTGTCGCCCTTGGTGTCCTAATAGCAGACAATGTCAGGTATACAGTCTAACAGTTGTCACTCTTGGCACCCTAACTACCCTTCGTGCGGCCAGCTGATGGGTAACGTCTCGCTCTTGCGATCACCTATGTGAAAATTCTCTTCCGTTGGCCATATAAGGATCCATGGAGATAAATGAAATAGAGAATGATTTTTTTATCACACACGAGGCAACTCTTCTCCACTAATGATCTCTCCTCTCTCTCTTGAACATTTCTTTCTCTCATGTTTCTGCGAGTTGACTTGACTGTCAGATGGGCCGCGCCGGCAATGTCAGACCCCCACTGGCACACTTTGACTCCCAAATCAATGAGAGCACATCAGAGAATGATCAAAATTTTCACTCTAAAGGCTAAGAGAGCGGAGCCAAGCAGATGAAAAATGACACCATCAATTATAATATTATTTTTGACAAATGATCAAAGAGGATGATGATATATTAAAAAAATGGTGAAACACAACCCAATTGGTCAATTGGATAAGTAGTTAATAAACTTAATCATTCACAAGACTAGCTAGTGTGTTTGCATGGGCCATGAACGACCAAAATTGTGCTGGACCAAACCATCCCCTTATTCTACTCTGGCTCACATTATTTTTTCCAAATGATCCCAAAATTAGGCGGAAGCGCATGTCTTCCTCAAAACCAAGTACCAACAAGAAATCATGTCTTCCCATTCTACGACAAGGTCGCATTCGGTTACCGATTGAGCCAACGAATTAAGCAAGATATTTAGGTAGGCTATTAGATTTTTTTGCAATAATATTTAGATTAATTTTAAAGATAATTGATTCAATCTCACAAAAAAATTTTATCAAAATTTTTTAAATTCCATGCGTAGAATGCGCTCCGGATGAAAAACATGGCAATGGGATAATTGGGAGCCATGAGCACGAGATTCATGCCCTCCTTACTCCAAACAGACTTGGATGAAAAATATAAGTCTCACGTGAGCCACAGATTTAATTTTTTTTAGGGGTGAGTAAAAATTCAATTAAAACGCAAGCATGACACAAGTGAGACACAAGTGAAGCAAGCAAGCGCGCGCGAGATTGGCGCGGATGGCCGCAGGAACCGGAGCGAGAGCAGGTCAACAGAGGCGATTCCCACACACACCTTCCGCACAAACCCCCTTAATAATTTACCGAGTCATGTACGTTGGCGTCTTCTGCTGTTCCGTTCACTTCCCTTCTCTCTTCCCCACCAGATAGATATTCAAAGCGCCGAAACAAAACAGTGGTCTCGCGTCGGCGGATCCTCACCGCCCGCCGTGCTCCACCTTCCTAACTCCTTCCCTTCTTCCTTCCTCCCTATTTAACTTCTCCCCCCGCTTCTTAATTTACCACGCATCTTCTTTTCCCTTCCCTTTCCCCCCACGCTACTCAACAGTTGATTATTTGTACACGAAACCAACAATAAATTATTATTCTTTAATTACACGAGAACGGTAGATTCTTCTTCTCGAGTTTCATCTCGATTTCTACTTCGATCGTCGTCCAGGGCACAAGAGGAATCCTGAAAATCATGGAGGCGACCTGCTGCTGCGCCTCCTCCTCGGCTCCTTCCCTCCTTACTCTCCACTCCTTGCGGCCCTCCTCCCACCGCCTCGCCGTCTCGTCAGCCTCCCGCTTCATCGTCGCCTCCTCCCGGCCGGTCGATCTCCGGCGCCGGACTTTCACTTTGCTGCCCTTACCCTCCGCCCGCCGCTCCGGCACGCGGCGACCCGGCCGAAGAGCCATCTCCGCCATCTTCGAGCGGTTTACCGAGCGGGCCATCAAGGCCGTCATCTTCTCCCAGCGGGAGGCGCGCGCGATGGGGAAGGAGATGGTCTTCAACCAGCACCTCCTCCTGGGCCTCGTCGCCGAGGAGCGCTCCCTCGTCGGATTTCTTGGATCTGGTATCACCATCGACCAAGCCCGCGAGGCCGTCCGAGCCATCTGGAACGAGGAGGCTCCTGCGCCCTCCCTTTCGGCTGCAGCCACCGACGTGCCCTTCTCCACCAGCAGCAAGCGGGTGTTTGAGGCTGCTGTGGATTTTTCCAGGAACATGGGATGCAATTTTATTGGTCCGGAGCATATTGCGATCGGCCTCTTCAACGCCGATGACGGAAGCGCGGCGCAGGTGCTCAAGAGGTATATCGAATGGCATCTTTTATTCTCTCCTTTCTGTTTAACTTTTTGGAGTGAATTTTTTCTCTCTTTTGTTATCTGAGAAAAGATGAAAAACTAAAATTTGAAGATAATTCACTTAGAAAAGCAATGTACAGTGATAGGATAACCTAGTGTGCCACGAAAAGGGAAATATAGCAAGTCTATTAGGCTTACTTGTTGATCCACAGTATCTTTAGATTGACAAAGAAAAGTGGCTTAACTTTCATTCTTTCACTGAAATCTCCCTGCATTTAACTTCTGCAATTATCTCACTTTGATAATCAGAAAGGAGGAATGTGGTTTTGTCATTCTTTCTCTTGTACAACCACAATGCCATCCATCTATCCTTCATATAATATAGAGGCAAGAAAAATCATAAAGCAGAAGTTGGTTGACCTGCAAGATTTAAATTTTTCACAACAGTTGTATCAATGCCCAAGTCCTCACTGCTATAGGCTTGTGGTTATGTCTATCGCTGTTCCATTTCATCTTTGTTTCATGCCAAGCAATTGATTGATTGCGCATTGATGAGATGTAGTTTTGTGAGAAGTATCGTTGTTTTCTGTACCCAGATAATAGATCGAATGCTATGACCGCATATGATTTTTTTATCCGCTGAAATGTCTGTCTAAAAAGGTTTTTAGATGACAACTGCAATTATGCTCAAATGTTTAATAATGACAGGGTGGAAATTAGGGTAAATCTTCTTAAAAGAAAAAAAATTAAAAATGTGGCATCTATATATATTGACTTAACTCCTTTGATATGCACCAGAGAGGCAAATGAGGATATTTTATTCTCAGCTACACTAACCTCAAAGCATATCTACTTGATTATGATGGAGTTGTGCACTGTACTGCTGATTTGACTTGTCCTCATAATGCAAAAAAGGGTTCATGTTTTCTCATGTTGAAAACCTTATGATTAGCATGCTTGAAGTTCTTGAATTCTTCTTAGCTTGTTGAGGTTTACATTATAACCTTTTGAGACTTATTTAGTCAAGTACTTCATTCCGTGTTTGACTGAAGAGTGTGCTAGTTGGAAACATAAATCAAGCTTTTCAGGGATGCCAAAACTTGCTTTTAGTTTACCTATTACTCAATATTGTACAACAATCCTTGACACAATAAGCTAGCTTGTACATATCTACCTCATATTCTACTACCGGGTGTGAAGAAATTCAGATAAGCAGCTCAGTAGTCATTGTGATCATTTTAGGATACATCCATTAAAGCAGAATATAATTTTTCTCTTTAGATTCAAATTTGTGTCTCATGGCTGTTTATAGAAACCCATTTGTGTAGACACAACACATCCTGAAGGAGAATGACCCTTTCAATGTCATCCTTTCACTTTAAAATGTCTAATATTCATCCAAAGAATTGAGTCATGATCGACATGGTACTAGCATGGTGTGTAAGTATACTTAATAAAGGGCATTGTAATGTACAAGGATATTCCCATTGCAGGGTCAATGGACAATTGATGAGTGTATTGTCAAAGGTGAACCTTTGACTTTTACCTTGTTTTTCCAGTTCAGAATGGTATCCACTGTTTCACTGAGGGTCACTCAGCGAGATTATGGGTAAAAGCAGGCAAAATGTTTTTCCATAGAAGAATCATGGCATCTATTTTCAGAATCTCTCTAGCAGTTTCTTTATCCATTACTGCATGCTTAATCAACACTTATAGCATCTTCTTTTAACCTTAATGCTTTGAAGTAGATTTGATAGGAACCTACTAGCACTTGTTCTTTTAGTCACAAACTGCCATCTAACTTGTGGCTTATCATTATTAGATTGGGAGCAGATATTGGTCGCTTAGCATCAGTTGCCCTGTCCAAACTCCAAGTGGAGCTTGCCAAGGATGGTAGAGAGCCATTGGCATCATCTCAGAAGATAAAGGAGAAACCTTCTGCTAAAACATCTACAAGTTTGAAGTCTCAAGGTAAGCCAAAAGGCTTTTGACTATTGCAGGTGCAATATTAACTTTTGCTTCTCTACATCAAAAATCAATCTTTTTCCCCCTTCTTTGCAGAAAAAAGTCCATTGACAGATTTTTGTGTTGATTTAACCGCTCATGCTAGAGAGGGGCTCATTGATCCAATCATTGGTCGAAATACAGAGATCCAGAGAGTTGTTCAGATCCTTTGCCGACGAACAAAAAATAATCCAATTCTTTTGGGAGATGCTGGTGTTGGAAAAACTGCAATTGCTGAAGGATTGGCACTTCGCATTGCTGAAGGCGACATTCCTTCTTTCCTTATGGTGTGCTGTTCATGCATTGTGATGATAATTATCACCCGTACGCTTGTGTACATATCTTTTTAGATTTACTTTGATACAGGAGAAACGAATAATGTCACTCGATGTTGGCTTATTGTTGGCGGGTGCTAAAGAAAGGGGGGAGCTGGAGGCCCGAGTTACTGGTTTGATATCCGAAGTACAGAAATCAGGTTAGCAGGACCATCATCTTATGGATAGTTTTCTGTTTTTAATGTACCCTAGCATTCTGAATTTTTTGCACAATTCAGGTGATGTCATACTCTTCATTGATGAGGTTCATACACTGATTGGTTCTGGTACTGTTGGAAGAGGTAACAAAGGCTCAGGCCTTGATATCGCTAATTTGTTGAAACCTTCGCTTGGTAGAGGCGAATTGCAGGTAAAACACCAATCAATTTTGTGTCATTGTTGACCTAGCAAAGTGTTCATGAGCATTCTAACATACTGATAATATATGTTGCTGGAGTTTCTTCAATATTTGAATAGAATAATCAGTTTTTATGGTCACTCGAGTTTTTCATAGTGGAAAGAATTTTGGTCTTATTTTATCTGAAAATGTAAATTTTGCAAGTTGTTGTGGCTTTATAAATAAATTGACACACCTTCAGAAAATGCGAGCACATGGCTACCTCTTTGGTCTCTATGATTCACTCATGGGATACCTTTGGCCTCTCAACCCTGTTGCATAATTTCCGTTAGGAGAATGACACAGTATGAGATTTGGGGATAAATTTAGGTTTCTTTTAAATTTCGTGTTTAAAATATTTGCAATTTTGTTTGATTTTAAGAAATGTTTTAGAAAATTTTGTTATATTGTTTTAGGAATAAGCTAGGTCATTATTTTTCAAAATTGATCTTATGGTTATGGAAGTACAAAAGGGGTTAGAATCCCTTGTACTAATCATTTTTTTCAGTTTAATAATATTTTTCTCTTTTGTGAGTCGAGAGGTCCAATTTTTCGGTGATTTGAATCTTCATGCTGCATTAGATTCTCTATAGATAAAAGCAATCAAATATCTCTTTTTTTTTTTTGCTATTACTTATTTTGTGTTCTGTGTCAATTCTCATGATGTCTTCAGTGTATTGCATCAACTACTTTAGATGAACATAAGACACACTTCGAGAAGGATAAAGCTTTAGCTCGCCGATTCCAACCAGTGCTGATAAATGAGCCTAGTCAGGTACTCTTTATCTTCTTCCAGTTTTATGATTATTTGCTTCCTATGTGCTAAATTTTGCTTCCCCTTTAAAAAAAATGTAATAGGAGGATGCAGTGAAGATATTACTGGGCTTACGTGAGAAATATGAGAGCCATCATAAGTGCACATTCACATTAGATGCCATAAATGCTGCAGTATACCTCTCAGCTAGATATATTGCAGATAGACATCTTCCTGATAAAGCAATTGATCTGATTGATGAAGCTGGTAGTAGAGCTCGTATGGATGCATTCAAGAGGAAGAAGGAAGAGCAAATCTCTGTGCTTTTAAAGACACCAGAAGAATACTGGCAAGAGATTAGGGCTGTCCAGACAATGCATGCACTGGTAATAGCCTCGAGATTAGAACTTTTATGTCATGCTTTTCCTTGCATTCCATTGTTGTTTTTTGCTTCTATTTCATTAGGTTCCATTATGATGAAATTGTCATGCCATAGCCTCGAGAATATTTTTCTTCTATAACAGTGAATAATAGTTTTTTGCTTCCCATTCAGGTGTCAGAAAATAAGTTGACATATTCTACTAACAAAACCATCAAGGACGACGGATCATCCGATCTTGAGATTCCAATGTCTTCTAATCCATCTTCACTAAATGATAATGAGTATGATATATATCTTTTATCAAATACGTATGCAACGACATTATTGATCTTTCTGAAGAGCTGAAGTGTACATATTTCTTTTTATTTTGCTATGTTGCAGAGAAATCTTTGTCGGGCCAGAGGAGATAGCCACTGTTGCCTCTCTTTGGTCAGGAATCCCAGTACAGCAGATCAATGCAGATGAGAGAAAACTATTAGTTGGTTTGGATGATGAACTGAGAAAACGGGTAATTGGCCAGGATGATGCTGTTAGTGCAATATCTCGAGCTGTGAAGCGATCACGTGTTGGCCTGAAGGATCCTGATAGGCCTATTGCTGCAATGCTTTTTTGTGGTCCAACTGGTGTTGGTAAAACTGAGCTGACAAAAGCATTAGCTGCCTCCTACTTTGGATCGGTATTGCCTCATTCCGTTTCTCCCTACCATCCAATAGTCCATGCATAGATGTAGATAATAACTCATGGAACTCAAAGCACAGTTTCAACGTTTATTGGTATCAATTGACAAGGTTGAAATTTATTGTTCTCATTCAATGCTCTCTTTCATGATAATTATTTTAGTATTAGTAAATTATATCATCAGTCAAGGTACTTACTATATTTTTTGAACTTGTTGCTAAAGTTAATTTAATTCACTTTTTAATTGTTGTAAGTTTACATTTGTAGGTAAATAAGCTAAGTTAAAAGAAGATTATAAGAGTAAACACATTTGATTTGATATTGGTGCACTTTTAAATGTGCTAAAGTGTGCTGAGTGTCAGCACAATAAGGCTCCAAAACCATATTGTTGTGACTGGAGATCAAAACTCCACTGTGGAGAAATACTATAAACTTTGATTCCAAGTTGTATACTGTCACTGGGTGTTTTTTACTGCTTATTATCTTTATAGCGTCTTCATGTGATTTTCCACTGACTTTAGTTTTCTCTACTCATTATATTTTCTATAAAAGGAGGAAAGCATGTTGCGCTTGGATATGAGTGAGTACATGGAGAGACATACTGTGAGTAAGCTGATTGGATCTCCACCAGGATACATTGGGTATGGAGAGGGTGGTACCCTGACTGAAGCAGTTAGGAGGCGGCCTTTTACAGTTATCTTGCTTGACGAGATAGAGAAAGCTCACCCTGATATATTTAATATCCTCCTCCAAGTATTTGAAGATGGTCACCTAACTGACTCTCAGGTTAGTATTTCAGGATGCAGTCAACAAGTACAAACACTCATAAAATTAACCTTTTACTTCTCTACGATGTTTTCATCTGTCATTGCTTGTCAGATATATGATTTCATGGCTATAGATTGGATATTAATGTGGTTTTTATATTGCAAATTTTTAAAATTATTTTATTGTTTCCAAACTTTACCTCAACTGATTCTTTGTACTATATAAGCATATAACTTGCTACCAGCTAAAACTTGTTGCAAAATTTTTCAGGAAACTAGATACTTTGCAATTTTATTTTTTATTTTTAGATCCTGAAAGTTCAATGTTCTGGTATCTTAATTGCTACTGACAGTATTGCTATCCTTTTACACCTGGTCAAAGATCTT
Source organism: Curcuma longa (assembly GCF_044706935.1). NCBI lineage: Eukaryota > Viridiplantae > Streptophyta > Magnoliopsida > Zingiberales > Zingiberaceae > Curcuma > Curcuma longa. The sequence goes on along the minus strand of NC_133862.1, from coordinate 11,878,467 downwards.
GAAGCATCATGGTTATTGTTCATTTCACCATCTCACCATCTTTTCAAGTGTTCAACATCTCACCATCTTTTCATTGATCTGATAAGCAAAATCTTAAATGACCACCAAGAACAAATGAAGTTACATAAAGTATGCTAAAGACGGATCTTAGGACACATATGGCACGAATGCATCTGTTGTATGTCTTATTCAAATGTTGTAAGCATTAATCTCTTTTGGGAGACACTAGAGAAGGCTGATAATCTCATGCATTCGACTAGGACAGCTTGCTGTCTTTTTGTTGCTTCTGATAATCTAACTCTTAACAAACTACCCCAAAAGAATGAAGTTACATATAGTATACTCCAAATAGATGCTAGATTTTGATATGAATGTGTCTATTGTATATCTTAGCTCCATGTTGTAAGCATTAATCTCTTTCATGATCAGGAGACAATTATCTTAACTAATTCCTGATTTTACATTGTCTTTGGCATGATTTAGGCATTAGAAATCATATTTTACAGAAAGTAACAGAACCCCCATGGCTTGGTTTAATACACCACTAATCTTCAAGCTAATTATCATTCCTTGTTTTGGACTTCGGCAAATTTTCTTTGAGAAAAAAAACACAGTTAATTTTTTCCCTCATTCTGATCAGTAAACTTGCATAGCTGACTATCTATGTCGATCAATATAGTTATGGTCTGTATGGTATTAATTGTCCAAATTGCTTGCTCAGTTTTCCACATTCTTGACATGTGTATCCATGGCACCTTTTCTCTATGATTTGGAAGTATTATTATCATATCAAATTTGGTGGTTTTCAAGTATACTTTGTTTAATTGTTTTTTGCTATTCATCAACCTGTGTTCAATAGGGGCGGAAAGTTTCGTTCAAGAACACATTGATTGTCATGACATCTAATGTTGGGTCTGAAGCAATTTCGAAAGGTAGGCGGAGCATAGGTTTCTTTGTTGCAGAAGACACAGAATCTAACTCATATGCCTCGATGAAGACACTAGTGATGGAAGAGATAAAAGCATATTTTCGTCCTGAGCTACTTAACAGAATTGATGAAGTGGTTATTTTCCGCTCCCTTGAGCAAACTCAGGTTGGTTCTTTAATTTAATTCTCATCGTGTTGATTATTCACTTTATTTTTTTACAAAGTTAAGAAATTCATGCTTGTTTAATTCGTTGTCATCATCAAACTGGTATTAGTCTCCACTATTTAGAGCCAGCTACCTACACTGGACAGTATGAAAGTCTTCTTATTAGAAAATTTTAAGTCAATCAAACTATTAACTAGTTTTCTTTCCATTGCATTAGTTTTAATTGATTCAACTTATCTTGCTATAAATCTATTTGTCACCCTTGAACATCATCTCATTTCAATATGTGGCACTCAATCTTTGCTGTCAGTGATTGAGCTTCTCAGTGTTTAGGTATATTTCCCCAATGGCACATTTGAAGTACTTTCAAATTGTCACACACTTCTGCCATATACCAAAAATATCCTAGATTTGATAGTTTTTTATTTTTAGTTCAAAAATGTGTTTTGGGCGTTCTAACTCATCTTGATCAATCTTTGAACTGAAAAACACTAAATTATTCTATTTTACTACCCTAGAAATATTTTGGTGTATATTTCTCCCTAAAATGACGTGGTTTGGGCCAAAATCACCTTAATGGGGCTTTGAATCAGACCCAAACATGGTAATTTTGGACAGAAATCTTACTAGATGATTAGTAAGTGTCATGCAATTGCACTAGATACTTTTGTGCTGCAAAGATCCTTCAAGATGATTTTCACAACCCGAGCATGCCATTTTGGAAAGAAAACTACATGGTATTTTTGGATTACCAAATAGTGTTAGGAGCAGTCCATTTTTCTAATGGTGATTTTCACAACCCAGAGCAGTTTTTCTAATGGACTTCCCTTCTTTCAGATGCTGGAGATTTCAAACATAATGTTGAAGCAAGTTAGGAGCAGGCTTTTATCTCTCGGGATTGGTTTAAAGGTATCAGATGCCGTCATGAATTTGGTCTGCGAACAAGGTTTCGATCGAAGCTACGGTGCAAGACCCTTGAGAAGAGCCATTGCTCGTCTCATCGAGGATGTCATTAGTGAAGCCATTCTCGCTGGAAACTATAAGCCCGGCGACACTATCATGCTCGACATCGATACCACGGGAAATCCCGCAGTGAGTCAGCTAATCCAGTTGTCAGACGCAGCATGAACACCATATGGATTTTCACACATATTTCATTCACCCACACGGTTACTGATTATTTATTTATTTTGTATAGACACCGTATTTAACATGTATAGAACAGTAGGTTAGCTTGGAAAAGATGATAATTATTGTAAGGCCCACTACTTTTTTTAAAAAAACACACACAACCTTGTCCTTTTGACCGCCCTTCAAATGGGAGTATTTGTCATCATTAATTGTATGCCTGGAGAAACATTTATTGTTGAAATGAATTGTATCTAAATTAAATATCCTAGGACTGTTTGGTTGGGGTTATTTTGATAACTTTGGTAGCTTGTCAATTTCTATTTGATTTAGATAATATAACTTGAACTCACCCAAAGAATGATCCTAGCCATGCTCTTGAGGTTGGAAGATTTGATGTATGATAATACTTAGCAGTGTAGATTTTTTATAGAAATGACTGGTTATTGAACAACACCACAATCTCACAGAGAAAAAGTTGCTTAGATTATAAATTAACAATCTTTCAAACTGTTGACATATAATTTATCCAATCTATTATGGGCTTACCAATCCACCCAAACTTTCTCTGATTTTTTGTTTTGTTTTGCTGTTCTTGTTCATCTGTAATAATGCATTTTTAAGAGATCACAAACCGAGCGAAGCAATCCTAAATGGTAGTAGATCATAAACATACTGGCAAAGTGGTAGTAGTAGCTCTTGTTTTGTAGTAATGGAGTTTGTTCAATTCCTGGGCTTGACTAAGGCGAGGAGTCGCCGGTTCATGACGATGGTGAATTCCACCTTGTCCATGAAGTCGAGCTTGCGCTCCGACGGGTGCAGCTGCCACTCGAACGCCTGCACCATCCTCGCTACCATCAAGCCGATGTGCGTGGTGCCCATCGCCAGCCCCGGGCATATCCTCCTCCCTGCACCGAACGGAATCATCCTGATCCCCGCCGACCCGGTGATGTCGGCCGCCTCGCCGCCTGTTATGAACCTGTCGGGGTTGAACTCCAGCGGGTTCGACCACAGCCGGGGGTCCTCGGAGATGGTGGGCAGAAACAGCTCCAGGTTGGCGTCCGGCGGAATGTCGTAGCCGCCGAGCTTCGCCGGCTCCACCGCCGCGTGGGTCAGCGAGAAGTACGTCGGCGGGTGCTTCCGCAGGAGCTCCTTCACGAAGGCCTGCAAGTATGTCAGTTTCTCGATGTCCCGGTCGTCCACCGGCCGATCGCCCACCGTCGCGGTGATTTCCTCGTGGAGCTTCGCCTGGATGTCGGGATTGTCGATGATGCGGGCCATGGCCCACTCGATGGCGGTGGAGGTTGTGTCTGTGCCGCCGTTGATGAACTCCGAGCACAGCGTCACGAGCTGGGGCTCGCTGGGCGGGCAGCCGTCCACTTTGAGGTCGAAAAGGGAGTCGAGGTAGGAGAAGGGAGCGGCGTGGGGCTCGATGCTCCGGTCGTTGAGGATGGCTCGCCGCCGATCGATGAGCGCGGTGATGGTCTCCACCTGCTCCTTCCTCACCTGGAGCACCTTCCTCTGGTGTTTGGCGTAGAAGGGAGCGAGGAAGGGCAGGTAGTCGTCCATCCTGGGGCTGATGCAGAGCAGCACTCGCTTCATCATCTCGTCTATGCGCACGATTTCGTCCTCCTCCAGCGTGACCCCGAAGGTCATGGAGAGCAGGATGGCGAAGACGGCGAAGCGGGCGTTACGGAGGACCCACACAGCTCCGCCGTTGGCTTCTGCCTCGGCGCGGAGGCGTTGGACGAAGCGATCCATGGCGGAAACGCGGGCAGGGTGAAACTCCCGGAGCCGGGAGGCGCTGAGCATCCCGGAGACCATGTTACGGCGAAGACACCTCCACTCCGGGCCGTAGACGGCGGAGTTGACGGTGAACTTGTCGCAGCTGAAGACGGCGCGGACCGTGCTCTCAGCGGGGCGCGACGCGAAGAGCTGCCCCTTCTCGACGAGCGCCTCGTGCGCCAGCTCCGGGCTGGTCACCACGATGAGCGTGCGGACCCCCATGCGGAGCGTGAAGATGGGACCGTACCGGCGGCGGAGGTCGCGGACGAGGTGGATCATGGGCTTGCCGGCGAAGGCAATCTGGAAAAGGTTCCCGACGAAGGGCCACCCGGTGGGCCCCGGCGGCAGCTTCAGCGACGGCCTCCTCCTCCTCAACCCGACCAAGAGAAACACGACCAGCGAGGACGCCACGAAGAAGAGGCTAAGTTCGGCCATGGCGTGACGAGGAAGAAGCTATCAGTCTGTCAGTCAGTGAGTCAGTCAGTGGTGGTCGACAGTGGCAGTCAGTCAGGAGTGTTTATAATGAATATAGACGAGACGGTGCCGGAAAAAACAGTTGTGGGGGGTTTAATTCGCAGCTGCGTACGCGTCGAGTATCGGAAAAGGAAAGGGTAAGGAAAAGGGCGCCAAATTGGGAAATAGGGATAGCAACGGATTTGGGGATTAGCGGGGAAGTCTTCTTCATCCCCGTCCCCAAAACCCAAATCCATATACCATCCCCGTCCCCATCCCTGTTGGGTATCATAATTTAAATATCATCCCCGTCCCTATCGGATTTCGGGTATCCAACGGATTTCGGATATCCCCATAGATTTCGGAGGTGGTTTTCTCCGCGGATATTTTCATGGGTATCCTCATATTCATACTCATCCTCCATCACCGTCATGACATATTTAAAAAATATTTTTTAAAATTTATTACTTTTTTATTAATTAAAAAAAAATATTATTTATTTTAAAAATAATGAAACTACATTATTCGTATTCAAACAAGTAATTATCAATATGACTTATTTTTTCATTTGATATAAGGATATAATCAAATTAATGAATCTCAATAAATGAAATTATCAAAGTCGGGTTCGAGGATGGGGACGGGAAATTTTTGGAATATCATCCCGACCCATCCCCGTTTTCCGAGATTCGGGAATTTCCCATCTCCATCCCCGCTTTCTCGGATTCGAAGATTTCTCGATCAAAATGAGATCGAAAAATGGATTCTTCATCGAGTCCGGGTCTAATTGTCATCTCTATCGGCGCATCTGGAGGGACGGAAAAGGAAAGGGTAAGGAAAAGGAAAGGGAAGTAGGGCCAAATTGGGAAATAGAAAAAGGGCAAGACGGGGAAATGCAGAGAGTGAGATTAGCGGTTGGGGCGGTCTGCGTCAGGGAAGGAGGAGGAGGAGTTAATGAAGGCGATATAATAAATGGAAGGAGGGGGCTTATTAAAGGAGGAGAGAGTGGCGGTGGGGGCGGGAACAGTGAAGATGGGCGGTCTACTTGCCCCGCTTTTATGAGCACAATTTCTTGGGTATGAAATTGAATGCTTCGAGGGGCAGGGGCAGGGGCAGGGGCAGAGGCAGGGGCAGATTGTTCCATCTTGGGAGGATGCGGTGGAAGAGAATGGAGATACGTACCAGACTACAAATCAATCATTCTAAAGGATTGACGACGAAGGAAAGGAATTGTGGTTCGAACCGCATTGGGTTGTTCACCGCCGCGAAGAATGTCAGTCGTGCGCAAGGCCGCGCGAGATGGTCGCATAAGACGACGTGAGGCGGTCGCGCAGGACCTCACGAGATTACGGTCAAGGCCGCTTGCGACGGTCGCACAAGGCAATCGAGCAAGACCGTCGAGATTTGATCAGGAAAATAATATTCAAAAAAATGAACAATCGTTTCGTCTAACTATTGTTTTAGACTTTTAGTAGTAGGCATGGTTTAGTTTATTTTTTAACTTGATTTAGTTTATTATTAATCATTGGTGATTTATCACTATCAACTTCAGTAAAAAATGGAGTTTGTCATCTCAATGGTCATATACAGTCGGCCCTACAATCATATGTGAGAATTAAATCGAGAAGTCTCATGGAAGTTTCTCACCGACCACCAAGGTAAATCGGGAAGCGCACGTAGCGGCCAATTCAGATGCTCAACATTCTCTGATTGCGATAGTTGAGGATCGAACCGCGGGTACCACTACAAGAATTAAAGCAAATAGCGACGGACGATTTCCGTCGCTATTCGGTCGCTAAGCTCGATTAGCGACCGAATAGCGACGGAAATCGTCCGTCGCGAAAAATTCCGTCGTTGACGTCACTTTAACGACGGAATTTAAATTTCCGTCGCTAATTAGAGACGGAAATTTTTTTCCGTCGCTAAAAGTAGCGACGAACTATTATTTCCGTCTCTAAAATTAGCGACGGAAATAATAATCCGTCGCTAATTTTAGAGACGGAAATATAAATTCCGTCTCTAATTAGAGACGGAAATTTAAATTCCGTCGCTAATTTTAGAGACGGAAAATATAAATTCCGTCTCTAATTAGAGACGGAAATTTAAATTCCGTTTCTAATTTTTAAAAAAAAAGCGTTTATTAGCGACGGAATTTATCATTCCGTCGCTAATAATTTATTTTTTTATATATTTTAATTTTGTTTTTGAATTTCCTGTTTGTATATCAATCAAACAAATATAACAGTAATACATTAATAACCCAATAATAATAAAACAAAATACTAATACAATATTTGAATACACGACATGTCAATATATCTGAATACAATATTAATACAATCTGAATACAATAATATCTGAATACAACACAAATTTTTAGATACACTGATCCTACAAAATACAATAATATATCAAAAACTTATTTAAACAAGTCCAACCAAAAGAGAAGATCCTACAAAAAGATAATAAAAATAGGTTAGTAATAATTTAATTATAACAACCTATTTGAAAAATGCGCATTTGAATACAATATCTGAATACAATATCTAAATATAAAATCTTACAAAAATGAGCCCAGCCAAAATAGAAAATCCTACAAAAAGAAAATAAGATAGGTTAGTAATAATGTAATTATAACAACCTATTTGTAAAATACTAACATACCTTGCAGACAGCTATTGATCCACATCAAACATTAAATTTATATACTGCAATGTCGACCATTAAATTTATATACAGCAGTTATATAAGTCTTTCTGAAAGATGAAATATTAATAGATGAATAAGTTTGATAGATAATTCCATTAGTTTGAAGTGATATCTGTGCTGGAAATTGTGTTCATTTTTTTGGAAGAGTTTGATATTTTCTTATTACTGTTTGATGAATAAGCAATACCTGCAAGATGGAAAATCTAAGGGAAGACTATTAATTGTAAAAAAAATTGATAAACTTTAACTCTATTCCTGGAAGGGAGATTTGCTGAAGCGAGTGTCCAACCACAAGTCGGGCGTCAAGAACCCATAGGTTTTCATGAGGCAATCAAAGGTAGCCTGCAAGAAATAAGATGTATGAAATACAAGCAAATGTAGCTCTGTTGTTAATGTGTGAAAGATATTCCATGTATCACCACAAAAGTATAACCCAAAGCATAAGTATGAAATGAAAAAGATACACTTAGAAAGCCAGATCGACCAGCAATTTCTCAACATTAAGGAATTTAAACATGTTCGTAATCAGATTATTGTTTATAACCCAATAACAAGCAAAAAGAGGGGAGATCAATCCAACAAGAAGGCAAAACCATCAGACAAACAGGTGGTTCCACGATATGATAATCTGTTGCTGCCGTTAAAAGATACAAGTATCCAACTTGGGAAAAGGATTTAGAAATAAGTAGAACCCTCAATAATCTAACATGTGAAAAGGATTTTTCAAATTAGAACCCTCAATATTCAAGTATCCAACTTGGGGGAAAAAATAGATACAAGTTCTAGTCCATAAAACCAGTAGAACAATTGTGATGGAAGTGTGCCAAGCAAAATTTTTTCATTTCATAGGATTTAGAAATCTTAGTTTTATGATAACAAGTCTTTGATTGAATCCTGTTCTCTAAGAGATTGTATAATGGTGTTAGTCTTACAGAAAAGTTAAACTTTCAATCAAGAAAAATATTTTAATGTCATCAAAATAAAGGGCAGGCAGATATGAAAAATTAAACATTAGGATGAAAGGCAAAATAATGATAGACATCAACACCATATAATAAGAGGGAAAAAACTAAAATCCAAAAATGAATAAAGCAATCTATCACATTAAAATTATCCAATTCATGTTGTCTATTAATTAACTTGGACCAAAGGATAACCTAGAAAACTTTAACTGCTCACAACATCCTATGTAACCACAAGGAACAACTAAGGTTTCTCCTCTCCTTCAAGCTCACCACTTTGTTGAACTACCTCTCCTCTAATTCTATAAACAATTATCTGGACGCAGCCGTCATCAATATACTATTTGGCGGCAACATACCTATAATCACTACAACGTTAATCAATAGCATGATTAGTGAAATGAAGCGGTTCCAAAAAGAGTTCAAAAGAGACAAATTTATATGGTGGAGTAACGGAAGAAGATAATCGCAGGAAACACTGACCTTCACAAAGTTTCCAAGAGTCTTGGTCGAACCGCGGGATGAGGTGTACACGTCCTCGATTCCAGCAAACTGGAGAACCTTCTTCGGCACACGGGCAGCCACGATCCCTGCCCCTCTCGGTGCCGGAACCAGGCGGACGGTGACAGAGCCGCACTTTCCAGTAACCTTGCAGGGCACAGTGTGGGGCTTCCCGATCTTGTTCCCCCAGAATCCCCTCCTGACGGGGACGACTGAGAGCTCGGCCAAAATGATGGCTCCACGAATGGCAGTAGTGACCTCCTTGGCGCACTTGACGCCGAGACCGACGTGTCCGTCGCTGTCGCCGACGACAACGAAGGCCTTGAAGCGGGTGCGCTGTCCGGCGCGAGTCTGCTTCTGCACAGGCATGATCTTCATAACCTCGTCCTTGAGGCGGCCGCCGAGGAGGGTGTCGACGATCTGGTGCTCCTTGACGGGGAGCGAGTGGATTAGGAACCCTAAAATGCGCGATAATAGCGACGGACGTTTCTATTCCGTCTCTAATTTAGCGACGGAATATAATATTTCATCGCTAAAGTATTTTTTAATACAGAAATTAATATTTCATTTCTATATTAGCGACGGAATATTTAAATCCGTCGCTATAATTAGCGACGGAATATTCATCTCTAATTTTAACGACGGAAATTAATTTCATCGTTATTTTGTGAATTTCTTGTAGTGTACCTGGGTGACCATCTGAATGTCCTATCGCGGCACCATGACTCCGGGGACATTTTTTGAAGTTATTATATTTTTTTTTTTTTGATTTACAAGAGGTGTCTGGGCCCTAGCACCAACTAGTCCCCTTGGCTGACCGGCCCTGCCCCACGACCTTCAACGAGAGTCCCCACCGGCCAGCGAGGGTAAATCAGGAGGATTCACCGGCACCTGCACTCCGACCCGTTACCAAGATTTGATCCACATGCCCGACCAGCACAGTCGACTGCCACGTCCCAGGCGAAAATACCCAGCGGGACGCGTCCCGGAGGAATCGAACCGTGGTAGTAGCGTTGGAGAGGAAGTGTCATTACCGGTGCGCCACGCCCCTGGGAGCTTTGAAGTTATTATAGAAGCAAAGTAGAGTAGAGGATGAAAGAGACTGCTGTTTAATGAGGGCCCCTAAAGAGCAATACATTTAATAGAGCATGTAACACCTCCACTCTCGCATCTCACTCGATCGTTTAATTAATGAGGACGATTAATTAGTTTTGGCTATATATCTTTTCTCTTTTCCATTTTGAAGAGGGCGAACCTTGATATAGAAGATAAAAGACGTCACTATCTTGAGATTGAGTTCTTGAACGCTACAAGAAATATCTTAATAAGTCCTAGTTCAACGTAGAACTAATAAGTGAGAAGATGACCTAAAAACCCTAAAACATCGTAAGGAAGCTCATTTAAAAGATGCATATATAGACTATGTGTATAGAAATGGAATTTAAGAAACTAATTAAATTCATCTAAGGTTTAAATTAAATTGATTAAGGCGTATGATTTGTTCTTGATCAAATTTTTTTCGATTATAATTTTGATCTTAACATCTTAAATTAACACATTAAATACTTCTTTCTTCTTTTTAGTCTTAACCCTTGTAATTGAGCATCGATCTATGTATTAATGCATAATGAATTATCAACAATATCTAGAGTAAGATGCTCCTTTTCTTCCATGACCTTAGCTTGATCCCATCATTATCTTGTTGAGTTACAACTTGATCTCCATTTTTAACTTTATCACATTGTCTCTTGGCTTAATTTAACTTTTTATTTAAACTAGGGCTCTAAATCAATCGAATATTCACGAACAATTAACTTTATCACATTGTCTGCTTTCATTTTGACGAGGACGAACCTTGATGTAGAAGATAAAAGACGTTACAACCTTGAGATTGAGTTCTTGAATGCTATAAGAAAATATCTTAATAAGTTCTAATTCAACCAAAAACTAATAAGTGAGAGGATGACCTAAAAACCTTAAAATACTATAAGAAAACTCATTTAGAAGATGCATATATATGTAAATTGCATGTATAGAAATGGAACTATATATAAGAAACTAATTAAATTCATCTAAGGCTTAAATTAAATTGATTAAGACGTATGACTTGCTTTTGGTCAAATTTTTTAGATTGTAGCTTTGATCTTAACATCTTAAATTAACACATTAAGTACTTCTTTTGTCTTTTTAGCTTTAATTAACCTTTGTAATTGAGTCTCTATCAATGCATAATGGATTATCAACAATATTTAGAGTAAGATGCATCTTTTCTTCCATGACCTTAACTTGATCCCATTATTATCTTGTTGAGTTACAACTTGATCTCCATTTTTAACTTTATCACATTGTCTCTTGGCTTAATTTAACTTTTTATTTAAACTAGGGCTCTAAATCAATCGAATATTCACGAACAATTAAGTTTGGTGTTCGATTTAGTAAGAGATTATTTATGTTTGTTCAATATACACAATATAATTAAATGAATAAATTTGAATAATTCGTTAAACTAAACCAATAAATTTAAATATATATATGTGTTCAGTTCGTTAATATTTATAAGCAATATCCATGAACCATATTTATGAACAAAGTTCTTGAACCATGTTAATTAATAAATTTTTATCAGAATACTAAATAAATAAAAATGAATAAATAAATTTATATTTTCAAATTTAATAATCAACAAATAAATTTGGTCACAAAAAATTAAAATGATCAAAGAAACTTGACTTGAGATATCTAAATGAATCAAACTCAAACTTATAAAAAAGAAATTAAGGTAAACTTAAACAATTACTTCAACAGCTTCGATCATTTTTGACTTACCATGATTTAGCTGGATTACTTTATTAAATTAATTTGAATATCATCAAATTTAATTAAACAAAAGAACTAAGGGAAAAAGGCATACCAAACAGATTAAAGACCATCACCAAAAAGTTGAATAGCAATGATGAAGCCTCTCGATATTATATAAGACAAGAAATTAAAGACGATAAATTACGAATTTAGTAACAATTAAATGTAGCATTCTTTATTTTCTCTCTTTTACTTGTGACTAAATTTTATAAATTTGTTTAGAATTTTTCTTTTCTTTTTTACTTTTAGTACTAGTTTATATTTAAATAATTTTTAAATATAAATAAATATTTAATTAATTATTTTTATTAAATGATATATTTTTTTGAGATTATGAGTGGATAGATACCTTTTAAATACTTCGAGACCTTCAAATTCACTCTTATTTTTAAAATACTAAAATGATTCTAGATTTAGGATATTTCCATAATAATTCATGATTAAAAAGTCGGAAAGCCCGGGAGATGAGGCTACATGGACGGGATCTAAGATAGATTTAGAAATCGAACCTCGAATGAGGAGGAAAGTATGGTGTTCTATACTCGAGACTTAGGTATGTGAGAGTTCGAGATCATTTAGTGCTTTAGCTTGACACTCAAAACTTAGACATGTGAGAATTCAAGATCGTCTAGAGCTCGGTACCCGAGACTCGACATGGGAGAATTCGAAAATAGAAGATAATCGATAATGACGAATGTTAATAGTTAGGGTGCTATGAACATTAGGACAATAATGATGGATATTATGAAAGCAATTAATGGAAGTCGATGTTGCAGAAGGGATATCATCAATAAAAGAGTTAAAAAGCGATTGATAATATGAGGAAGAGGTATAGTAATTTTCTCTAATAATCTCTTTAACTCCAAAATATTTATATTATTATTATTATTATTATTTATTTATTTATTTAATTGAGGTAGGTTGATTTAATTAATGGATTGACTTGATCAAGTTAAGACTTTTACAGCGATGATTTGCATGGCAAGTTGCTGTTGCCCAAACTCGCCGGTCCAATAAAAACCCTAAAATTGATCCTTTTGGTTAACCTCCTCCATCTTCCTCCTCTTCCTCTTCCGTCTTTCCTTTCCTCTCCTCTTCTTTGTCGGTGACGATCTTCCCCTTTCTTTCTACTCTTCTGATTGTCTATCCCCCTCTTCGGTCGATCCGAATTCTCCCTCTCTATCGTCGTGGCCTGTGGGGCGAGACGGACTTGATTGATGGGCAACATATTCGTGAAGAAGCCCAAGATCACGGAGGTGGATCGAGCCATCCTGTCCCTCAAGACCCAACGCCGCAAGCTCGCTCAGTACCAGCAGCAGGTAATTCCTTCACATCGTATCATCTCGTTCTATCGCGCTTTGAACTTGTTGACCCTTCCTCCAGCGAATTAGGTCATTGTCTGACTTTTGTTAAAATTTTGTTGGTTTTAGGGAATTTTCAAGCTCAAAATGAGCATAATATCTAGAAAAATCCGTCTTTTAGGAGTTATTGCTGATTGCCTAGGGCATCATCGATCTTGAATTTTTTTTCCAAGTGTCTCCTTGCCCGCTGCCTGCATTTTAAGTAAGAGGGAAGTTGTATAGTCTCACTGAGACAGGCCAAAATTCCCCTTTTCGGTGACCTACTCCATCAGGCTATAATGAATCAGTTCTCTGCTATAGGATGATGGAATTGGATGATCATATCATAGTTATCTTGGTTCATTTCAAAATCTCATTGTCGTTGATTGGCTAAGTCTAATTTTCTGTTGGTCATTATTCTTAATTATTTGATGACTTAGTACCGCAGTTAGAATTTTAGATTCTATTTAAAATATTGTTGAAAAGTTTAAAGTTGTCCAAGTCATTAAATTTTGATAGTTTGTAATATTTCTCAGAAAATAGTGGATTGTTTTTTAAAAAATTTGATTTAGTTTTTAGAAAAGTTAGTTAGAGTTTTTATTTGAATAATTAGAGCTTTTATTGAGATAAACGGAGTTTTTATTTTATGGAAATAAGTTTTATTGTCAATTATAAAAAAGGCGTTAAGATCCTATGTATAGGAAGGATTTTGAATTAATACAATTTTGCTTTTATTATCTTGTGGTGAGATTTTTTGAATTAATACAATTTTGATTTTATTATCCATGTTTCTGTTACAGTGTATATCATCATTTTAAGTATGTAACAGAGATCCATTTCAATTCCCACCTTAAGAATTCTCTTCAGAACACACACTTAATACAATTTTTCTGATATAGCTGCAGTGTATTTAAGTTCAAAATTCAAAATAGATTTCATTACAGCTGCAGTGAATTTTTCTTTCTGAGCACGTTGCAACTCTTCCCAATGCTAGCTCCTCTTACAGGGACCATCTTTTCTAGGCAGTGAGAACTTTCAATTTGACACCAATTCTTTCTTTTCTTTTATCTTTTTTTTTTTAATTTCTTGCATGCTTATGTATAAGAGTAGTTCTCAACCTATAGAATCTAGATTAAAATGGTTTGTTCATGGTATACTCATGGGTTGACAAGTTCCTATTTGGAAGGTTGCAATTTCTTCACCACTGCAGTTTCCACTCCTGTGAATAGTTTAGCACATTCTTGCTACTATGGGGTCCTGAAGCACAAGGAGATTTTACTCGGTGAATTAAGTGACGCGGGCTTTTGTTGCTCTTCATGGTGCTTTTGGACTAATAGGTTTCATGTCATATCAATCTGAAGTTGCTCAATTTGTTCAATTGCAACCTTATAATGCAATCATATTTTCTTATCCATTTGTTGTTTTTGTTGTACATCCCTTAAACTAAACTAGTCAGTTCCAGTTAACAGGGGTAGTTCTACCTGTCATTAGCTTATCTGGTTTAAGTGTGTACTGCATTGAGTTGATTAAAGTCCAAACCACCTCATCCTTCTTGTTTATGCTCAATATTGGAATAGAAAGAAAAAGCTTCTCCAAGCATGAGAATTGGAATGGCTGTACATATTCAAGATTCCACTTCCTTTGTTTGATTGATGTGACTACCTTCATTTGTTTGTCAGGAAACCTGTAACTTGTATTCTCCTTCATTAGCAAGAATAAACTCTCTGGTGACAGTAATCCATTCAAATCTTGTATCCTTTCCCTCTCCAAACAAGAAATTTATACATTCATACACCATTACAGCATGAACTTAAGTCCTTGAGTGATGTCTTTATAATCCATATGGAATTCTTTCCAAGAATGTAGTAAAGAACCATCTTAATAACAAAAATTCCCATTTAGATGCTATCATGCTATGCCCTGGACATAAAGAAACCAAGCCTATTTAAAGCGTGACTGCTCTTCCAGTTTAACCCACCCATCTCCTTGTGCATTACCTGTTTGACCTCACCATATAACAAAAATTTTGCCATGAGCTGCTTTAACCTCTTTTTTTTTTTACATTTGGAAGTCTACTAGCATTTGTCCAATATGACTGATATTATGAGCTCCACTCTACCAGCATAATTCAATTCCTTGCCTTCCAGCTTGACAGTTTCCTGACCATGACGTCTACTAGTGGTAAACAGGTTTACTGTTTTTGACCCTAAAAATGTCATTAGGGATCTTAAGATGCTTGAAAAGGTACTGTTCCCTCTTCAATCTACTGATTTCCATGTGAGATATTTATCCTGTATGAAATTTTGCTTCAGTCTTCAGTTACAACTTTGCAGTTTGCTTATAAAGCCACGTCTGAATTATATGTTCCCATTTCCTGTTCTTGATTAGCTTGAAGCTGTGATTGAAGCTGAGAAACAAGCTGCTAGGGACTTGATTCGGGAGAAGAGGAAAGACCGGGCATTGCTTGCACTTAAGAAGAAGAAAGCTCAAGAAGAGCTACTCAAACAAGTTGATGGTTGGCTTCTAAACGTTGAGCAACAAGTATGGCACATAATTGTATCTTTATCATTTTACTAGAGATGCAAGTATAGTTACGACTTATGGGGGTTATGATAGTTCTGTATCTGCTTTAGTTGGCAGATGTTGAATTAGCAAGCAGGCAGAAAGCTATATTTGAAAGCCTGAAGGCAGGAAGTAATGCCATTAAGTCTATACAAAGTGAGATCAGTTTGGAGGATGTTCAGAAGCTTATGGATGATTCTGCTGAGGCAAAGGCTTATCAAGAGGTAAGATCTGTGCTCATCTTTATGGATTTTCTACCCAAGCTTTTGTATTTGATCCATGACTCATATTGGCCAATCACTTCATTTGGATAGATGGTTAACCAGTAAAACAAATCTCATATTTAACCTAGAACATCAAATTGATGACTTGGTCAATGACTAAGATTACAGAAGTTATGTTTCATTTGCAAGTAAGCCACTTTAAAAAAGAAACTGCAATATTTACCATATAATTGATGGGTAAGTTATGTTTGGTTATGCAAACAAGCCACTTTGAAGAAGAAACTGCAATATTTATCATATAATTGATGGGGATGCGGTTTCTACAGAGGAGAAAACTGCTTATAGGTCTTTGAAGATGACTTGTTTGGTGTTGTGAAAAGAAAAAAAAAAGTGAGAGAGAAGTGGTCCTCTCAAGGACCTAGGGGTTCCTGGCTTCAAGTTAGAGGTAGAACTATATGGTTAAAAATTCAGGTAATTGGGGTATTTTTATTAAGAACAGGTCATTAGTTTCTCTTTTGGCCTTTTAGAGCTGAGTTAATTTTTCTAGTTGGTTGATCATAATTTGCGAAGGATGCTCGTTTGAAATCTTAGGTTGCTGCTAGGTTGGTTCTGAAATAGCCATTAGGACATTTGTTAAAACAAATACACTATGTTGTATAAAATTCTAAATTTCCAGACATTGTCATTATCCTGTTTACAAGGTAAATGCTCCAACATCTATGTTTCCTTTGTTTTCTTATTTCTTTTAGAGAGAGGATTTAAACTAGAAGTGTTAGCTTGGAAAAGTTTGATAAATTTGAATTCGTGTAGTTTTGATTAGCTTTTTGGGGGCACAAGGTCCATATTGTGAAATGTTAATCATAGTTCTTTTCGATCTATAGTTTTCTTATTTTCACCAGTTTCTCTCACATAAATGTGAATGTACTTCCTAAAGTGGTGGATCTGTTTTCTTTTTCTTTTCCTTTTTGTTTGTTCATTTTGAAGGAAATAAATGCAATCCTGGGAGAGAGTCTATCTCCCGAAGATGAGGAAGAGGTTCTGGCAGAGTTTGAGAATTTGGAAACTGAGGCAAGTTTTTCTCCAGAAATCTCTCAATACCTTCCTTTGGGCTTTCTGGTTTCGCAATGGAATTGTCACATGCTTAATTTATATACTTTTTTGTATTCAACTTGTATATGATGAGTAGCAGTTTCAGTAAACAGTTGAACACGCACCTCATAAAATCTGCATCAACCCATTTATTTCCAACTTTTGCTTGGAGCATTTAATGTCTATTGGTTTCAGTAGACAGCCAAAGGTGCAGTTTATAGTAACTGTCATGTTCACAGACCTGAAGAAGCTATTTTGAATTTCGAAATACAATCAAATTCCTTTTCAAACAAATCACTGATCAACTTCCTGATGGAATCTATGTGAACCTGCATTTAATCCTTTTGTATATTCGCAGATTACCCTCCAGTCCATGCCTACAGTTCCTTCTCAGGCATTAGAGCCTACAGCAGATTCCCAGGTCGAGAGCAAAGAAGATGACCTTATCGATCTTCCTGATGTACCATCTGGTGACATCTCAAAGCAAGCAGCAAGAAAAACAAAAGGTCTTTATCTTTCTATTTTTATTTTACAGTTGCAACCATGAACCAGTTGCATAATGCACATTAGCTTTGTTTCATTATCTTTAATTTTGCAATTGCAGTTCCAGAGGAGCCACTGCCTGCATGATACGAGCATGTCAAATATTGCTCATAGTTTTTTCCATTGTCTTCTATCTCTCTCTGAGTTGTATGGAATTAAGTTCAGATCCTACAGACTTCAGGACATTATAAAAACTGTCAACCTCAATGTGTTTTTTAACCTCTTACCTGTACAGAGAACTTCATTAAGTTTTATTATGCATTAAATCATCATTCATTTCATCATTCTCTATGGATAAATTTGCCAATCAGCAAGGGTGAGAATTTAAATTTGGTAAAAATGGCAAGTAAATAGAGAAAGTGGGATTTGGTTGATCTAGCTCTCAGTGCGCATGACTGACGCTGATTGAGCTGGAAATGGAAATAAGTGCAAATGAGCTGGCTGGTGGCAACTCCTGGACCTGTCTGCGGTCTGCCTGTGGGCCTTCGTCGGAACTTTAAATTTATATTTTCACCCTTCATTATTCAGATATTAATTATTCAAATTATCTTTTGTATCTCAACTTTTTCACCTCCTCTTTCCTAATGCTCTGTTTCCTTCAAAGTAAGTGCGGATGGAGGAGGGAAAGAAATCTTTTGTGGCTATTTAATTGTATTATGCACCGAATTCGAATTTAAAAATTAAAGTTTAAATCGAACTCAAGTTCTAGTCATTTATGATTTATTTAAATTTATTATAAATCGAACTCAAACTTAAGAATTAAAATTTGAATCGAACTCGAATTGAGCTCGAGCTTAAGGAAAATGAATCGAACTTGAGCTCAAGCTTCTTAATATTTGGCTCAGCTCAATTTGATTACACCCATAAGTAATATATCCTTCCACATGAAAGAAATAGTTTTCTCAATTTTAAAATCTGCCCCCTCCCAAATAAACAGGGCATTAAAGTGAACAAGAAGCTGCTATTTTTTTTTAAAAAAAAATACCACATGAGTTATAAGTTTTAAAAACATATATAAAAAATAGCAAAAAAAAAGAGAGAGCAAAATAGTATATATAAATGCTATTATAAAATTTTAAAAAATGATACATAAGTTATAAATTAAAATATCAAAAGTATACAGTTCTGAAAAATTATAATTTAAAAATATAAAAATAGAGATCAAGGTGCATATACTTTATAAATTTATGAGTAAATTATTTGTAATAAAAAAAAATAAAATTTAAATTGGTAAATATAATATTTTTTTGTCAAAACTATTATATAGTCATTTTATATATAATATATATATATATATATATATATATATATATATATATATATATATATATATATATATATATATATATATATATATATATATATGCATTTTAGAGATTATTACTTTTCATTTCTTTTCTTTAGCAAAAAGATATTCATAAAAAACATTGTAAAAATTTTCACCATGACCGTGCAATAGTTTTGATTAAAATTACTAGATGTAATAGCTTTAATTAAACTACTAATTTACAATTAATGTTTTCAAAGCCAATAAATAAATCATAAAAATAACTATGCAGTCCTTTTTACCAAAATCTTGATATATATATTGGACAGGTGACATAATAATTTTAAATTAAAATCACTATGATGCACATTTGTATATTTATTAAACTACTAAACCTATAATTGAGTTGGTTAACTAAAAATAGTTTCCACGGACATAATCGAATTGGTACTCCGATAAAGACGATAATAATAAAATAATATTGTAATCCCCACAAGTACATGCCTTTAGCTTCCTAGTTTTTTCCATTCGAGCAGTCTTTGAATATGTGATTTATCTTCTTTTCATAAGATCTTGAGACGGACAGGGAAGGGGTGAGGTGATCATTTTGAAATCTTTTGATGTTTTATATATTTAACTTTAAAGTTTAAGTAAAAAAATCATATAATAATTTTGATAAAAAAACTACTACATAAATAATTTACTAACTATCTTATCTAAAATGATTATAATATTTTAATATATATATATATATTTGATATTTTTTATTTCATAAAGCAGCTAGTGTAATTTTTAAAGTTTACAACATAATTTATGTAATTTTACTCTCTATTATATTTTATTATTTTAAAAACATATTTAAAAATTATAACATATATAATAGCTTTGACAAATTACAAAATGAATCTATTTTTTTTTAGATTGATCTAAAGATATTTATAATAAATATATTAAAAATAAAAGCTATTTTAAAATTGGCTAGAATGGTTAAGGGACAAATCCATGTGTCAGATAACATGCCTTTGGCAGTTGGCATGACAAGGTGACAAGTGCATGGAGTCCCACTCCACGCTTCACATGCCCTTAAATAATTGCATGCGCCTTTAAGTTTAGCTACTAATTAGTTAGAGATTTATAATTTTTTTTAAAAATTAGATTGATGATCCGATTCAATCTGAACAAAAAAAATATATAATTTTTTAAATTTAATTAAATAATTAAATATATAAATTTTATATGAACATGAATTAATAAAATTTTATTCATATTCAATTTGAATAATATATAAAAAAGTGGAGTTGTTCTTTAAAATTAGATATATAATGAAATTGATTATTAATGCTATTAATGAGGATGGATATAATAAATGAGATATAAGAATATAAAATTTATTTAAATTCGATCAATATCATCCCAACTTAATTATTATCACATTAATTGCACCAGTCGCGGGCCCCGCCAATTAAGGTTCCTAAATCAAATTGCCAACTCGGAGCCCAGGGACAAGACTACGAGAGCCACCGCTGCTGGGCCCCGCATGCTGCTTTTATGCGCTTCCTCGCCCCATGCACTTTCAGGGCCCGTCGCGACCTTTCCTCTGGGAGGAAAGAGGAGGGAGGAGTTACCGGTGCGAGAGGCCGTAACAGGGCCGTATACGGACGGAGTGATACGGCTCGTCCTCCTCCACCTGGATCAGATGCTCGTCGCTGGGACAGGGAGCGCTGGTTTTTTGTTGCTTCGAACCGACCCCATTGGATGTCGTGGCTGACTGGTGTCCCCGAGAAGAGACCGGATCGGCACTTCTATCGAGGCGTCCTCTATTAAAAAAAAGTTGTAGATGTTCCCTTCCCGTTGAGCTTTCTGAACGCCCATGTCTGAAGCGAAAATAACGAAAATGCCATCACCGGCTTGGCTCGAGGAGAGTGAATGGGAGTTATCTATGCGAGTCGAAGCAGAGGAGAGGACCTTGGGCTAGCTCCGTCCTCGCCGCCGCCGCCGCCGACGCTAGCTGCTTCTTCCTCCTCTGCCTTCCCCTCGCCGGATCTCTTTATAGTTAACGCACATTAGCCTTCACTTTTAATTTTCTTTTGGGGTTGAGCTGGGAGGAACAAGAACAGGCTGCGATTAGTGGCGGATCTGCACGTGCAAGAAATCGGAGTGGATGTAGGAAAGGAAAGGCGCCGTCTTGTTCTGGATCTTTCTGCTGCTGAAGTTTGATCTAGGAGGAAAAGCAAGGCGGGAGTTATGTGCATGCGGATTTAGATCGAAGAAGCGCTTGTAGTACGGATGCCGTCCCTTGGGGTTTCGCTCGTTAGCTCTGGCTGAAGGTGCCACTTTGCGCTTGATTGCGGGCGGAATCTGCGGAATGTAGGTGAACTGGTCAGTGTCAGTAGCATTTTTGACTTGTTGCCTTAGTTTTCTCAAAGGAGGACGCTTTTCTTAGCGGCTAGCTTGCTTCGACTGGGTCACGAAGGAGAGTTCTGAGTTGAGTAAATGAAGAAGGTCTGGGATTGCTTTGGGGGGAAAGCAACTAGGATTAGTAGAATGCAAAGGAGGCTTTCTCTTGGTGAGTACAAGAGGGCCGCGTCGTGGTCTATGTACTTGGTTTCTTCTGGTGGAGAGATCAAAGTTGGCAGGGAGGAGCAATGGAGTGCCGACATGTCACAGCTGCTCATCGGGAATAAGTTCGCCACCGGTCGCCATAGTCGGATCTATCATGGCAAATACAAGGGTAGGGAGGTGGCCATCAAGATCATGAGCCAGCCGGAGGAGGATCCTATCCTTGCTGCTTCGCTTGAGCAGCAGTTCACCTCAGAGGTTGCTCTGCTGTTTCACCTCAACCATCCCAATATTATCACGGTAAGAAATGATGCCTATATTTCAACAAGTTGAGATTAAAAATTTAGCATCTTCTTGAACCTTATCAACCAAAACTATAATCTCGTTTAACCAATATTCTTCTCAATCAAAATTCTAACAACTCTTCAATATCTTTTTAATTAATGCTGCTAGTCATTCTCCTTGTACATTAGCTTACGCCTGGTGCTTACTTTACTATTATGGTTCCTTGAGCTATCAATGTTGTTATCAATGTTTCCTGAATGATGAAAAAAAGTCTGAAAATTCAAGAACTTATTGGAAGAATCTGAGCTTACACTTCAGAACCTTTATCTTGAGCAACAACAACATTTAAATCCTCGAACTTCAAACAATTGTGCTATATTATGTTTTAGTCAATTAACATTCAGAATGGCAAAACTCTTGTGAACATAAAATCTGTGCATAGGTGACAAAAACGTAATAAGACATAAAAAACAATAGGCATAGTTTTTATCTATTAAACTAGAGCTAATAAGGATACTCATGTTAGGTAAATGAAGGCTTCAAACATAGCATTCAATGCAATGTTCTGTAGATTTGTTTAATTTGGGTAATGAATTGATATTTTGATGAGGAACCATTCCATTAATATAGTTACGCTAAAGAGCAGCCCGACATCAATGTGCTTCCAGTTCCACAAGAAATATAGAGGTGAAGTTGATCAGGAGAAGGGCTAGCTTCGAAGTTTCCTCTACAGCCTTCTACAACTTCGTGTGTTTGAATTTGTTTATGATAATTTTTGACTGTGCTAATTAAAATCCATAATTATTCCCACAGTTGGTGGCTGCATGCAAGAAACCTCCAGTCTTCTGCATCATTACTGAGTACATGGCTGGTGGCTCTCTCCGCAAATACCTTCACCAGCAAGAACCTTATTCAGTCCCAAATGCTCTGATTTTGAAATTAGCTCTCGACATTGCTCGTGGAATGAGTTATCTTCATTTCCAGGGTATAATTCATAGGGATCTCAAGTCAGACAACATTTTTGTTGGAGATGATCTGTCTGTTAAGGTAGCAGATTTTGGAATCTCATGCTTGGAATCTCAGTGCAGCAGTGGAAAGGGTTTTACAAGTACTTACCGGTGGATGGCACCTGAGATGATCCAGGAAAGAAGTCATACCAGAAAAGTTGATGTGTACAGTTTTGGTATTGTTTTATGGGAACTACTAACTGCATTGGTTCCCTTCAACGATATGACACCTGAACAAGCAGCTTATGCTGTTGCGCAGAAGGTATATTCTTCTTATTTCAACCTTGAGAATCGAATTATTCTTGTAGAACTTTTCCTGATTGTACTCTAACGGTGCAGAATTTGACAAAGAGGTCAATCAGTAACCTGCTATTGATTATGCAGTCAGATTAATTTACCTGTTTGATCTATAGTTTGCATAAAAATTCAGTGAATGACAACCAACAGAAAACAATTAAATGTGTTCTCTTATGCCTTTTAATTCCTCAGTAGCTCTAAAATATAAAACTAGTGGAGTTTTAAGATCACTCCAGAACTCCAATAAGTTTAGGTTCCCTTAAGGCTAAAGGCTTCCTAAATTACTTTAAACCCTTAATTTTGATGTTAATGCTGTTGATGCTTCAATTAGCTGTTTTGGATGTGTTCACCTCGTTTGTTGTTTTTGATAAATTATGATAAATGAGAGTAAATGAATTATGATGACAAAGATTTGTCTAAAGCTGATCCCTGAATTCAATAATCAAAAAATTAAATCAATAAAATTTAATAGTTAGGCATAACTTTCATTAATATGATAAAACGAGAGAATATAAATTAAGATCAGACATGTCTAAAAGGAGACATGTTTAAAGGTGATCTATAAATTCTATAATGAAAAACCTTAAATGAATAAGGAATAAGGATTGAAGGCGAGAGGTGGTAGAGGGAGCAAAAGAAAAAAAACAAATATGAAATATAATTAAAATGGATCAAAGGATTTGAACATTGCTTGTATGAAAGTTTTACTTGAGCTGGGGAATAAAACTCGTATTGTCAACATCAAATAATTGAAATTTGTGATTTCATTGTTTGCTAGATTATTTGTTGTTGTTGATTTTTTTTTGTATGAGGAATAATCCATTCAAATGCTCAAATGAAAAATCTGAAGTAGCCTTGCACATTTGAAATAATTTGCAATCTTTTTTCTATAAATCCTTGCTATTGATTCAGTATTTTACCTTCTATTTTTCTTGCAAGAACATGCAAAACAAAGTGTTTTTCAAAATTATGTTGTTGTAGGTGATTATGAACTCATTTTGTCCTATTACCGAATGTGTTTAGTTTCTTAAACTGATGAGATGTGTTAATAAAGAAATTTCATAGGATCATTTACTTTATTCATTGATGTATACAGAATGCGAGGCCACCTTTACCTGCTTCTTGTCCTCTAGCATTTAGCCATCTCATAAACAGGTGCTGGGCTAGAAACCCTGATCGAAGACCACAGTTCGATGAAATCGTTGCAATACTCGAGAGCTACGGAGAATCATTTGAAGCAGATCCTATGTTTTTCTCATCCTACGAGCCAATTAAATTGCAGACTCGATTCAGATGTTTCCCAAGGTGAATTCCCTGCGGAAGAACAATTCTCCCAAAGCATAAACATGATTTTGTCCAAGGTATAATCTGTATTATATATTTTCTTTTTCGTTGCCTATGTTTGCCTCTTCGAAATTGGATGAAGGGCTTGACTTTGTTTGGGCAATTCATTTCCTGTTCATCCCGTAATCTAGAAAGAAAAACAATGTTCTTCCACCATATGGAAAGTATTGTAGCTTTTGCAGAAAATGTCTCCATTGTTCTTAACTTTAATTTCTATAAGAAAATGGGACATCTAAGAACACTAAGTGATAGTTCATAGTTAAACTAAATACCAACACTTATTGATAGCAATGGTTTAGTTTGTTTATAAAATAGAAGAGAGAATTTGATAGCAATAAAAAGAACTTAGTGATTAGTCTCTAATCCATTAATTTAGATGTGTTCTTTGACAAAACTGCTCTGATAATTCTCTGCCGGAATGCATCTGCAGCTCTGCTGATCATAATTACTTCATAAGATCTTCATCCAAATTGAATGTTTGAAGATCAAAATTGTTCGAATTGTTTTGATATTGTGGAAATGTATCGAAGGTGAAGCTGCCTTGCAGTGATAGTTTTGATGAAAATAGCACAGAAAACTCTGTGTTGATGCTGTATAGTTCCTAGTTGTATCCATTTCAGTAAGGTGGAATCTGTTACTCCAATGGCTCCACACGATCGCCTTCACAATCATCTATAAGGAGGTAAATCGAGAAGCTGCAGTTGGCCAATACGAGGAAGGGCATTGCTTTGGTTTCTCCAAGATTCGACCCTTGTCTGCAAGTTTGCCCCATAGTAACCAACTCAACTATGCCCCGGAGATAATTTCTAGTTGTATCCATGCTCCATCGAAAGCTTGAGATGATACCTACTCAACGTCATAATTGAGGAAGTTATTAAAATTGTAGAAATAAATGTTTAACAATATGTGTTGTTCATGGGATATCATTAATGTTTGCAAACAATAAGCCATGATTTTGACAATATCAAGCTCCTCGGCTATGAGGAGAGGACGAAGCAATCGAGTTTGAAGAATTCGTATCGAAACCGATAAGGAGGAGGATCAAGTTTAAGCTTGAAATACCATCAAACCATTTCATCTATAAACCATCAAATTCACATGGAAATCAAAGAGGAAGAAGACTTACTTTGCTTTTATGAAGAAAAAAATGCCTTCTCTCAAGTGTTAAGAGTAGAGTAATGCTATAGAATATATGCGCAATCTCTCAAGGATTTATAGAAGGTGAATTGTAGTGTTTACGAAAGCTTTTGCACATTTGTTCAAGAATAATTGTAACGCTCAAAGAAATCTTGTAACACTTGTTACAAGTCGATGCAAAACGACATGTGACCTTTCTAGCTTCATTTGTCGTTATGTATTGCATGCCGTTTTTTCTTTTTGTATATCGGTTATCATATAAACTAATTAGTCCTATTTACTTATAATAGAGCTGTCAAACAGATCAATCTACGACGGACGGGTACAAGATGGATCGACACATTAATTTGGCGAATTGAAAAATCTCCAATCCAATCGAACCTAAGATGGATTGTGAGTTAGACGGGTTAACTCACGGACCTATCAAAAAATTAAAAAAATTTAAAAATATTAAATTTGGATTACAATTTAAGTTGAAAATTTTAAACTTGAATTGTAATTTAAAGGGATCAAGCTTATTAACTCATTAAATTTTTTATTTTAATTTTAAAATAAATAAATAAAAATTTTCAATCTGCGGATCAACTCAAATCCGTTGCAGGCCAACTCATACAGATTGCGAGTCACGGATCTATGCAAGTCAATCTATTTGAATCTATTTTAAAATGGATTGATAAAATTTTAATTTAATCCATCGTGGATCAATTTGATGAGTCCAATCCAATTGACGGTTATAATTTATAAGTAATCCTAATTACTGTTTTGATTAATGGGCCAACAAAATACAACTAAGCACGATTTGCAAATTTGGAATCCCCGTTGCGTCCGAGACAACACCCATCGTATTTCGCGTCTATTTTACTGACACGTCAGACATTTCAGAATTCTTAACCTAACCGTGACTACATCTGACGTCGCTCGACTCTATATTGACACGTGTCTACCGATCGAGCTCCCATCGGATATTTCGTGGATCTCAAAGGATCCCAAACCGTAACCGAACAAGAACCCTAACTCGCCACGCCCTGCGGCCCGCCGCCTCTGGCTGCCCCTCTCGTACAGAATCGAGAAAAAGTTCACAATTTGCAGTGATTTGATCCCTCTGGTCGCGAGCGAATAGGTTCGGCGGCAGGTTGATGAGAGGTGGAGAACTACGATGCTCTCCGCCACAGTTCTGCGGGGCTGCCGCCGGCTTCGCCGCCGCTTCCCCATGCCTGTAACCCCGACCATTCCGTTCCGCTCTTTCTACCCTACAAATCCCACCCCGAGACCTAGGGGTTCCTCATACCTTGGCCCCACCTTCGCGCCCATGAAGACTGGCGGCGGCGCCACCTCTGGGGTCTACGTGCCGCCCATCCCGCGACGGCTCCGGTCCATGATCAGGTCAGCGAACGGGACCCTCAGCGCTGCGAGGTCTGTCGACTACGATTGGGGTGATGGGGTTGGGCAGGGAGTAGCTCTCAGTCCGATGTCCTCGGCGTCGACTGCTTCTGGAGCCGATGGATATCCGCCTTATTTACACCAGCAAAGCTCGCACTACTCCAGGTATGCGTACGAGGATTACCCCGACGACGAGTCCGATCGCGACGTGGAACCATCATCAGCGTCTGACAAGGTTGGTGGTTTGTATTTATATTTTTTATTGATAGGGTACGTCTGCTCTGTTTTGTACTCTACTTTGACGTTAGACCTGTTAGTATCATTGTGAAAAAAATGATCTTTGTTCGGAAAATTGTTAAGGAATAAGCTAAGAACGGAATTACAATATTTGCGCCACTTTCTTTCCCTTTTTATTTGATCGTAGCTCTAGCTCAGATTAAAAACGAAGCTGTTCAAATTCATGGTCCATTTCTGGACTCGAATAATATTCCTTGCTTTGTTAATCTCTTTGTCTAATGCCCTTTGTTTCTCTGGCTCACACGTGGAAAGTTAAAATATCACTTTGATTTTTTGGAGATATATATCTAAGGACGTAATTTATGTAGTAATGCCAACAGTTGATTGTCAATTTGTTGTCCGAGTCTTTTAAGGTTGAGCTGGATGTTCCACACATTACAGAGACATCGGTATCACAAATAATCACATTAGTTTTCACAATGTGGTTTTCCTCTATGATAGCTTCTGAAATTTGAATAACATTCCTATTTTGCAACTGTGACTTTGTAGATCTTATTAGCTTGTTTGTCTAGTTTACATACTGTTCTATCCCAATATATATTCTTGGGCAAAAATCAAAAGGGCGCCTCATTTTTTCCAAATCATCAAAGGGGCATTCCTTTTTGATTTTTTATCAAAAGGGTACCCCACCCCACCAGCAACTCATGTTTAATTACTTAACTGTCCTCCACTAGTCTATTCCTATTATTATTTCCCACCTAAATTATGAACTAGGGGTGTGTTATAGTAGTTACAAAACCGTAGTTGCTACACATGCAGCTGCGGTTTCGTAGTTATTATAACGTGAATGTTTGGTGAGCAAGTCGAATCTATGTTGTAGCAGTTACGGTTTTGTAGCTGCTACAACATGAATGGTAGGTGAGCAAAGTTAAATCCGTGAATGTTTTTGAACAAGTTAAGTATACATTGTAACAACTACGATTTCGTAGTTGCTACAATGCGCCCGACTGGTTCAGGATTTAGGCGGAAGATAATAATGGAAACAGGGTATTGGAAGGCAGTTGGGTAATTGTACATGGGTTGCTGGTGGGATGGGATGCATTTTTGATAAAAAAAAAATCAAAAAGCGGCGCCCCTTTGATGATTCCAAAAAATAGAGGCACTCTTTTGACATTTGCCCTATATTCTTTCAATGTCTTTCTCTCTTGAATTCTGCTTTTTGAAATGTTCAGGGTGCATCAACTTTGGAAAATGTTGATGAATGGAAGTGGAAACTAAGCATGCTTCTGCGAAATGAAAGTGAGCAAGAATTAGTGTCGAGGGAGAAAAAAGACAGGCGTGACTTTGAGCATCTTGCAACAGTGGCAGATAGAATGGGCTTGTACAGGTATGCTTTATCCATCTTATTCCTTCAGATTTAGTGTATTTTTGCCAAGTAAAATATCCTCTCTATCTTTTGAGTAAGAAGTGCTTATTTAAAGAAAATTATTTCCATTTCAGTCGACAGTACGCAAAGGTCATTGTCTTCAGTAAGGTGCCATTGCCTAACTATAGGCAAGACCTTGATGATAAAAGGCCTCAAAGAGAGGTACTTCTGAGTAACTACTTACAGTCCATCCATTAGTATAAACATCCAAAATCTAGGATGGTAGTTTGTTTTCTTCTTTGTTAAAATTCATTATTGACTTCACTTTTTCTGTCTTTTTTGGAAGTTGGTATTCTGACATAACCTAGTTGTTATGCTTCTAGGTCTCTATTCCTGTTGGTTTGCATAGAGAAGTAGATTCCTTGCTTGGGGATTATCTTACTCGAAAGCGAAAAAATCTTAAAAATTTCCTAGTGTTGGATTTTCCAGAACAAGTAGCACTGACAGTTTTGCTACTGATGAAAGCATTTTTGAACAACAAGACATACAAACATCTAAAAGTATTGTGATGGAGAAAATCCTCAGAAGGAAAAGCTTGCAGCTCCGTAATCAACAACAGAATTGGCAGGTTAAATTTTCTTAGTTTGCATAATTTTTATATCATTTGTGCTTTGTCTTCATAAATTTGTAAAAAATCCTGTTTCTCAGAAGCTTCTTGATATTAGATATGTATGTGGATATGATATCCGTATTTACATAGTAGTTGTACATATTCCCATCTATCTAATTGGGAAATGGGAAGATCTAGCCTTTTATAAGTGGATTTGTTTATATGTGTCAATCCATGTAGTATAGCTTAGTGATGTGATCTGTTTTGTGTAGTTTACTCTAGCATAATTCATCCTTCCATACCATGCCTAGTTGATTGTAGATATTAAATTATATAGCATGCACTGTAGTATTACAGCCCTTTTTCCTCAAGTTAGTTTATATGCACTTTTGTTTCCACAAATAATAAATGTGCCATACCATTAAGAGTTACAAACATAGCAAAGATGCAATATTGGTGCTGTTGAGATAAGTGGAATATTGAACAGAATTTGACAAAGATTTTTTTTCAAGTTAGTTTATAGGTTGATCAATGTAGAGAAAAGGCTGAGTAAAGCTTTATTATCTACTTGAAAGACAAGGAAGATATCTAAAGAGAGAAAATGACAACCTATAAATTGTAACCTACTGTGCTACCTAGAGATTTATATACCTTATAAATTGGAACCTACTGTGCCACTGAGGGATTGATATGTGTTGCTGTCATTAAAGAGATTAGTGTTCCAACATTTACTCTCAAAGGGGAGAAAGATCAAGAGAAGATGACATTAGATTATGTGAAATTTGACATTGATTCTGAAAGAAAGATATTGGAAGGGCTAGACAATTGATAATCTTTGTTTTAAGTACTGTAATCAATAAACAAAAACTTGAATAAAAATGAAAATTCATGGTGAAATAAAGAACCTGGCGTAGGGATCTGCATGCGCCTAAAAACAATTTTAGCCGCATAAAACGCAGCGGAAAAAGGATCCCTCCAGAAGATCCATGCGAAAATCATATTCGTTTTACCGATTCTAGCTACTGGAATCGAGATTACCTTCGATGCGAGCCCTTCGCAATCCCGACAGCAACTCTTGCCTTCAAAGGTTGACGAATCTCAGCACGATCAGTATGTTCGCACCTCCACGGTATCCATACGAACACTGAGATGGAGAGGAACCAAATCGTGGTGCTAGCCACAATACTAGGTTCGGCCAAGGTAGAAGAGAAGAGGAAGAAGACCAATAATCTTTCTCTCAAGAGCCTCTCATCCCTTTTTTATATCCAACCATGGAATATGAACGGTTTTTGGCTCTTGGGATTCCATGGAATTAATACCTTTAATAATCCCATGCATGCCATGCATGATGATCATGCAACCCTCTTAATGATGCTCATGCAACCCTCTTAATGATGAGGGAATTAATACCCTATTAATCTGATACATGATGATCATGCAATCCTCTTAATGGATTCGATTTGACTTGAGTCCAACTCGAGTCTCACTCAATCCGAATTGGCACTAAGGGCTGACACTAACACCTGGTAGCCACAAAATTTGAATTAAAGTTGCTTTCATACCAAGAGACAATAAAGCAAAATATTATTCAATTGAAAAAGAATCACAAAAGCTCATGTAGGATTCCAACATAAGATCTGATGACTAAATCAAAATCAATGTGGGAATAAACTATTAATTCTTGTTGCTTTTTATCTGTGGGATTGATGGTGGTTATGTAGGAAGAACAAAACAAAAGAGTGAGTAAAAAAAGAAAAGATCTTGCAAGAGAAGATTGATCTCCTAAAGCTCTAGCTTCACTAGCACCCACAGCTTCTGAGGTATTTTGAAGAATTTAAAGTCCACTTACACATCTTTATTCTGCTTTGATGCGTTGCTAGAACAAATTGATCTCCTAAAGCTCTTGTTTGTCTAGTGCCTGTGGTAACTGAGATATTAGTTGAGGGATCTAGACTCTGCTTTATATGTTGTTTTTCTATAATCTCTCTCACCCATTCTCTTACCACGCATGTCATTACACTCTAACCACAATTGACTTTGTTCCTTGATTGAACTGTGTAAGCTTGCCTTCATTTCCTATCCTTTTTCTTCTTTGCTATATTATTCCCTTGGTATTGCTCTGTAATATAGATTGACCTTGTTGGTTGAACTTTATCAGAGTCATTTTCTATAGTATTGGTCATGTTTAGCCACTGACTGAAGGCTTATTGTTTGAACCCAAAATTTTATCCATCAAATGGCTGCGGTAAAACATTAGAAATTATGGAAATTGTAGAAATGAAAATTACTATAATTGTTGGCATTCTGCTCAGAAGTTCTTTGACTTTCCTGTGTCAATTAAAGGCTTACATGTTAGTTGCTTGGGTAAAATTTTCAGGTGTTGTAGCATCCAACCTAGTGTCATACCTTGACAAATTTTATATTCTTGTATAGGAATCTCCAGAAGGCATGAAGATGCTTGAATTTCGCAGAAATCTTCCAGCTTATAAAGAAAAGGAAGCTTTTTTGTCAGCCATATCTCAAAATCAGGTTGTGTACAGTTCCTACTATTTCTCCTATTTCAAATATCATATTGATTTTCAGTATCAACAAGCATTTTTCTTCATTTCTGAAACTTCATCTGCAATAAACAACCATTTGTAATTTTCTCAGTTTAAGATATGTCATGTGATGTTTGATCCATTAAAATACGCTAAGCAATTTCAATATTTTTTGTTTCAATTCCTCTGCTAGTTTGATGGGCCTGTTTGAGTGCTGTGGGAGTTCATCCATTAAAATACTAAACAGCATTTCCTACCTCCTGGTGTTTCTATTTGTTTATGATTTTGCAAAATCCTTGCTTAGAAACTCTGTTTGTGTTTCATCTAATCTTGTGTATCCTCCTGACATACTGTAAACTCATTTAGTACAATTCATATTTTGCTCATTAACTACTTGACATCAATGTTTGGGTAAAATGGGGGACAAAAGATGTCAACTGTAGGGTTTGACATCAATGAGCATATCAATGTGCTTGAGCAGATCTGCCATCTGAAATTACCTGGGTGTAATTTTATTTCACATTTGACCACTTAGTTACACTTGAACCCCATGTTCATGCATTCTGTTGTTCACTCTAGTAGTTTGGCTTTGTATGACCAAAATATCTAATGTCTTTTTCCAACACACTTCTCTGTTCTTCACTCTAGTAGTTTGTCTAATATCTTTTTCCAATACATGACAGGTAACATCCTGATGTTTATAATTGTTATATTTCAGATGTTAGTCTGAACATCTTTCATTTGCCTATTTTTCATTGAGTTTTTGTTAGTAGTCCAGCAAATGATAGTTTTCTTCCTTCTATAGGTGGTGGTTGTTTCAGGTGAAACAGGATGTGGTAAGACTACACAACTACCTCAATATATTTTAGAATCTGAGATTGTTGCAGCACGTGGTGCGACCTGCAATATTATTTGTACTCAGCCTAGACGAATATCAGCAATGGCTGTTTCCGAGAGGGTTGCTGCTGAAAGGGGAGAGAAATTGGGTGAATCTGTAAGTGCTTTTACATTGAACGCTTAGTCGCAAATGTTCTCTATGTGAATCAGATTCAAGTATCATGAAAGAACTAGTAATCTTTATCATTTTTTGTAGGTTGGATATAAAGTTCGTTTGGAAGGCATGAAAGGAAGGGATACTCGCTTACTTTTCTGCACAACAGGAATCTTGTTGAGGAGATTGCTAGTTGATAGAAACTTAGAAGGTGTTACACATGTTATTGTTGATGAAATTCATGAACGTGGAATGAATGAAGGTGATTTTGTTTTTGAGACTTTCAAGAAATCCAGTTTTGAGGGGAAAGTAGCAGTTTATCTTTAACGACCTATCTGTTGCTTGCATTCACCAGATTTCCTTCTCATTGTTCTAAAAGATCTTCTCCCCCGTCGACCTGAACTTAGGTTAATTTTGATGAGTGCGACTCTGAATGCTGAATTGTTCTCTTCCTACTTTGGTGGTTCTCCAATGCTGCACATCCCTGTAAGTTAGCAAATTGTTGAAGAATGTCTCTATTCTTAGAAATCTGACCCCTAGTGCTACTTACTGATTTTAGTCTAGAGTTATTTCTTATTCTACTTATCACTTATTATTGTTCTTTTTTTCTTCTTTCTTATTTCATTTACCTATTCTTTTTTTTCCTTACAGTTTTGTCTCATTGATTTGGTCCCATCTTTTTGAAATGCAACTTTAGCCATGAAAACTTGATTAGAAAGCTTGAGGTCCTAGTCTGGTTACTGGTTGGTTGTTGCATGTTTGACCATAATCAAGGATTATTTATGCCATAACATTAATTGATAAAGTTAAGTAGCTAATTGATAGTTACTTAAATCCGTGCTATCCATAGAGTTACCAAACTATTTGTCTTGCTTGTTTAAAATTTTGCTTTGAGGTGTTCTAGATGAAATTATTCTTAATCAATGATCTATATCCTCCTTACATCTTCCCTTCTCTTCTTCTATTTATGACGGTTGACCTAGGATGATGCTCATGGAGTTGGAGCTGACATTGATTGACAAACTCAGCCAATGTCACTATCTGGATCAGCAAATTGGATTGAAATTGGCTTAGTTTGATCTGATTTTATCCATTTTCTCAGGCATCTCAAGTGAACCAAGGAGGAGAAGAAGAATGCAGGGGTTAGAAACTTCAAAAACCTAAGTTCAAGTGGAAGTCATAGAATTTCAGGTTAATTGAATGATACCTAATGCGTAGATGACTAAATGAAGCAGTGATGATGGTGAAACTGTGTTGTTGGCATTTGGTTGTGTGTTTGACTTGTGATTATGTGGCCATTAGGAGATCTGATTGCATGAGGTGGGGGAGTGGCATGTGTTGTGGTTGTGAGAAAATGTGGGGGTTGTAAGAAACATAAAGATATTAGGATTTTCAACTTATATACTTATATTTAGTGTAAAATATCAGTTATTAACTTATTTGAATAAATATATAATTGTACAATATAATATGATATCCGGATTTCATAAAATTAATTAATGATTTTTAGTGTATAGTTAATTATTATCAAGAAAAATTGTGTTTGTTTCAAAAAGTACTGCTATTTTTTAATCTTTTTTAATTATTATTAGTAATTTATTATCATATTTTGATGTTAAAATATTTAGTATTATTTTAATTAAAAAATTGTTATTGGTAGACTTAATTAAAATTATAGTTCCTAGGCTATATTGCTAGTTATTAATACCTTTTCATTTATCAATAATTTAGTAAAGTTGAAATAAATTAATATTTTTTATGCAGGGATTCAAATAAAGTAATAGTTACTAATATTTTTATGTCAATTAACAAGTGTAATTATTTTCATTATATAGTGAATACTCAATATTTTTATTGATGATTAATAATTTACTACTAAATTAGTAATCCAAGTAGCTATTCATTATGTTAAATATTATAATTATTAGTGGTTATTTCTCATTTACTAAGTAACAATATAAATTGATTATCAAGTAATATTCTGAATATTTCTAAATGATATCAAGAATACAGGTAATTTATATGAGAAGGAAATAAATAGCAACCATACTATTGCCTATTTTTTGAAATATTTTAAATATCAATTAATATTCTGAAAGACTTTTTTGAATCCCTTTTGTTATTTCAGTTATTTAATAAATTTATTTATTTTTCCCATTATTTTCCATTTTTTAAGGTTTTTCTCTTTAATTCTGATCCTACTAATTCGATACGGTGGATACTTAGGCTTTTGGAATATTTGCGATTCTGATACTTGCCAATCATGGTTCTCACGAAAGCTATTGAATACTTGAATTTATATTAGTTGATTTGTAGATCTCGGTTAGTGGTAAATTATGTTCTGATTTGAATTTCTCTTTTGAGTCAGTTTGTAGATTTTAATATCTGTTGAACTTAATCCAGAATCCCAGACTCTAAATCAGTTCTATTTATAGATTTGTTTGGTTTAAATTAGTGGGCCATAGACTTGAATTGGTTAACGTTCTAACCTTTGTTGTTTAGCATCAACTTTGTGGTGCATGCTCAGATATTATTATTTTTGCTTTCATTTATATATTCTCCTTTATAAATATGTGTAGGATTGTGCTTGACTGTTCTAGTTTTAATTTCTCCATTGGTTCAATATTTGGATCTAAAACTTAAAATGGAATGAAAATTATCTTAATTGACCAATTCTGATTTGGGAAATCAATTTAATCTGTCTGAATTAGGGATTTTGTTGATCAGTCATGGTTTATTAATCTTCAAAAATTTGCCTTACAGTATCAGCATTTTGATGTATGAGCACCTGCATGTTTTTGTTTTCACTCATATATGCTGCTTTTCTTGTAGTTTATTAATTGAATGATTGAACCACAAGTCCTCTAATTTAATTTACAGGGTTTTACCTATCCAGTTCGGACACATTTCTTGGAGAGTGTTCTGGAAATGACTGGCTATAGGTTGACCCCATACAATCAAATTGATGATTATGGCCAAGATAAAACGTGGAAAATGCAGAAACAAACTCTCAGGAAAAGGAAAAGCCAAATTGCTTCTGCTGTTGAGGTATGAAATATGCCATTATAATTTATAATTTAAAGCTCTAATTTAAATACAAAATTAATAATGTTATCATTTTTTTCAGGATGCCTTAGAGGCTGCAGATTTTAGGGAGTATGGTTCACTGACTCGTGAGTCACTATCTTGTTGGAATCCAGACTCCATTGGTTTTAACCTTATAGAAGGTATTCTTTGCCATATTTGTCGGAATGAAAGGCCTGGTGCAATTTTGGTGTTTATGACTGGTTGGGATGACATCAACTCTCTCAAAGATCAATTGCAAGCTAATCCTCTTCTTGGAGATCCTACAAAGGTTCTGCTTCTCGCATGCCATGGCGCAATGGCTAGTTCAGAGCAGGTGCAACTTAATCTCGCTGTTCCCTAGTTGTGTGTATGCTTTCAATTTGTTGAATCATGTGCAAATACAAATAGAAATTTTATAAATAAATCAATCTATGGTCTACAATGCTCTACTTGTTTTTGCATAACTTCTATTTTTTTCTTACTTTCTCTACTAAATCTAGTCTATTTCGTCCTAGTCTTCTGAAATCAGATTATTTTAAAACCTATATGATTTTCATTATTCTAACAATAAATATTCTTGGTTCTCAAATGTTCTCTTTAATCCTGTGGGATCATCAATTAAGAGACCCAAAGTCATTTAGATGGTTAATTGGCATCCAAATTAACTTGTGCAGTGGGTATTGCTAAAACTAAAATCAGGAATTGATGATGCACGCAAGGTTTTATATAAAACACAAGATGAGTTGGGTAAATAGGTAGTCATCCCCTTCAAACTGTCAAACATTCCATGCATATTCATGAGGGTGATACATCAAATTGTATGAATCTCTATGCAAAAGTTATTGGTAGTCTAGATTGATGACATTTTGATATATATGAAAGTGAAGCATTTCTATATAATTTCAAAACAAAAAGTTTATATCAATTTCAAGAAAATGTATGGGTCTCTTTCAAAACAAAAAGACATTTTGTATGGATCTCTTTCAAAACAAAAAGTTTATATCAATTTCTAGAAAATGTTTTTGTTAAGAAATTCTCTTAACATTTCTAGTCAAGATCTGATGATGCAAAATTAAGATAACTAAGGGTTGGCCTAAATCCAATTACATTTAGGAAGTTCATTACTACAGTCTCACTGTTTTTTTTTTTCTTTTGCACACTCATTAAAAAATTTAGTACCATCCCATAAGGACCTTTATTAGAAAAGGAGAGTTCACTTGGATATACTCTGCTTTCACAATCTTTTGGGAGATCAATGAAAGGATGACTGGTCTTCTGTCTTTAGGCACCTAGATCATACCAAGCGTTTTGAAGCGACTTGTGATGCATTACATATATGGGTGGGAGACACCTTAAGCCATAAGGAAGACATGATTATGTTCTTTAGTGAAAAATTCAACAAGACTACAGCATGCTTCTCAATTATGATGAACAGTTTTATGCTATCGTTGAGGGTTTAAGATGCTGAATGTGTTCATCTTGCACTTCAATCATGAGGTACAAAACTTCATCTAATTGTGAAATAATGAGTCAAACATGCTAGATTGGTATATTTCTTTCAAGAATACAACTTTTATCTTGAAACATCATCTTCATGAGAACAAACGTGCTAATGCACTCAGCAGGCTTGTTTCTGCTTCAGGATTAGCACACAAATCATAGAATTTGAGTGTCAGAGGGATTGGCTTATTACTTGTTTACTTTGGGATGATTTTTAAGAGATATAAAGTGGGAACCATTGTGACTAGATGAACTACTTGATCAATGATTTTTTACCTATTTAAGGGAACACATTAGTTTGTTCCTTGAACATCCATTTGAAAATTTTTGTCAATTATATGAAGGTAGCTTTATGAGATGCTTGGAAAGGTCATTGCAACCTTAGTAATTGATCGGTTTTTTTTTTTCATTCTTGTGAGGTTGCAAGGGTTGTCTGTGTGTTAATGTTGAACGACTAGTACTGTCAAGAAAAATATTGATTTTTGCACTCAATTAGATTCATGATTCTGTTAGGGTGGGCATGGATAAATTTTACAAAATGATAAGACTTTCTTTTATATCAGAAAAATAATATGCATCACATATCACACACAACATTGTTAAGGAGATTCATAGGTTGCATAATTTACCTACACCTATTTTGTCAAATAGGGATGTTAAGTTTATAGGCTACATTTAGAAAACCTAATGGAAATTTTTTGATGCTGTACTCAAATTTTCAATTGCATTTTCTGTGAACTAATGGACACAGACATTTCTTTACCATTACCAAAGAACATTTAAGCCTTTGTCTTGACTTTTTAAGAAGTCTCTATCATTCAATTATTGTGCTCATACTGGCGCAGCCCAATGCACCCACTAATATGTGCATTAGGACATTCCAACAATTGTCACACATTAAAATAATGTAAACATCCAAAGCCTAAAGGAGCAAAATTAATTGACACAATATCTCATTTTTTACAATTTTTCAAAACATGTCATGATGGCAACTATTAAAAAAATCTATCGAAAGAACAACTCAATAACTGTATATAAAGGTGCTACATTTTTTCTTGGTCGGGTTCACTAAACTGCTCACTAGAATATGAAAAAAAATGTTAAAAGCAATAAGGACACAATTTTTAAGTAGGAGTCAAGGTAAAATGTTATAAATAAATACTAATATCAAGAGAAATATAGACAACAAAGAATTTGCATGAAGGATAAAAAATCTAACAAATAATGATCCATCACATCATAAACCTCATTTCATGATGTGTCATTACAAAGACATTGAAACACAAAAAACCAAGATGCGAGCGCTGATAAAGAAACTTTTACACTCCCTTAATGTGGTCTACACACTCACTAGTGTGCTTGGATTGAGGATCAATTATTCTCGCAATGTGATGACCATGTTGTTGCTACGTCTGACAACTCAAATCTGAGTTAGCACCACTACATAGCATAGAACTACCAAAACTGGAGTTTTGCATCCCGGAGCAACTAGTGTCCAAGTATGTAAGCAACTAGTGTCCAAGTATGTAAGAGAGATAAAAATAATTTTTTTGTTGATAGTAAAGAAATCATTATAGAAGATTTAATTTAAAATAATTAATCAATTAGGTGTTGGTTCAAGAGTTTTTGATTTTAAATTCATAATGTCACCTTTTCTCTTTAATTGTTTTCCACTATTAAAATCAGAAATTTAGAATTTATAAATTAGAAAATTTGCATTTAATTAACCAGAAATCTTGGGTTTAATTTCCAGAAATCATGGTTTTAATGAACTATTCTTGTGTTTAATTAAGGAGAAATCATGGTTTGAATTAACCAAAATTATTAAGTTTAATTAACCAGAAACCATTATTTTAATTAACCAGAAATCTTATGAGTTGAGTAGTAAATCTGTTTTCTCCTCAGATCGATTTAATATACTTGGGTATTATCTACTGCTACTTTGTCTTATTTAATTTTATACTCCTTTTCTAAGCCAGTTCTTGTTCTTTTTTTGCAGAGGTTAATATTTGATAAACCTGAAAATGGTGTGAGGAAAATAGTTCTTGCAACTAACATGGCTGAGACAAGTATCACAATCAATGATGTGGTTTTTGTTGTCGATTGTGGAAAGGCAAAGGAGACTTCATATGATGCTCTAAATAACACCCCTTGTTTGCTTCCAGCCTGGATTTCAAAGGCAGCTGCTAGACAAGTAAGGGTCAATTGCGATCTGCTTAAATTTAGTTCAAACTATGGCAAAAGAATTTAATTAATATTTTGTCTCTTTCATACTATGTATTCTCCCTAATTCCCTCAATCATTTTTGAATTCCTTTTAATTTGATTATGTTGAGAATTATTGATGTTAGCACGGATTATTCTACAGAGAAGAGGAAGAGCTGGTCGGGTACAGCCGGGGGAGTGCTATCACCTTTATCCAAAATGTGTCTATGATGCATTTGCTGATTACCAATTACCTGAGCTTTTAAGGACACCATTACAATCTCTTTGTCTGCAAATCAAAAGTCTTCGTCTTGGAAGCATATCTAAGTTCTTATCCAGGGCATTGCAGTCACCAGAACGTCTTTCAGTATGTTCTGGATTTTGTTCATTTAATTTATGTCAAACAGTAGCAATTAATTGACTCAGCTAGCTAGGCCCTCTGATTTTCAAATATGCATTTCTATTTTTTCATTGAAATAATGGATGTGATCACCCCTCACCTACAGTTTGTCTAGTTAGACCTGTTCAAACTGAGGGCTTGGCCCAAAATAAACATTGAAAATCAAATCAAATGGTCTGCTATTAGTGACAAACCCATCTGGTGATTGATTTTGTTTCTCATGCTTTATCATACAGTTTTCCTGTAATTTTTTGGTAGTTGAGTGATTTGAATGCCACGTAGAAGCATAATTTATCTCCATTGTAGGTTCAAAATGCAATTGAATATCTTAAAGTCATTGGTGCATTGGATGAGAAGGAAGAATTGACTATTCTAGGTACCAAGTGATATTTGTTCATCTGTTCTGTTATTGACCATTCTTCTTATTGTAATAATCTTTTTTTATTGAACTGTCATGTACTTCTTTCTACAGGACATCACTTGTCAATGCTTCCGTTGGAACCCAAATTGGGAAAAATGCTTATTTATGGAGCTATGTTCAACTGTCTTGATCCTATATTGACTGTTGTTGCTGGTCTAAGTGTTAGAGATCCATTTTTGACCCCCTTTGACAAGAAGGATGTAAGTGACTTTCTTGTGTCCTTTTAACTGATTATTAACTCAATGTTTGTATCCTGGATCTTAGTGCCATAATTGGCTGAGTGTCTTCCATTTGTCTTCTGATGTTCTTAGTATTTTATAAGGCATAACCCAACTGCCATTAGCTTGCTTGCCATGAATTACTTTTCAAATAAAAAGGGAATGACATGCAAAACATCCTCATATCATCCGGGCCCTCAATGTGAGGATTTTCATTTAGGTGTACAAAATTTGGTTTCAATTGAGATCCAGTTGCAAAAAGATCACTCCAGCTCCATATATAGGATGATAAAATGGAAATATAGGATGATAAAATGGAAAGAACATTTCCTATTCCTTTTTTGCATATAATATCTAGTGTGTAACCTTCACTATTTTTGAGTTCTCAGATTTCAAAAATTCCCAGCACGACAAATTTTGATTATGATGACTTGTAAATTTTAATGCAGTTGGCAGAATCTGCAAAATCTCAGTTTTCTTGCCGTGATTATAGTGATCATCTTGCTTTGGTTCGAGCTTATGAGGGATGGAAGAATGCAGAAAGTGAGCATTCTGGATACGAATATTGCTGGAAGAACTTTCTTTCAGGACAAACTTTGAAAGCTATTGATTCTCTTCGAAAGCAGTTTCTTCCTGTTCTGAAGGAATCTGGTCTTGTTGATGAGAATTTAATTACTTGCAACAAATGGAATCGAGATGAAAGCCTTGTCCGTGCTGTAATATGTGCTGGCTTATATCCAGGGGTTTGTTCGGTTGTTGTAAGTTCTCAATACTTTAAACCAGAATTTTCTGCACTATTCTTTTCAACAAAGAATGAAAAAGGGCTAACAGTTACATTAGGCCCTGACAACTAGTGTTAAAAGCATGTAAATAATTGAGCATGAATCTCGACCCTATTTCTTATAATCACATTGTAAACTTTAAGTGACACGAGGAGCCTTGACAACTTGAGTACCTCGATGTTCAAAGGGTGACCTAGGAAGTTGGCTAGACGCAATCAATCACATAAGAACCCAGATATGATGGAAACTAGGCAAGGATATTCACACTGTTGTGGGAAAATGCGGGTCCAGAAGCTTATCTATTATTGTAACATTAGATTAACCTCTTCTAACATATAAACACTTTTAAGAGAATGACCAGACTTTGTAAATCCAATGATGTAAAGAAAATAAAATAACAAGTTTGTAGGAAAAATATAGTTGAAGAAAAGGCTTGATAAATCAGCATTTTGCAAGATCTAAAATTTGGCACATTGCACAAACTAAAATTCAAAATGAAGTATTTTCTAGCTAAGGATTACAATTAAATGATTTCCATAGCTAATAGAGTTGGAAATAAAATTATTGTGGTAAGATAGATTTAAAAAAAAAGAAGAGAGGTTTGATGCTCCAAGTGTGTATGCTTCTCAAGTAGGATTGAAGGATCAAATCAGAAGAGAATTTTGGGAGAACATAGATCATTGTATTTCTGTGACTGAAAAGCTTATACTTGACTGAGATTAAAATGAACATGCAGAGAGAATTTATGAGGAATACAAGGGAGTATATGGAGGATCATGTAATTGAGAAAGATATAAAGAGGGTGACATGATTTTGAATGTTGCCATATCTCATTATTAATAATTTTAATAAAAAAATATTTAGTTTTAGTGACTAAAATTTTTGGTAAGCTTAGAAATCATAAATTTGTTAGATATATATGGATAGATATAGATAGATAGATAGATTGACTGAAGTTGAAAAACCTTTAAAGAAAATGTAGGAAAAACTGTAAGTTTGCATAATATTCCTAATGAAATTTGGATGAGTTTAGGACTAGTTTTAACTAATTTAATTATTCAATTATTGTCTTCTTGTATAAAACTATATCTAGTAATCATGTTGTTGGAATAAAAGATGTCTGAAATTAGTATTAGAGTTGTGTGCAGATGATTTTTCATTAGTAACTATGTCTAACTTCTTATTTTATCTTTGTACAAGATGACTTCAGTAATCATATTATAGATAAATAACTTTGGTTTATGATTTGCAAATGCTATTGTGATAGGACAAGTAGATTAGATATGAAGTTTGAATGGTAGAAATAAACTTCATTACCTAAAAATTGAAAGTTAATTATAACTAGAACATAATATTTGGAAATGTTCAAAAGTGATTAATAGAATCTATAGTTGAAAGTCTTCTATTTAGTTAATTGGATCAAAATTCAATTAATGATCTACTTTAATATTACTAATTATATAGCATGGAGCTTAATGTTTGGATAAGATTGATGTAGCCAACTCAAATAGTGGAGATAAACATAGCTAGATAGTTTTAAGCATTCTTCTTTAAAATATTTGTTTTTGTTTCTGTTTCTCTTTGATTTTCTGCTGTACAATTTCTATAATGTCATGAAAGTATTAAAGAATGAGTATTCTTGATGATTAACTTGACATTCTACAGAACAAGGCAAAGTCAATTTCTTTGAAGACAATGGATGATGGTCGAGTTATGCTTTACCATGTAAGTTTTCCTCTGTACCTGTTCATTTGACCGCATGATACATGCATGCAGTTTTTTTTATTGCAACAAATGAAAGTTCTAACAGTTTTTTTTATTGCAACAAATGAAAGTTCCAACAGTTTTTATTGCAACAAATGAAAGTTCTAAGCTCATAATAATAGTAGTCTCTACAGTTATAGTTTTGTTTACATGGTCATTTTTCTTTCACAGAATTCAGTTAATAGCAAGGAGGCAAAGATTCCATATCCATGGCTAGTTTTCAATGAAAAGGTTAAGGTGAATTCCGTGCTTCTTCGGGATTCAACTGGTGTATCTGATTCTGTACTGCTGCTCTTTGGGGGAAACATTTTGCGAGGCGGACTTGTGAGCTTCTTTAGTTTCATTTTTCGTTTATTTATTTATTTACGCATTTTCAGGCATTCCACTTTATTGTTGCTAACTATGTTTTTGTTGTTGTTAAGGATGGTCACGTGAAGATGTTGGGTGGTTACCTGGAATTCTTCATGAAGCCCGACCTACAATCAACTTATCTTAGTCTCAAAAGAGAGCTTGAAGAGCT
This sequence comes from Curcuma longa, assembly GCF_044706935.1. Classification (NCBI taxonomy): domain Eukaryota; kingdom Viridiplantae; phylum Streptophyta; class Magnoliopsida; order Zingiberales; family Zingiberaceae; genus Curcuma; species Curcuma longa. Next base: position 11,835,324 of record NC_133862.1, on the reverse strand, counting down.
TATTCAACGCAAAGTATGATTATTTTTTCACTTTAGATTAGTTGTTAGCTTTGCGTGCAGTTTAGTAGAAAGAATACTCATGTTTGGCTTGATCTGAGTTGATGCTGCACATTAGGTGGTTTTTTTAAACAATTAGTTCTTGTAATATGCACTCCTTTTAACTTTCTGCTCACTCCTGTTTCTTAAACAGCTTGTCAATCCTAGAATGGACATACAGGGCAGTGAGGATCTCCTTTCAGCAATTAGATTGCTAGCGGCAGAAGATCCTTGCAATGGTCGTTTTGTCGTTGGTCGACAGGAGCTGAAACCAAATGCAGCAAAGTCTGTGCTTGAAAGCAGCACAGGCGGTGGTGATAACTCCAAGAACCAATTGCAGACCTTGCTCACCAGAGCTGGGCGCCAGAACCCTACTTACAAGACAAAGCAGCTCAGGAACGATCGGTTCCGAGCGATGGTCGAGTTCAATGGAATGCAATTTATTGGGAAATCTTGTAGCAACAAGAAACTTGCGGAGAAGGATGCTGCATCACAAGCCTTGGAGTGGCTCCAGGGTGGGTCATTGCTTAGTTCAGGGGACACCAAACCCAAATCCATGCTGCTCACAAAAAGCAAAAAGCAACACCGCCACAGAAGTTAAGTGACACATCTTAAAGAAGAAGCAATGCCCCGGAAGCATCTGCATATGGAACCAGATCTGCCATGGCAGAGATTGCCAAGTCTATTTTTTAGCTTCTCCCTAATTGTCGAGGAGCCATACACCGCAGCATCATAGAAAGTGGTCATATGTAGTTTCATTTTTCATTGGTATAACTTCACTGGCACCCAAATTCTTGGACTCTAGAGCTCTGGGAGAACAGGTGGAAACTTGGATAAGGTGGACAATACATGTACTTTAGTTTCTTGTAAATTGAGTTCAACTCACTTGTGCTTCCTGTGTCTAACAGCCAGTTTGATCAGCTGGTACGATCTGTGGCCAGGCATTCTGCATTAATAATGCTCACTTATATATTTATTTGTAGCTAGGTGAAATTTTTAATTTTGTGCTTTCGTATTACAGTCATGTCCTTTTGTTTCCAAACAATCACATGTGCTGGCACATTTAATGCTTCAAACATAAAGCAAGGTCCAAACACCACTAATTTGTAAGATTCCATTTGTTGCTTGTGTTTTAACAAAGAAGTTAGGGATGTTTGGTTGAGGATTATCTTTGATAATCTTGATTATTTGTTCAAGATTATTAATAATAATCTTATTTGATTTAGATTATCAATGATTCCTGAGCAATACAATAATCTTGATTATTTGTCCAAAGGTATTAATGATAATCTTATTTGATTTAGATTATCAATGATCCCTGAGCAATACAATAATCTTGATTATTTGTCCAAAGGTATTAATGATAATCTTATTTGATTTAGATTATCAATGATTCCTGAGCAATACAATAATCTTGATTATTTGTCCAAAGGTATTAATGATAATCTTGTTTGATTTAGGTTATCAATGATTCTTGAGCAATATAATATTATTGCCACGTCAGTAAAATGGTTTATAACTTTGGAATCTGATAACCTTAAGAGGGCCTTGATTATTTGTCCAAAGGTATTAATGATAATCTTATTTGATTTAGATTATCAATGATTCCTGAGCAATACAATAATCTTGATTATTTGTCCAAAGGTATTAATGATAATCTTGTTTGATTTAGGTTATCAATGATTCTTGAGCAATATAATATTATTATCACATCAGTAAAATGGTTTATAACTTTGGAATATGATAACCTTAAGAGGTAAGGTTTTTCATAATGTTGAGGTTAATAATAAATTTAGCTCAAAAAAACCTTTCAATATTTATCATTTAAGACAAAAATATCTTTAAACTTTTCTGCAAAAGGTGGAATCCGCCACCGGCCCCACACGACGCAGGAGGGTATTGCCTGGCTTCGTCAGGATTCGAACCCTTGTCCTCTTCTACAACTCTGCTGCGTCGTAACCAACTCAATTATGTCTCAAAGGCAAAATATCTTTAAACTTTAATCAAATATCAAATTGCCCTAAATTCATTTTAGTCGACTCATTGCAACTCCTGATTCCAAAACAGGATTTTCTTCTTCGCTCTCGTGTACGCCACCGTCCTGTTCTTCTGCCCGCACAAGGGTGTCGCAGGATCGAAGATCTCGCCGTCCGTCGGAAAGCAAGAGGCTATTCTTCTTTCCACTGTGTGGCGTTGACCTCCTTCGCTGGCTGCTGGAAACAAGAGAAGCGAGACGTGCAAGAGAAAAATAGGGCAGAGACGTTCTGTGGCCGACCTTCGACCATCGCATGACTTCCTCGTCGCCGGCCCTTAGCGATGATTGCGTGAAAACACCAGCGCCCTTGTTCATCTTCTTAAAAGGGCACACGGCGCTGCCCTGCTTCTTCTCCACAGCCGCGACGTCGCCTGTCAGCTGCGATCCAAACCTCCGTCTGATCGTGATCTGTGCCTCCCTGTCGACCGCGATCCCTCCTCTGTCTGGTTGCACCACTGAGCACCGGCGGTTGCGCACCCTCTGCTAAGCTTAGCGGAGAGAAGAAGGATAATATTGTAAATATGAAATTAAGATATACAAAAATTTTCAACCAAACAAGTTTTACTAGGTAAGTTTAAAATTGAATCAAACAACATAAGTTATATTTTATTCTCTTAGTAATTATATAATTAAGATTATACATTATAACTTAAAATCAAACAACCCCTAGACCCGACTACGGTTCAGAACCGTCGGTTCGACGGTTCATGGCAGGTCGACCCTTAACCTTAACCGCCCAAGACAGTTACGGTTTACGGTTCACGGTTCACGACGGTTCGAGATTATTATATTAAAAATTTTAAATGTATATAAAAGAAATATTGAAAAAAGAGAGAAAAATCGATATAGTTTAATGGTGTGTAACTCTAGTTCGATCCTCACTAACGGCATGTAAATATAATTTTGAAATAAATATATAACTATATTATATATAATATTGTACCTCACTAACTGTAAATATAATTTTGAAATAAATATATAACTATATTATATATAATATTGTATTGAAATTATGTATAAAAGTCATTGGGGGCAGTGACGGTATTAAGAATTGTTTCCCATCAACACGGCGTATTAAAATTGAATTAATATATATAATTATATTAATTTTATAAATAAAAGATGTTGTAGAACAATAGTAAGTATATGCGCTTGTGTCCTAGGATGTACTGGTTCGAATCCAACAATGTGTTAAATTATAATTTAATTAAATAAAAATAAATATATTTTATATAAAAATGTATTGATAGTATATACAACCCCTTAGAATTATTGATATATTATACTTAAATCCAACGGCTCCTTAGAGTTATTGTGAGGGTTGATTCAAATGTTTCATGAAGTGAGACATCTTGCATTTCATTATAATATTTTGAAATCCATAATATTTGTCCCCGAGGTAATGGTGCAATGGTAGGACATTCGGATTGTAACTCAAGGACCTGTGGTTCAATTCTCAGCTACGTCGTATTTATAAAAATTTGACTTTTTTTTTTTTGAAATCCATAATATTCGATGGTTATTGTGCTGTCAGGTTTGATTGGACCTGCATGTCAGAAGTTAAAATGTTTCATGAAGTGAGATATCACTTGCATTTCATTATTATATTTTGAAATTCATAATATTCGATGCAGGATTTTGTGCAATCCTTCCCCTATTCTTTTTCTGGAAAAAAAAAATCTTACAGAATTTTAACGCACGTTTTCTTTGCCAAACGGCCTCCCGTGAATCTCCTGTTCCTGGCAGTCTGTCAGAACCTGTCAGATCCGCCGTGCATCACGTCAGGAAAACGTGGACCGGCCTGAACCGGCCCTAGCTACTTCCTGAGAAGCTTCAGAGCCCTCGCCAAAACCGGCCTGAACCGCCTCAAATCCAGCCTCACGTTCTGCTTCTTCAGATAGATCGCGCCCATCTCGGCCCACCCCCGCTTGTGTATCGACGCCGGATCTGTGAACACCGGGTCGTCCCTCGAGTACAGCTCCGTCAGCGTGCTCTCCGCTGCTCCGATCGTGTACTCCAGGTACTGCAGCCTCATCTCCCTCGCCGGATTCCTGAAGTAGTTGGCCGCGATCCACTCCAGTTTCCCGAAAGGCACCACCTGAATCAGAACCGCGTTCGTCGGCAGGAAGACTGCGTTGGTGAGCCCCGCGCCGTGCACGCCCAGCATGGCGTCGCAGGTGTTGACGAGCCGGGAGAAGTTGGCCACGCCGCCGAAGTCGGCCTCCGCCACCACCACCTCGAACCCCACCTTCCTTGCTAGCCTCGCGATCCCGTCGACGTTCATGAACTTCCGGGTCCTGGCCCTCGAGATCACTAAGAGCCTCGGGTTCCTCTTCCCCTGCGCGCCGCCGGCGCGGTGTCGGTCGAGCGAGTAGGTTTCTCTCATGAACTCGGCGAAGTCGAACATCGTGTACCTCGCGGGCGAACTCGCCGGGTCTATAATCAAGTCCCGGTTGCTGCTCAGGCCGACGAGCACGTGCGGGAAGCAGTGGACGCGTTCGTCCTTGTCGAAATCGATGATCGGGTACCGCGAGATCCTGTTGAAGTACGGCGAGTATTTGCCGACCCACCAGAATTTGTAGTCGGCGACGACGAGCTGGACTTCGCCGGCGAACGGCCAGGCGGTCTGAAAGAGCGGGACCAGCACGTCGGAGAAATCGTGGAAATAGTTGCCGAGGTAGCCGCCGGTGGAGAAGACGACGGCGGGCGCCGTGTGGGTCACGTCGCATTGCGGAACGGCGGTATGATCGACCACTGCTCGCACGTTGACTTGCCGGACATTGCTCATCGCCGACGGGTCCGACTTCCTGGCGTACGGCTTGATCTTCCATGACTGCGGGCTTGGGTCGGGAAGAAGTGCTACGACGGAGGAAGAATCCTTGCCGGCTACTCTGACGTCGCCCTCGATTTCACAAGTGTCGCTTCTGTAGTTGGAAAGATCACACAGTGGCGATCGATCCGACATTTCTGCTTTCGTCGCAGGAGATCTCTGCAATGGATCCACAGTAGCAGATGCATTGTTTTGGAATTTGACAGCCAGCCGGCTACGATCGAGTACTGCGCTATCATCCACTTCGCAATAGTTGAACTTCAGATTGCATGGCGATGATCTCTCAATCCCCTCTTTTTCCCTTGTTCCTGCAGAGCAGATGACGAGTACTATAAACCAACTAAGAACTGAAAAATCAGACCACAATTCCAAGAAAAGAACAAAAAACAAAAAAGGGAAAGAATGTGACTCCTTTGTTTCATCTTCCAGCTTTCTTTTCCCTTCTCTAAGCCACTGAAACTCGAACAGGAACAGATTTAAGCTTAAGAAAACTTACCTAATTGTTGGCTGCTGCTAGCGGTATCAAGCTGTATCTGAGAACCCACTGCGAGGAAGAAATCAGAACAGGAAAACGACGAAGAACGCAGTAAGCAATTTGAATGAACTAACAGCTCGAGAGCCCTTACGGAAGGAAAAACTGAGCTCATCGGATTTGGTGGTGGAGACGTAGATCAGGGAGAGTAGGAAGCAAGCAACGAGCAACCACGCTCCATAGCACGCAGGGTGGACTCCCTTCAGCTGCGCCGCCAGTTTCATCTTCCTCCCTAGACAATCTTCTGCGACTCGAGGAAGACGCCTACGCTGGGAAAAATAAGGGTCGGGAACAAACAAATCTATGGAAGGAGCCCTGTCGGCCGTCCGATCGGCGATGATGGGACCTGAGCAGTCGCGCAGGTTATTCCACCGACAATGATGGACGAATCATTTGTCTCCGTCGGACAGCTAATTGTGTTCCGCCTTTTGAGTTATGATTTGATTAGGATGAAACAGATTTATAAAATAAAATAAAATTTTAAATTTTGATAAAGTCGAATAATATTTTTTTTCATCCTAATTTATTATAATTTTTTGATTTATCTCTTAATAGATGATTATGAAATTGATCATATAAGACGGTTAAAGTGATATTCAGGTATCGTTAAATTAGAATTATTGAAATGGATAAAGATTCGATTGAATATGTTAGAGTGATAAATTTCATTTTTTATTAAAAAATAATAATAATAAGTGAACAGTTTGCTTGATTTATCTATGGAATATATTTGAAAACTAAAATGAATGTTTTAAAATTTTCATTCTATTAAAAAAATATCATATAATATATTATGATTTAAATCATGAATACTTAATTAGTCAATTTCAATTAATACATAACCTTCTCTAGATTCATTCCTTGAATAAATTCAAAAGCGTAAGCAACTTCTCACCCAATAATCTAACATCTCAAAATTTTTTTAAAATGCCCTATAGTACACTGTAATTGAGATTTAAACCATTATAATCCAGATATCTAAATTTTTAGAGACCCAACTAATTCAAAAAATGAATAACCTTTTCTTAATTCGTCCATCAAATAAATTAAAAAACGTAAGTGGTTCCTCCTCCAACAACCAACGTCTTAAAATTTTCATCTCGCTATATAAAAATATTTGAACGCCTTATCAACCTTTACAGACCCAATTAATCCTGACGATGGATGGTGTTCCTCTGATTCGTCCATCAAATAAGTCCGGAAACTAAATGATTTTTCACTCAACAACTAATTAACATATTAAATTTTTTATTTTAATGAAAGAAAATATCCTACAATGTATCGTATTCAAATCATAGATACTTGATGAATCTATTAAATGTCTTATCGCTGCACCATGCACAAGGAAGGCATGATACTTGATTAATTTGCTGAACACGTTATCGTGAGGGCTATGGAAGTCCCTCCATAAATTTTGTTTTAGGAGAGGGTCTTTAGCTTGCAACATTCAATCCATCTAATAAATCCAAAAGGAAGGACAACACTCATTCATTCATTCTCACTAGCTACAAAAGTTGGTGGAGCAGCCTGAGAATGCCGAAATTGATGCGTAGTGGAGCTAATTATGGGATTTGCCTACCTAGACAAAGAAAGATTCCTAGTTTCTACCTCTCTATGGACCACTTCATCAAGACATATACTAGGTAAGGAGGTTAATGAATGTCTTAGACAATTACCTACCTTCTCGGTTCCTTGGATCGTCTGTCTCACCTCCTTCGCGATGCCATCCGATCAATCAAACTCCGACGACATCGAAATGATTGTTTCACAATGATGAATTTATACAAATCAAAATGTAAGTAAGAAGAAGGCTTGTGAAAACTTTCTATTCTTTTATGCACTTGACTCATTCAGCCTCTCACAAGATACCAAATCTACCAACCATTTTAAAGTAAAGATTTTCAAAAAAATAAAAAATAAAATAATAGGATTAGAAAATCTAAGATGATGTCCTCTTGAAATGTTGAGCTTGATGAATAAAATTTGGAAGAAGTTTGTTTTTAAAATATCATTTAATCACTAATAAATGCAAAAATATTTTTTATAATATAATGGAACAGATGATAGCCTACCATCATGCTATGATGTATAATGTTTTTATACAAATAATACAACATATATATCAAGGCCTAAGATACCGATGATTGATCGCTAAATCATCGCATCAATTGCTTGTGCATACACAATATACCTCTTATTTTAAGCTTTGATAATCTTAATTCCTGATTGCGTTTGGAGAATTAGTGTTGATCTTAATTCATATCAAGATAGAAACCAACAGAACTCACAAAGTACAAACCACACAAACTCAAATCATACTAATGTTTAGTGTTCAAAGGAAGGCCCCAGAGTTTTATACCAATGAAACTTAGGTTCCATAAATAATTACTTATGCAAAAATAACAAGCCCATTGATCTTCTAAACACAAAGGTGGTCTCTTATTCTAACCTCACTCAACTACATCCCAAGTTAAAGATATCATCTAATATTCTGATTGATAATTACTTGTTAGCTAGTAACCATAGGATCGATCGAAAATAAGCATGCATTTCCAGACACATACAGTTTCTCTAAAGTCAGAATAGCAAATGGAGAAGTAATAGAAACAAAGACAACTCTTGAACCACTATTTGTAGCATGTTTCAGCACAAAAGGTGAGCCAGTGCAAGGCCAAGACCAATTAAGGAGCAATCTTCAATCAAAATTCCCCGAACCAAAGGACGGACTATATCGAATCAACACTTCCACAATGCAAAGTCCTAAACCTCTATACAAGTTCCAAAAGACAGAAGTTCCTGAATAGAAGAAGAGTAGGAGGTCTAAGCACGAGCAAGCCGTGGAACTCTTCGCATTTCAAAAGCTTTCGCATTTAGGAGGGAAACATGATGATGGATCTGAAGAATGCATCTTTGTCCAGTAGAGTAAGCTCTAAGACTAGAGTGACAGAGATCAAATTGTGTGAAAGAGAAGGATGTTACAAAGATTACTCTTGATAGATCATGATTATTTTCAACCTAAGCGAAGGATGTTACAAAGATTACTCTTGATAGATAATGATTATTTTCAACCTATTTCGGAAGGAAAATCACCACCACCACCACCACCAGGAGGGAAGAAGCTCATTAGAGTTAAAATGTGCATACATCACCAAAAAGAATGCACAATGCGAAGTTGAGAAACATAAACCACAGCTACTTATGAAAGGATATAGGAAAAGGCATGGTGATGATTATGAAAAAACATAAACCACAGCTACTTCGCTTGTTTCTTAGCATTGAAGTTGAGCAAAGTGTTTTAGGTACTTTTATCAATCTTTGTTGAAGTTCATAATGGAGACAACAAAACTCAATTGTTATACCCTAGTTTGAAGTTAAGAAAATATGATCACTCTAATTCTAATGTTGTTTAGAAGCCTGTTTGAAGTTAAGAAAATATGATCACTCTAATTTTAATGTTGTTTAGAAGCCTTGTTGTATGTACCATGTATTTGAAGAAGTAAAGCTGACTTTGGCCATCTATTTGGGACATTCATAATAGTAAAGTTTATGCAAATACAAAAGCATGTTATTAATATATGTTCATATTTAGGTGCATGTATTAGTGGATTCATGTCTAGGTTATGTATTTTCATTAATTGAATGTATCTCTCTCTCTATCTATTTATATAGACACACTCAAGTATGCAACTTCAAGCATTCCACTTAGCAAGAAAAAAATTACTTATGAGTGTTCTTCCTAAAGTGATCTTTGTGAGCATTAGGATTATTAGGGAGAATAAGTTTCTTCTCTATAATTTGAAGAATGATAAAATTAGTGTCACTTGTAAATTTTGAAAAAAGAAAAATGGAAAAGGTTGTATACAAAATATTATGGTTAGGATGTCTATTATTATCAAAAAAAAATTGGATGTATTTCATATTTTTCTCCCTTGTTGGAATCAAATTTAGGAGGAATAAATCAACAATAACGTAGTAAATGGTATCACACTAAATAGCCCAACTACAATAAAAACTCTTTCTTCTTATTATTAGAAATCTACAAAAGAAGAAATTTCTATTCTTTAAGCTTTATACTTCCATTATCTCATTTTTTACATTTAAGTGATTTCAAGTAACTGTAAATGTTCTCATAATCTTATCAACTAGAAGAAATGCCTATGGCCTACATCCTTCATGATATCAACCGAGAGACACATGAACATGCATAAATGATCGATAAATGTTGCAGAAGATGGATAAAACATAAGTATCGATGATATAGAAATGCTATTGAAAATGTGTAAATAAGTTCATCTACTAGCTGAAGGGCTGACTGAAAATGATTCTGAAGTTGTAAAAGTAGAAGAACTAAAAGGCTAGCTAATTCATTTTAAGCTTCTTTCTCAATTCCCAACTTATTATCATTGTCATTCAACTCCAGCAGTTTATGAAACAATAAAACAGGAATCCATAATGATTTTTCCTGTTACAGTTCATAGGGAAGAATGTTAACTGCGTGCATTGCCTTTGAGTTCAGCATATTTTTTCTCCAAAAAAGATCCAATTCATGGATGTTAAAATGAGAAAATTAGGTTGGATTATTTAGAAGATCATGCAAAAAAAGTCATAAACAAAAGAAAAATAAAGAAATATTTAATTACTGCAATAAAAAATAGTTTAATTGGCAACATAGATCCTTGCATGTACCTGAAGGTAGAAATGGCATTCCTACAGTTAATCTTGAATGTTACAACATATATATAGAACCAGAGCATAAAGAAGATCATGATTTCTTGTCATTCAAAAAAATATATTTAAATTCATACTTCACAAAGAAGTATGTCATTCATCAGACACAGACAAAATGAATGTATTAATTTAACATAACCACTAAGCTTTTTCTCACCGGTTGCTTAACTGCACAGTTGCATCTCACGAGACGAAAATGGCACCGAATGAATGATCACGTGAGAGACATATTAAAACATATATAAATCAAGTGACATAAACATAGAAGCCTGTGGTTTAGGATGCAAGATTAAGTTGCCAATGACTAATTGCATTTATTACCAAGTGATGAAGCATGGAAACAAGCGTTTTATGTCGACGCAAGGGCTTAATCTCCGTTTTAATGGGAAAATATTAGTAAAAACAACGTACGTGCCTCAATCGTGAAGATCATAAGATTGGTTTATTAATTACAGAAAGCAAACACGAGTACAACATGAAAGCAAACGACGACGAACAACGGAAAGTTTGAAGAACTCGATCGACAGGAGGTTTGCATTTATTGTTACACATCAATTTGCACAAATTAATTGGCAGTAGAAATATATGGCCGCAAATAGGTGAATTACCTGGAGTAGGAGATTGCTTCCATGTCCCACGTTGGTTGTTGGAAGACGCCACAGCTTGAGGCGCCGGCGCCGGCGCCGGCAACTTTGAGGATTATTGCTGCCGCCCCTCCAGGCTCCAGATGGCTATTTCCGTACAACGGCATGGCTACCGGACCACCGGCTGCCGTCGTCGTCAGTTGATAGCTTCTCTCTATCGCCTGTGCACACTTCGTTTCATCCGCAGTTGCCAACTGCAGCAATGGCTTCAGCGACTCCTCCTCGACCTTCATGGCGTCCGTAAAAGAAGACATGAACCGTTGTTTCTCCATCGCCCTCTCTTTCGCTCTTTCCCTGGCCTTCGCCCTCGACTGCCTCGCTGTAGCTGAGTGGAACTCCGTCTTCTTCCTGCAGGTGGTTTCCGTTTTGTGCTTCTTCTTTGACTTCGACGCTTCGCGGTCAGTGAGTGCCTCGTCGTTGGTCGTCACGGCGGCAGCGGATTGCTTGCTCTTGGGACCGTGAGCGGCGGAGGAGTGGTAATCCTCGCAGGCCAGAGTGGAGGATTCGGTGCTGTAAGGGCTTTGGACGACGGAAGTGGCGACGGCGGCGGCGAGGTCCCTTATCGCGGAGGCGGACATTGTGAGCAGCCATTGCACCGTCTTGCTGGCCTTGTCGAACCCCAGCATATCCTGCAGCTGGAAGAACTTGCTCGCCACCTCGATGGACAGCCGCATCCGGCGGTCCCTCGGCCCCCTCGCCGTAACTATCTTACTATGCCGGTCCTTCCTCCTCAGTCTCCGGCCGACGCAAGAAGAACTCTTCTCCTCGCTCGCCTGCGTCGTCACTGCTGCCGCCGCGGGTAGCATCGACGGAACCGCCGTATTACTGCTCACCAAAGCATCCAGCGAAGAAGGAGAGGCGAAGAGGAGGAGGTCATCAGGGTACAAAATTGGCGTAGGGGAAGCGAAGCAGCAATTGTTTGCATCCGCAACGAGATTAGGGTAACCCTGAAGCTGCTCGGCCAAAGGTTTGCCAAAGATATGATCTTGATAATCGGGAAAGGGTAGCATATTCTCTTTAGCCGCTTTTTCTTTCTTTCTTAAGTAGATGGTAGATTTGGATGATGGATTGGAATGGCGTGGAGGAGACACAGAGATCTATGGACTGCAACAGATCTTGCAACCTACGTGGATGAAGGGGATGGAGGCGTACGGACAGTCGAGTGATCGTAACCCTTTGCGTGAAAGAGGAGCTAGCTCAAGCAAATGAAATCTGCACAGTCCCGGTTCTGTCGTTTCATTTTCACCTCCTCCTCCTTCCTCTTTATTCAACAACCCACTTGCTGCTTTATGTGCAGTGAAATGGATTCGGAGAGATCCTCAACTCGAGCATGGAGGAGATCGTATCCACGCCACTAGGCTAGGAGGGGAGCAAGCTAAGGGAGCAAGGAAAGAAGCAAGCAAGGGGATAGGAGCATGGCGAAGTGGACTTGACAATGAAGAGAAAGCCGCATTAATGGGCTCGCATTTATGATCGCATATGCAACACGATATCCACGTGTCTTCATCAAGAATTTCGGCTAAAATAAAAGATTTTAAACGAATCTTCGTCGAGATCTCAAGGGGGGCGGCGATGGCCCAGCTGAGCTGCATGTCTCCATGGCAGCACGTGGAGTGTGGACGCAGGGGGGGCTTCGTTGTCGCTGCAGGCTGGCTACTCGATCACCAAGGTCAGCTCGGATGGCCAGGAAGGAGATCCCACTCGTTCAATCACTGCGAGAGCCATCAGTTGGATGGTGATGGCTCAACTGTTTGCACTTAACATTCCGGCCGTCATCAGTCTACTGTCTTATGTGTGCGCTAATGGCGAAAGCTTTTAGGTTTAGGCTCTCTCAGAATAGTCGTCGAACACGAGGAGAGGAGAGGAGGGCGTTACCAACTACGTACGTACCTTCGCATATGCTCTCTAAAGCCAACGCGTGGCGTGTCCTTCTCCTGCAACCCATTGTGCACAATTATTAATTCACTCTACAGGTTCCAACGCCTCCCCTGGCCTGCAACCCTAGTCACCTCCCTTTCTCTATCTCTCTCTCTCCCTCCAGTACGATAAAGCAAGCATGGTGTCACTTTGCTACAGTGTCGAGGTTTAGCCGCCCCCGCACACAAAATTGACCCCGTCGATTCCATTGGTTCGTACACAGCACACAAACAAGATGCTGCTGCAGTGTCTCAGAGTGATGCATCGAGGAGAAGAAACAGGCGGCCAAGCCTCGCGTAGGCTGCAGGCCTTTTGCCTTTGGTAGTGGCAGTAGTCGTGCCATCACTTAAGAAAGCTTCTCGTGCTGTTGCTATCTCCCAGCTCGTTCCTTTTCTTTTTATACATGCCGCCCTTTCTCCTTTGTTTCCTCCCTCCCGCCGTCGTCCGTCCGTCCGTCTCCTTTTTTTTTTTTTTAATCCCAGCTCCCAATCATCATACCCAGCGTGCCCTAGTTATCTCACTGTATCAAGAGAATGGCTTCAGTGTCTCGGTTCATTGCACTCGCACAAATTGCTCTGCAAAACCAACTGGAATCTCTGCCTAATCATTGCCCTCGATTCCAAGTCACGCGCGCCTTTAATGTTTCAAGAAAAACTTAGCTTTTATGGCTGTTTTTAGTGGTTCGCAACTTTACAGAGAGAAGAAGAAAAAAAATTAAAGCAATATATAATAATAACTGAAAGCGCGTAGCGTCGATCGCACATGTTCAAAACTGGTGCGATGGAATGGCTGCTAGCTGCTGCATGACTAGCTAGATGTTGGGGTTCTCTCCTCTGAACAGAGGAAGTTACTGTACTGATCCACATTTGCATGTTGAGACTTTTATCGTTGTATCCTCGAGATGTTTGTTTGTTCTTTGTCCTTTTCTTTGTACCACGTATCCATGTCTGATCTGCTTTGCCACAGCAGCCGTTAGGTCACTCTCAACTCGAGAGTGATATATATATTATGAAGTTCAACGTAACACAGTGAGAAGCTCAAAAATATAATGCTATATATGTAGATATAACTGTCCTTTGTAATGGCTTAGCTTAGAGCTGCTTGTTTAGGGTTGGACTATGTATGCAGGGGATCCAATCCCCTTGCCTGTCACGCTCACCATGAACATGATGGCTCGCCACTAATTAGCTTAAAACTCATCCAATTCAACACACTTGTTTAAACTATACGTTTTCGATATTAGAAAAAGATAATCGAACTAAAGAGACTTTTTTTAAAAACTACATTCCCGATATTAGATACGAATATATAAATTCATATCTTTTACTGAGGAATATAATTTATAGAGATATTAGGGTATTCGATCAATTGATAGATTAATAAATAAACGGTTACAAAAGAAAAATCTAATCTAATAATTAGTTTTTATTAAATAGTTATCTTTTACTCTTGATGAATTCAACGGGATGTTTTTTATGTTAAATTTGTTTGCTAATCTGATGAAACGTTGTTTGAGTAATAACTTAGTAAAGATATTAGCAAGTTGATCTTTTACAGAAATATAAGAGACAGATGACTATCGAGTAGCTACACGTATCCGAGCCATAATATAATGTTACTTTTATAAGTGTGGGAGAAAAATTTGTAAGAAAAAAAAGTTTATATATAAATAAAATGCTTTAATTATAATATCTTTTAATTAAATAAAACTTTACAAATTTAATTAACTCGATGACAAATTAATTAATTTTGATAAAAAATATTTTAAATTGATCAAATCACTTTAATTACCTGTGTCTACCATGTCAAATAATTTAATTAAAGTTGGCTATTACAATATGGTAATTATTAGAATAGTATTATTTAACTTTTTTTTCTTCTGTAAAAAGATGGAATTCGCTACCTTAGTGCCCCCACAAGGTCGGATTCAGTAAGTCTGCTGTGTCATAACTAACTTAGTTATGCCCAAGAAAGATAGTATTATTTAACTTTTGAGTTGATTACTATATGATAGAATTGTTGAAATGGACCCGACTTGAATCGGTAAAATTAAGACAATGCCCTTCTAATAGTGATATACTGTAGCTTCTGGAGAGTTTAAATATTTTATAGTGGTCATCCATCAAAATTCATTTATGATTTTGATTCATCTTCAAAATTAATTTGGATTTTTGAATTAAAAAAACAGTTTGATTTTTGAAGAAAAAAACTGGAAGACAGATTTTGACTTCAAAATGTAATTGTTATAATACGAGGGTGTATGTGAGAAATCCCTACGATCTGATTCGTCTCGCTCCTTGTTCCAGCGTGAAGCTTGTTGAATTAGGTTTGCTTCTCGATCGAATGCTTTCCGTGCGATAGGAGTCTCTCAGCGAGTAACTTCGCTGCGAGAACACATCCAGGTGAATGCTCAAGCCTTCTTCACATCGCTACTGTCCTGAATCGATTTGAATGCGATCTACAGGCGAATCAAATTAGGGATCTGTCGAATCTGGGCTGTCGAGATATACCCTTGATGGCGCGATGCTGTGCTCCTTCCGGTCGTTTGTTTTCGAGCCGTTTCCCCTTTCTTGTGTCCACCGTCGTCTTCTTCTTCCTCGCTTCCTCTTCGCTTATCTTTGTCGGGGCGGAGGACGAGATCTCTCACGACGACGATGACAGCCCCCGATTCCCCGGCTGTGACAACAAATTCCAACTGGTAAAGCTATTCCGATCTGCCATTTGTATATCATATGGGGTCTTCGTGTAAGCATGCGAAAATTTACATCTGCAATGTCTGATTCCTAGTTTTTTGATTGATTTTGCTCTGTTTTATCCTATTCTTTTGAATGACATTCTACATGAAACAGCATTGTATCTGAAATTTACTATTTTTTTTACTTATCCTAACTGCTAAAATATTTAGCTTGACTTCTGTGGCGGGTTTTACCTTAGTCTGGTCTGCAATATTTGGCTTCAGTTCTGGACTATTTCGAAACAGTAAAATAGTGCTACTCGACTAGGTTGCTTTTCTACGCATACATTCTGAAATGGCAATGTAGCTCGTTTGGATAAACCGATGGAAAATTGTATATGCCAATAACTTTCGTCTTTATTCAAAATGTTAGAACTGCAATTTTGATTAGAGGTCATTCCTCAAAATGAAAAAATCTGAATCTTTTAACTTAAAGGTCTTTCTGCCTGCCAGGTAAAAATCGTGAGCCGGGTGGATGGGACTGAAGGCATGACCATCGTGGGACTAAGTGCCAAATTTGGCGCCACAGTTCCACGCTTAGCTTCTGATGCTAAACTAAACTCTGTTGTTCTTGCTGATCCACTCAACTCCTGTGCCAATTTGTCCTCCAAGGTTTAGTTCCTTACTTTATTTTGTGATGATTTTCTGTCTCTTTAGACCATTTGCTGTATTTGTGGTTTTCCAGTGCCACGAAGACTATGACCCTTTTAAGTGTAGATTAATTTTGTTAAATAATTCTATCTCCATTCTTTTGTTCTCCGTGTTCTCTTTTTTACAAGCAGTATATTGATGAAAATGAAATAATTACTTGAGATCTATCATTTCAATTTCTTTTAAAACTGTTTTAGGATGATATAACCATTGAAGTTATCTCATTACTTTGCTTCTAGAAATCCGTATATTACTTTGTTTACCAACTGCACCTTTTATTTTGATGGCAATGACACTTATATTCTCCTATTTTAGTTGATATGCCAAGCTGATCCTTAACTGCAGTGAGAGTTGAGGTTACAAAAAGAAATTTGAAAAACAATTCTCACATTACAAAATACCTCGAATGGCATATATTAAAGTGTGTTACACCATGATTTGATGTGGTCTGGTTTAAACTTTATTCCTTGTTGATGGGCTTTTATCTTGCTTTCGGTTGACACACAAAACAACCATAGATGATGAAACCTCTGCAAAACTTCCATACTGATGGTGACATAGCTAGAGGCTTCTCTCCGTGCAAAGCTTCCCTTGAGCACACTAGCCTTTCGCGATGATGGCGATGCGGCACAAGGTGGCATGGAGTTTCTACAGGCTGATGCAATGAAAGTTAGGGTTCAGTATCTTGATTCTCTTCTTCCTTCTCCTTCTCCCCAATTCCTTCTTCCTTGTTGGTACCTTTGACATCATGTGCACAAATGAAGTATCCTGATTTTCATCTTCCTTCTCCTTTTACGGTTGTATTCATCTCCTCCTCCTCTTTGTCAATACATCTAGCACTGTGTCAACATTATTGGCATGCAACCAACACATCTTGTTCCGTCTAGGTACTAGAATTGGGCTTGAAACAAGATTTCAAACTTTTATTCCTACTTCATAGTGAAGTGAAACTTCTAAAGAAAACAATTCATTGCATGTTGAAATAAATGTACCTTTGGTCTTTGGTCCAAGGGTTATAAACAGGACAGTAGAAAGAGAAAAAGTGAGTAAGATTGTTGTAAGTTAAAATATCATATTTCTTGCCTTATTAATTTGACACAAGCATATCTTTGAAGTTGAGATGTTTTAAGCTGAGTAGTTTTCCTAGAACTTGTTTCCTACTTGTTGGTGCAATCGACTTCCAGGGTTTTGATGGTTTGATTTGACTAATATGTTTAAAGGGTGACTTGATTACGGTCGATCAAGTTGAGTGTAATTGTGTAAAGTCCAAGTAAGTCAAGATTGTCTTAAACCTTGGAAATAAGTGAGAAGTCCAAGTAGGATCAGATACTTGGAAGTTGGTAGAAAATCCTAAGAGAGTAAACCTTAGGTGATGAGAAGTCCTAGTTGGGAACTAGGCAGTGTAAGTCCTAGTGAGACTAGGCAAAAGAAAGATCTGGTTGGGAATTAGGCAGTGGAAGTTCTAGCAGGGCTAAGCAGTGGAAGTCTTGGTTGGGAACCAGACAGTGAAAGTCCTAGCGAGGTTAGGCAGTAGAAGTTCTGGTTGGGAACTAGCCCAACTAGGTTAAGTCTCGGTGGATCAACTGGGAATTGAACACTTGGCAAAGATAGAAGTCTTGGAGGAGTAAATTCTAAGCAAGTAAACTTAGTAGGTTAGGTAAACAAAGTACTAAGTTTTGTATGTTTTGCTTGTTGTCTGTTTGGTTGTTTTGCAAGAAACAACAGTTAGACGAAGGCTCGGGCGAGACCAGTTGGAAATTGGTTTGAGTCATTGAACTCATGGTCCGGACGATCGGAAGGCAATCCGGTCGACCAAAAGTCCAGTCGACCGGGCCCTTCCAGTCGATCGGAAGGCGACCTTATCTGATTCACACGAATCTCGCCGCGGATAAAATTTTGATTGAGCTCTAGGTGATCGGAGGGCATCCAAGCGATTGGAGGGCCAAAATTTGCTTGAAACGGATTGAGCTTCCAACTGAGTCGGTGGAAATCCAATTGACTGGAAGAGCGTCTAGTCGATCGGAGGAGTGCCGATTGAGTAGTATAAAAAGGGAGTCAAGGCTACCTGTTCGAATGACAATCGCTATCATCCATCTTTGTTATTGTGCTCGCCTTCCTCTCCAAAAAATACTCAAGTTCTGCTCGTGTGGTCTGGGAAGCGTCAGGAGGAGTGTTGCGATCACTCAGGGCTTAAGGTTAGGGTTCTGCTTTGATTGGTAGCTGAATACTTGTGGATTGTTTCGAATTTCTTGGGTCTCTACGAGTTTATTTTTATTTATTATTATCATATTACTCTTATTTTATTTGTGATTGTACCTTATTAAACTGTAAGAGGTTTCTCCGCCTCCGGAAGATTTCTGGAAAGGAGATAACTCTTAAATCACTAGTGGATGATCACCATCCATTCATATCATTGTGAGTGGGTGGATCTTACCTGCATCATGTTGTGGTGCCAAGACCTAGATGGACATAGGTGGTGAGTTGTTGGAGCTATGGGGGATTGCCGAACTACGTTAAACTTGTTGTCTCTTTCCTATCTTGTTTTATTCCAATGTGTTACTAACATCTCTGATAGTAAAAGACAACAAAAATTTCGATTACGCTATTCACCTCCCTCTAACGTCAAAGGATCCTACACTAGTCACAATTCATTCCAACATAGTTCAATTGTTAAAAAAACTATTAAATTAAATGAGTTTTTCCACCCCATAATTTGTACAAGCACGCCTTCTTGTTTCTTTAACAGTGGTTTTTTTTAATATTATATAACTAAATGCTCCTCTGACAAATTCCCAACACCCCCCATGAACTATGGAGAGCAGTTCTCTTTTTCTAGTTATTGCTGACAGAAGTAGGTTTATATTCTGGCTTTGCTCACTAGTTCTAATTTAGCATTTTGTTCTGCAGATAACTAATTCTGTTTACTTGGCTAAGCGTGGTGATTGTACATTCACTACTAAAGCAAAATTTGCACAATTAGGAGGTGCAGCAGGTTTATTGGTCATTAATGATGACGAAGGCAAGAAATTTAACACCCATGGATCTATGTCTCTTTCCTACAATTAGTTCGATGAGAAATATTTTTACCTTCATTTTTATTTAGTTTTAGACAATTTTATTCAGTTTATGTCTCCTTTTCTCATTGCCGTTACTGATTATCTACAGAGCTATACAAGATGGTATGCACAGAAAATGATACCTCTCTTAATCTGACGATACCTGTTGTAATGATACCCAATTCTGCAGGGGTTTACCTGAAAGATTCATTGACTAGCGGACAGAAGGGTGAGCCTTTCTTCTCATTTGTGCATACTGTACAGTCTTTATTAAATCCATTTTCTTATTTCCCATTTTTATTTGCTTTTTAACTTTTCTATGGCTGAAAATGTATGAAAATGGCTTATAGTTATATTGTTACTTTTTGCAAAAAAAGAAAAAAGGGGGGGGGGGGGGGGGGGGGGGGGGGGGGGGGGGGGGGTGGTTTCAAACCAAGTATACCTAATTGGAGTTTATCCTTTTAATTTTTTTCATCACCCATTATCTAGGTCAGGGAACAATGGAACATGTAACCTTCTAGCTGTTACTTGAAGTCAAACTGCTGTATAAGGCTAATTTAGATAGATACGAATCAACCGAGTTGGGTCAGGAATAGCATATCATTTTCAGGCTTTTTTCCTTGGTCATGTCTGTGAGGGTCACCAAAATGTGTAAAAAAGGATTTCATTGAGATTTCGGGAAAGGTTGATGGAATCATATCAAAGTAAGAAGAAATCAGTGATTTCATTCAAAAGCATCCAATTTCTTGTCAACCCAAACAATCCTATGAGAAGAAGAGTGGGTGTGGAGAAGATGGGAAGGCATGGTGGTGTTCGAGTGCCACTAGCCATGGGAGATAGAGTGCTTACTAGTCACTGGATAGGGGATCAAATTCCTGGTAGGATGGCCATCCGAGACTTGCTTGGTTGTGTGCAATACTGCTTGCCACAAGAGATAGGAATGCTTGGACAAGTTGTTAGGAATGAGTAGGCAGGTAGCTTTAGAAAGAAGAGTGGATCATGGGTTGATTAATGTAAGTTATAAAGTTAGGGATTAATTAATATAAAGTAATGGGTGATTAACATAAATTAGTGGGTGGTGTGTTTAATAATATAGACTATAAAGTTAGTGATGGTGAGTTTGTCTTTTATAATTTCCCCAATATCCATATTGAGGGTTGTTTTCACATTAAAGGGATTTTAATTTACTGTTTACAATATAAAGTTTGAATCTACAACTTACAAGCTTTAATTATAATTTATGTTTAGAAAATTTTAATTTAATAATTATTGATTTTTATAATTTATTAGGATAAGATAGTTTCCAAGTAATTAACAGATAGTTTATCTTAGAAGAAGAGCTTTTTCATTATATAAAAAGGGCTCCTAAACCCTTATTATTCAATTTTAATAAACTTATGAGCTGAAGTATCTAATTTCTCTGTGTACGAGTTATGCTCATGTTGCACAATTGGTATCATATTGGAAATCTTGATTGTTTTGTTCAGGAACTCCACCACTGGAATTTCTACCTTCTATGCTACAAACCCTAGCATAGCTTGCTCTACTACTGCACAACTACCTTTGCCACACCCTCAAGTTATTCCCTTATTCAAGCCCTTCTAGTGAATCTTCGGATGCACACTCTATTGACCACCAACTACTTTCACATCTTCGATTTCTTTTCTTCACTTACTTGCCCCTTTCAGCCTATAAGACCCCTACCCACCTTTCATTTGCTTTGGTTGTGATGACCTCGTCGAGGTCTTTCTATTGCAACTCATGCTTTCGCATTGTTGCCTTTCCACCATCCACCAAGCGATATACATCTATTTACTCAAGACTAGAAGATTTCTCCCCTTCATCAGTGGGATGCTTTTAATCTTGGCAGTTGTTGGACTTGTTGTACCACCTTGAAAGTTGCCTCTTGTTTAATGAGGTCTTGGTAGGACATTGTTGTTATCTCACCTCAGTGGCTAGCGGCTCATTCCTTCTATTGTAGATGCATCAACCCCCTTATGTGCTAATTGCCATTCCGCAATATTATTTGGATTCGCAGACCCCACCTGCTGCCTTGTATATAATAATTGAGGAAAAGCAAAGAGGACCTCTTCTTGCCTCCTTTGAACAACTTATCTCCACTTGCTATTTGCGTGCGTCGACTGAGGACAATATCATCTTGTGCTTTGACATAATCGATATCATTAGCTAACCTCCTTACCCCTTTAACTTACCACCGAAATCTTCAAGTCCATCCTTCTTGTAGAACTCAGCAGTCTGTTGCTTTCCAAAAGCCTACTTATGAGCACTAAACAATTGTACATCAGTCTTCCTATTCAGGTGATGCCCCTTCATTTTTTTCCCAGAAGACATCTTGACTGACCGCTGACTTCACCAACAACCAACTATGGATTTGACGTTGCACTCAATAAGAGGGAGCTAAATTTTTTGTATTATTAAACATATGCCCTCAAATCAATGTGGGATATGCTTCATATACCTGATCCTGAATGGTTGGGAATTTAGGGTACATAGTTTAGTTTCTATGGCAATGCCAAACCTTTTTCTTATGTACTCTAATGTTACTTTTTTTTTTATAATTGGTTATGCTAATTTGATTGTTCTTATTCTTGGGCTTGTTGACCCTAGATGTCAGGTTATGATTTTTCAAGCTCTCTTAGTGCTGCACAATTGATTATCATCCTGTGTGAATGTCTGTAAATTACTACTAATTATTTACTCATTGGGTTATGTGACTTTGCTAACTGAGATTCCTGTTTTAGCCAAAGACAATTTCTTGACCATGTAACTGGGTTTGGTTCTTGTATTACTTTTTCTTTGTCTCAGGGACTGTAGATTAAGATAAACACATATATAGAGATCTTCTTGCTGGTAAAAGACAACATATAGAGATATTAGTTGTTACATGGTTTTCTTCTTCAATTTTGATGCTAATGCAGCATATTTCTTCTTGCAGTTGAAGTTCTTTTATATTCACCAAATAGACCAGTGGTGGATCTCTCGGCAGCCTTTTTATTGTTAATGACTGTTGGTACCATAGTTTGTGCTTCACTGTGGTCAGAGTTCATTGTTGGCGAGCACATTGATGACCACTATAATCAATTGACCAGGAAGGTACTTATTATTCTCTAATTTATTTATCTGATTATTCATCATTGGTGCATTAAGAACTGTTATGCTAGACTACTTATTGCTATAGTTAGAGATAATAAACTAATTGGGAGCCTCAAAGTAAACAATATGAATATGTTGTTTAAAGAACTACTTGGCATCTTATAGCTTCACTTCTACCTTTTCATGATTGACAGTTGATAGCACATTGATTATTACCAGAAAGAAAAGTGATCTAAAATTATGCTTGTTTGTATGCATGAAAATTTGAACTGTTTCTTGTGGTGATGTGGATCTTTTCCCTCTCTCCCTACCCTGATCCCCTAAAAAGCCCTTTGCTACTTGGACACTAGGAATTTCTGTCGTGGGAGTTGCAGGGTGGGTATGGAGAAGATCCAGTGCTACAAATAAAGTATATCTATTCAAAACAAAACTGGATTAAAAAAATAAGCCACTTCTGTGTTTGAACTACTATTATATATGTTAAAGTGTGTATTTCCGGAGAGATTTACAGCCAAGCCTTTGTTGATTGGTTGACACTTGGTATTTTGCTGCAGTTCCCTTCTCAAGTCTTATGCTAAAACTATTCAAGAGAAGCTCTTGCAGCAATTATAAACAAACCATGTTACCTTATTAGCTCTGTCACACCTTTGTCTTCCTCACCCCCTACATTAAGTTGATTGACACTCTTGCTGCCCACCTGCACAACTTGCGAGCTTGGAAGAAGCTGATGCACCTGTGACCTGCCTATGCATCCAATCATGTTAGAAAAAGTCAAGTTGAGCCCTGAGCTAATAGTTGGCGACAGCAAGACGAACTAGAAAGTTCCTTGTTCATGGCAGACATTTGCAAGGTCATTTCTTACAGTGAGCTCATGGACAAGATCAGGGAGATCAAAGCTGGTAAGTTAATGGAAGGAAGAGGAGGCAATGACATTGTTGATCATGGAAAGCATATCCTTAGACATGATACCTAGAGATCAAGTTAGTGGAAGGAAGAGGAGGCAATGACATCGTTGATCATGGAAAGCATGTCCTTAGACATGATACCTAGAGATCAGAGCAGTTGGGGCATGACGAAGAAGGAAGGAAATGGTGCTAGAGTTGGTGACGAGGCAATGGGAGGTGATGCTGCTGTGCTAGGTGAGGTCAATATGACCAAGAGACTGACTGTCAACGGTGATGAAGAAGAGAGTGAGGGAGTTGAGGTGGTTGTCAATGGAGGACATGGTGGAGAATACAGCAGTGGTGGGGTTGGGGTTGGGGGTGCACTGTGAATGAGGTAGGAGAAGATTAGGCTGAGAAAGAAACACAAAGGATGTGACATTAAAATTCGAGCCTTGAAAATTTTAATTTACCCTACAACTTCGACTGCTCATCTTGCCCTTAGTTTTTATTTTTATTTTTATGTCACCTTCAATTTTTTTCTACACTAGAAATTTTCAAATTCTCACTTGTTTTTTTATAATTTCAAATCTTGATCTGCAAAATATTTTTAGAACCTACCTTTTAGCTTACTCTTAGCAAAATTTTTCATGTTGTCTCTTTTACATTTTCATTTACAAAACTTACATGAGCCATAAACTTGTCTTTTCTAGGAAAAAAGACTTCATTTTACCCTTTAATTCAGTATTTCACCTACCAAAATTGATAAATTACATTTTATCTTCTAACAAGCATCATATGTCTATTTTTTAAAATTGCCTAAATCTATTTTGAGTGCATCTATATTCAGATTTTGATTAAGTTTTACCATGAAAATATTCTTTTGGTGATATATTAATGCTGCTTTTATTCAATTAAAAAGTTAGTTAAAAATTTATTGGATGTTTTGCCAATTAGATTTTTTTTGACAGAAATACATGTATCTACTAGCTATCATTTGCCTTTTTAGCATCAGAATATAAAATCCAGACCATGTATATTTGCTTGCTTATTCTTGAATGTTGCAGGATCAGCACAATGCCACTGCAGAAAACAGGGAGGACTCTGAGACAGAAATTCTTGAGATAAATGCAAAGGGAGCAATTGTTTTTGTTATAGTTGCATCAGTCTTCCTCTTGCTGCTTTTTTATTTCATGTCTTCTTGGTTTGTTTGGCTGTTGATCGTGCTATTCTGTATCGGTGGTATCGAGGTAATTTTCTATTTTCCAATCTTGGTTACTGGTAGTTTTTAAGTTTATATGTTGTTTGTAACTTCATGGTATTCTGTGTCCCCTCTATATGCTTTGATATAAAAAGTTTGACCTATTAAGCATAATCTCAATATAATTGTAGCAATCTTGTCACTTTCTAAGTCAAGTCTGCTCTGTTGTCAGTATTTAACTGTTTTTTACTTCCATTTATATTGAAAAAGTTGTGGTCGCCACATGGTTTAGCATGGAGAATAACAACATGCTGTAGTTGTTTTGTTACATCATATTTCCAGTAATCGTATGTTTGGGATGAGCATATACTGCTAGAATAGATACTGTGGTTGCATCTAATAAAGGTGGCAAATGAAATGTGGTTGAAGGTTAAAGGAAAAGGTTCAATCCTAGTGACAACTAGGAAAGAATTCAAATGTATGAAAGATGAATTATTCAAATGATGTAACTTAAAATGATTTTAGTGTTTGACAACTAATGAACATAGATATAATGTTCACTTTATAAATGAAAACCATTCGCCAATTGTAGAGTTATGGTTTATTGTAAATGCTGGCTATGAGGAGTTGGAAAATGAAAGTAACCTTTGTATTGAAGAAAGAGATCTATTGGAGAAAAATCATGTGAGGATATTAGACCCTTCAGTCTGGTCCAACAAGGAGTTACAAAAAGATTTTAGAAAATCATGGGATTAGAAATAATAGAGTCAAGTAACATACTTCAACAGGAATTCAGAGGAAACTACAAGGTACACACACAAAAAAAAAAATCAAATGCTAGAAAGATCTTGGGGAACTTGAAGCTTTAGAGAAAAATTCCTATTCATCTCCATGTTGATTTTAGCAATTAAATTGACTATATTTTTCAAAAAAATTCTTGCATGCTTCCAAGTGGAAATTAAATCCATGCTCAACTAGTTGTCCCACACATTAAATTTGAACTAAATCAGGTACCAATGATACATCGATTCCTTGATTTTTACTACAATGGTACCTTTAGCTTAAGTCTTCAACTACATCTCCAGTTATTATCTCCTTTAGATAGTTGTATCTCTGTCTAGAAATGCATTCTTATTTTCAGTTATATGATTGCTACAAAGTAACTATAATACAAGATAAAATTTATTTAAATATAGATGAAGATATAGTATGAAATCGAGTCTAATAGCGTAGGAGGATCCATATAGTCAATCTCAGTTAGTGGGATAAATGCTTGGTTGTTGTTGTTATTGTTCTTAAGTAAATGACTATATTAATACAAAGTAACTTCTAATTGGAAACGACATAATATTCTTTACTCATTGGAAGGGGTGATTGAAAGGGAAGCGGACAATGAAATATAGTTATTCATTACTCATTGGAAGTGGTGCATAAAGTAGAAGATAATGAAGATATTATGCTCCTTGAAGGATAAGACTCAAGAGGCGGTGCTATTACTATTGAAGATGCACTCATTGGAAAAGACATTCTAATTGAAGATGCTGACCATTTACTTGGAATCAAGTTCTTGCTTGTGAGGGAATATGTTTAAATTTGAAAAGTTTAAATTTTATGTTTTTAAAATTTTATTTTGAAGTGGTCAAGACAAGGTAGGAAAACTTATATCTCCTTTCTGGTTTCCTTCTAGGAAATACACATATACTCTCCTCATCACGTCTTCTTTTCTCTATTTTGTTGCACTGATCTGAGGTTTGTAAGTCCTGTCCAAAGCTTTATTTTTCTTGAGCTTGAGTGTTTTATATGTTGCTTTGTTATAGCGACATCTTAGTCTGCATCATTTTCTAGTTTATGTAAGAAGCTGGACCTAAATAGTATCTATGCTCTGGCTTGAGGAGTGTTAATGGCATCTAAGTTATTAGGTAGTACGTGTTATGGGTTTATTCCTACGTTGATATTATAGTTTAGGGTTATATCTTGCGTACTATGTATGCATGTGTTATGTGGGACCAATATTGCAATACATATTTCTTTTCAAATTCTACATATCTAGGACTATGGGCCTTGCACACTTGCATACCTATAACCTTAACATATAAAACATTAATATGACTAGTTCAAAACATCACTTGTCATGAACGCTGCCATTTGTTACTTAGTGGAATAATAAAAATGCTGCTGTCTGAAAACAATTATTTTGTGCGATTCTGGTAGTGGCAGCAGATGATCCTATGAGTCCCTTGTAATCTTGATTTCCATCCCACGCAGATATTCTAGTCATGGGACTCCCATTGCCTCTTCCAAGGTAGTGCTATTTTTTTTTCAAATCCGCATGGCACCTTTTGCCCACTTCCAGACGTTTACTTCTTTGGAGACTATTGTCATGTTATTGTTAAATCTTTGAAGGCATGGCTAAGTTTAGATTCCTTCATTCTTTCCTTGGCTTATTTTCAAATTATTGTATGGTGAGTTGTTCTTGGCTTCTGTGTATTTTTGATCAAATCTTAGTTCTGCTTTTTTTTTTTTTTCTCAAAGGTGTTCTTCTAGTACTTACTACAGAACAATTTAGTCATGCAAAGATCCAAGTAACCAGAAGTTTGTTTTAAACAATCAACTCCAATTATTTTGCCTAAAAGTTAAAAGGATTTTTTCTTTTGCTTTGCTACCTTTATCCTAGCTTGGTTAGGATCTTTGATTTAATTATGCTTTGTCAGCACTTGCTAACTGCTTCTCTGGCAGGGCATGCATGTTTGCTTAGGAGGCCTCATATCAAGGTAAAACAGGAAGTTGGTTGCAATGCCTTGCTGTGTTGATTCTGCTATGTTTTAAGATTCCTTGATTTATTAAATTGGGATTCACAAATAGGTTTTGTAAATGCTATGGGCAGAAGACAGTAAATCTTCCCATAATTGGGGAAGTACGGGTCCTTTCAATTGCAGTTGTGCCATTTTGCGCTGCCTTTGCCATTTTTTGGGCTGTGAAACAGCATGCTTCATATGCTTGGATTGGACAAGATATTCTTGTAAGACAAGTTAACATCTTTGTCTTTCTGTTTATGTGTTTTTTCTTCTCTTCTCTTTGATAATTTACATTTTCTTCTTAAAAATCTATTTGTGAAAGCCTTTCTTTGGGAGAAAGATAACCAAATGAAGATATATAGTCTTTGACTATTAGCTATTACATATATTTTAGGCGAACATTTGTCTGATCAACATCTCTTATTTACATGAAAACTCTAGATGCCGTCCCAGTTAAAATTGCAATGGCTAAGTGTCAAACCATTATGCATACCTCTGAGTTTCTGAATCAATTGGATCTATCGAATTCCTCTCTTAGTTCATTATAATAAAAAACAATCAATTAAAGAAACTTCATCTATTTATACAATGACCTGCATGGGTACCTACTGTCAAGAAATATTATACCTATTGTTCCTCATCTACCTTTCCATCCAAGCTTAAGTTTGAGGGTGGATGACAATCATCTTGTTAGCAATGTGAAGCTCGATATACTAGCCACCTATCTATCCTCAATGTTATCAATTAATTCCTTTAATGTGTTGCTGTTTTTTTTTTACCATTTACTAAAGCTGTGTATCTGATATATTCTCTTTAATATATGCTAGGGAATCTGTCTGATGATTACAGTTCTGCAGGTGGTCCGGTTGCCAAACATCAAAGTAATTATTTAGCCAGTTACAAGACCTGTTTTTGCATTGACTCCTACAAAGTTTGATTTATTATCCATTTTAAATTTGTCCTGCAGGTTGCTACAGCGCTACTTAGTTGTGCCTTTGTATATGACATATTCTGGGTTTTTATATCGCCCCTTATATTCCATGAGAGCGTCATGATTGCAGTAAGTCCTACTCTGATGTTCCTTTTGTGATGGATTTTTATAGACTCGGTTTTGCCTTCGATCTGCAACATTGAGAGTTGTGATGTTGTCCCTGTAGTCGTTGTTTTCATTAAGGTGACAAGATTTATTCTTCTTAGTTATTAGTAGGTGTTGAGTTCATATTGGCTATTACCAACTGTCTCTTGACTAAGATATTTTCTTTTATGTCATCGTTAATTCGGAAATGTCACTTTGTTTAACCATTATACTTTTATTGTATAATATAGATTCATTATTTTCTGTTATTATATAATAGATTCGATTTAATTTCTAGTATATTGGATTTAATTTAATTTCTTAATGGTTAAATTCACTTTGAGTTGGTTAGATTTAACTTTTAATATGTTTTGAAGTGTACAAAATAAGATTCATATGGAATCATATTAAATCGAGCCAAATCACCATAATTCTTTTGACTTCTAAGTCATGTGTAAAAAATAATATTGTTTTATATATGAATTGTATCGTACCTTATTATACAAATTGTGAATCATATGATTCTGGCAACTATGGTTAGACAACTATGGCTTCCATTGCCTCTACTGTAGTGCGTGTACTTCACAGTACATTGCATGTATATGAGTGAAATTCCTGCAATTGTCTATATACCTTCTTCTGTTGAAATAACCAAATATATGTTTCTTTTAACAATGCTGTACTTTGTCTATTATTACATGCTCACTATTTCCCCATTGCAACTATTCAGCTAGAAATTTTGCCACCTTTTTAAGAACAGTTATTTCAATTATGACCAAAGTTATTTACTTTATAGGTAGCTCGTGGTGACAATAGTGGTGGTGAAGCTATTCCAATGCTTTTGAGAATCCCACGTTTTTTTGATCCTTGGGGTGGCTATGATATGATTGGCTTTGGGGACATTCTTTTTCCTGGTCTCCTAGTTGCATTTAGTTATAGGTATTGTTTCTCTTGACACTTTACTCTCTTTGAAAAACTGGATACGGCAGTGTTTGCTATGCTCCTATTGATTGAAAGTTATCATAGTTTCGTAGTTTCTGTTCCTATGCACATTTGGGTGAAAAATACACGTCTCAAGCAACTAAGACCACATGCATGTGCAGGTGTATGTTTATGTTGTTTATACATATGGGAAAGAAACATTTTATTTGCTCTCACTGGCAATCCAAGTATTGAAATATGAGCATGCATGTGTACGGATATGAAAAATGAGTCTGACTAGTCAAATTTGTCAGCAAAAGAAAAAACAAAAAGTTGGAGGAAGAAGCAAATTAGCACTGAAAGCCACTCACATTGAACATCTAAAATTTTTCAAAGCACTATTCTCTTCCACGCTTCTTGGAGCTTTTTGTAGCCTACTAAAATTGTACACACTGTAACGTAGCTATTTACTGGAAGTGCTCATATTGATTTTAATCTACAAGGGTTTGATCTTCAGTTAAGAATTCTCAGAAAGTTATTAGATATATTATTTAACCCATTATGCAGCAACATGCCAATTTTGACCAAACTTGGCAGTTCAATCTCTTTTATGCATGAGCAGTAATTCTATTTGAGATCACCAAATTTCATGACAGTATTTATAATGCCAATTCTATTGATTGAAAACTTGTGATAATTGTTTTCTAGGTATGATAGATCAAAGAAAAAAGGCATCTGGGATGGTTATTTTCTTTGGTTGATAATCGGATATGCTTTTGGTACGTACATCTTCTGAAGTTTATTTCTTTATATGGAAATCTTTCTCCTAAAAAGTAATTTTCCAGGAGGTTTTGACTGTTAGTAAATTATTTGGTTTTCAACTCAAAATCTTCTCATATCATATAACTCATTCCATAGTTGTCTACCATTATTAACTCATTTCCATGTATAGTATGTTGAATTTTATGAAGTAGATGGTTGAATGCCTCCGGTGGAATAGACACTTTTCTCGCTGTTGCTTTGCCTTGATTACTATTTTTTTGGTCAATATTGACTCATACGAGTCTATAGCTTCAATAATCTTTGCAACAATACATCAATTAGTTCTAACACGCATGAAGAAAGAATGAGAGAAATACACTCTGGGAAAAAGATTCCCCCAACGTCTTTTCCTCAGTTTCTTTGAAAGAAAATGTAGGGAGAAAAAGAGGCTGGCAAAAAGTTTCCCCAGATTTTTTCACACATGCTTTTATCCAAATTGGACAAAAGCGCTATTGTTCATGACTTCCACTTGGAAAATAAGGTCAAAGTAAGACTCCAATTTTTTTTATTAAATCTATTTTATCTGTCATTTTTTATATTCTATTTCAGAAACTTAAACCTTCTATCCCTCTTTATTTTCTTTCAAAGAAAAACAAACTAAGAAAATCTTTCTCTATTCATTTTCTCCAAATTTTTTCCTAGCTTGTTTCATTTTCCTAGGTATTTCCCCTTCCTGTAGAAACTAAGCTTAAAATACTTCCTCTTGTGAACTTTCTTATGACTGGTACTGTGGTACCTAATTATCCTTTTACAGGACTACTTTCTCCACTTTCTATGAAAAACAGTGCAGGTATAATTCGAAGAGTTGTTTTAAATTAGAAAATTCAAATTTTAAATAAAAAAGAACTACTGTGCATGAAATGTATTACTGCATAAATTGTAAAGACAACTGAGTTAGGAACTCACCAATCTGTTGAAGTGTGAACAAGTTGCTACGTCCTTGATGTGAATTTCACTTAGAGGCACCCCACTTAATGACAATATAAAAAAAGTAACCAAGAACTTAATGACTACAGATAGAGTAAACAAGAGGTATTCATTGGAAAATATAGATTCATTCCTTTTGTTATGAAAATATCAAATTGAGCAGAACAAGAAGCAAAGCATGTAATGCAAAATCTGATTGTTAAAATGTCAAGGATCACTGAGCAACTCTGCACACCGGCTGATACTAAATCTTTAAAATCAATCCTTGTTTGCAAAACTAGAGGCTAGGGAAAACAGGGAGAACACAACACACTTTCAACCTTCAATAAATTGGTTCAATGAAAAAGTTGATCCAACAGAAAATCCATTTTGAAAAAGATCAATCAAAAGTTATAGCTTTTTTATCTTTTTAAAATAAACAATTATTTTGCAAAAAAGTTCCTTGTACATGTGAGGTACTGGCCTGACCATTTGCTCCACACAGCATCACACGTGCTTGGCACTACCTTGCCTCCTGTTTCATGCTTGAGCCGTGTAGTAGCTCACATTCTTTGTCCCTATATATATATATATATATATATTTCCATGTATTATATGCGAATGCGTATGGAGTTTCTTGATAGACTTCTTTGTTCCCTACTCAAGACATGGGACTAAACAAAAAGAATAAGAAACTTAAGCAAATATTGAATTTAGTTGAAACATCCTCTCCCAAATTCAACTGTTTGCACACCAATCTTTTCCTTCACTAAATGCTGAATTTATTCTCACGACCTTTCTTTCACAGGTCTCTTCCTCACATATCTAGCTCTGTACCTGATGGATGGGCATGGCCAACCAGCCTTGTTATATTTGGTTCCTTGTACTTTAGGTAAATATTCACTGTACTATCATGTTACAAAATTAGTGTATTTTCTCTTAATTCGATTGTTAGCTAACTTATGGTGACTGTGCCCGTGTGTAGGACTTGCAATTATATTTGGTTGGTCCAGAGGAGAATTGAATGACTTATGGAACTACAGCAAACCACAAGCAAACCACAATTCCATTGAAGCTTGTTGATCTAGGCTTTCAGCTGTAATTTGACTAATCCTCTCCAAGTCATGGTTAAATTTCTCGACCCAGATTCAAGGAACAAAATGTAGTTAAGGTTACTTTGGTGGACGCAAAGATGAGTTTTAAGCGATATTGATCCACTAATAGAACATGACAGGTTTAGGTGAGAGGAAGATTCAAAGTTCTTATAATACACATGAGGAGTCTCACGTAATAACTTGTATTGAATCTACCTTCGTCGTTCAGTATTACTTGTATTGATCAATGTGGATCTTGTTCGTTTGAATTCGTTTTATTCCATATACTTGTTTATTATATGTGAATGTTTTGTATAGGATTATAATTAAGCTGGCATATTCTGCACAATAGCGAATTGGTTCAAAAGAGTGCTAGATTTAACCTAAACTATGGGAGTTTTAAGAAGAAAAACAAAATCAAGTTTGTAACAAATATAGGCATAGAAGCTGTACCCTACTGAACTTAATACCTTTAGGCTGTTCTTTTGTTTTTTTCCCTGGAAAATCTTAAAAATGGTGGGTTGTTTTTTTTTGATAACCAGATTTTCTGTTCTCGTTATCTGATTAATTTTTGAAGTGACTAGTTCAATTTTATAGAAATTAAATCTTGAAAGCGCCGTAGCAAGGTGTTAGCAGTTGACCTCTGTAGTTTCCACTATTCCTGTAAGACCGTTCCAATGTCGAATTGACTACTCTGCTAGTGAAGACAAATTCATTTCTGTCCATGAGTACTTCGGCTCACGGCCATCAACTTAAGTTTTCCATCAAATTCAATGCTGATGCATATCATAGCAAAGGAGAAGATCAAACCGCGGTCCTCTAAAGATCCCCGTTACGTCTTAACCGCTGTGCCAAAGCCTGGACGGGCCTTCTTTGGCAGCATATAATGTGGGATTTATTTGCCTCAATACACGTTTTAAATTAACTTTCGTCCTCAACAATTCCTCTGTTGGCGCTCAATACTCATTATATTTTGCTTTATTTAATTGGTTCGTTCCATTCCAAAATTGATGGTTTGCGTTCAAGATCACTTCTACCTCCTTCTCTTCTCGCTGTTTACTTTCTTCCTCGGTATTTTTGTCTTTCTCATCTTTCTCAATTTGGACTCTAATTGAGGTGCTTCCTTTGTGTTGCATGTGAATATATTGATCTCATTTTCTTAGGGTTTTTTTTTCCCTTTAGTTATCAAGGGAATTTATTACTGATCGGGTTTATATCAGCAGGATATTAGTAGGAGTTGCTTAGAGGCGATTCGTCCCCTCAAATTATTCAGTGTAAAATTTACTTAGTTTCTTAATAAACATGAAGTTTACTTTTAGTCCACCGTCCACATAATTCCTTTTATTCATCAATTAATAGAATCTACATTTACTCCACATTTTAAAATTTTAATATATTTGTCTTAACTCTTACTTTTTGCCTCTAACTATTAATAGTTATGCTTAGCTATTAAAAACTTATAACAACTTTTCTGTTTACTTGTTGAGTAATAGTAATTTTAATATATGAATTTATCATTTTTGGGAGAAAACTTTACTTTTCTCCTAAAGTCATATAATTTTTAGTTTGCATTTCAAGTTCATAAAATTTATATGTTATCTTAAATTTATAAGATTATATTATTGTATCCTATCATAGCTTTAGAACAATTAATATGAGAGAACCATCAATAAACCTATCTACAAGTGGACTGCCTCAAGCAAGTTATAATTTCATATGAATATCAGAACATGAAAATCTAAAACATTGTGATAGCGATTAGCAGCTAAGGGTTGGTTAATATGCTGCTTAGCTATGATACTGTAAACTGCATGGTTATCCTAATCATACCATTTTATAAATTGCATAATGTGAATATTACAATGATCCTAAATATGTTTTTTTGGTCAATGCCATTCCAAAAAATCTGTTATCTATGATAATACTAGCACTGCTATTATTTTCAGGAAGCTTATACTCCTAACTGGAAATGTGTTCATTCATGCACTATATGCTTGGTTAGCCTTGTATAGGTGCAATGCATAATGTATGAGAAAAAACAGAGGCACAATTCTCGAAACACCGACTTGAAACTTCACAAGAAGTAAAGCATCAATCCAGGTTATTCATGTGGGTTTAAACTCATGACAAGAAATGACCACTTAATATTATCAAAATCCTCAATCTTTTTGCCTGCATCAATAGCCCTTCCCATTCTAAGAAATGCACCTTCCTGAACGAAGCAACTCAGAAAAGATTGTCGGCCGACAGTAAACACAATTATAAGTTCATCCAACCTTAGTTGGAAATTGTCCCTAACATTAGTGAAACTAGAGATTCTTGTGTTGAGTGATTGATGGTTCTTTTACCAACACATCCAGCATGCTGAAAGTTAAGTATTTATCAATTGTAAACTAATTATTTAAGTAACACTACACTTTCCAAGTTATTAAATAGAGTAGCTCAGGGTTTTAAATTAATTCAATTTAGTTAAGCTAATGAATCGAATAAAGTTTTTTTTACCTGCGTGTCATAATCGGCATATGGAAATCCTGTCCTTCACCACATGCTACAGAACTCATCCTCACTGTTCAAAGACTCTTAGAGTTTTGACATAATCTTTTCTTGTTTGGCAGAAGGAATGTAGTTGAGTTTGAACAACTTTACCACTTTCCGAAAGACTAACGCCATATGCTTTTAGTCTCTGGATATCTCGAGCAATGGGGCTTTGCCACTCGCCATCCCACCATGCTGGTGGAAGGAGTGGTGACAAAGCACATTGGTGAGCCTGGTGGCGGCAACTAAGAGGACCACCAAATCTGTTCCAGATGTGACCCCACCCGATCTGGTTCTTAAGACCATCTACCAACAGGTTACTCTGAAAGCTGCTAAAGAATGAGAAGTTGGAGGCTGAGTGATGTTTACCTGTAACCCCCAGAAAGTAGGTCAATACTTGCCGGCTGCTAAGGGATCATGATGCAACCATGAGTGAGGATATACCATTTTGATTTGCTGCTGCGAGTGCAGCAACCAGTTGGGCAAAAGTTGTGCCGACGCGACGGTGTGCTCCAGATACCACAGCATGCTTGGCTCGTGAAGCTAGGAAGAAGTCAACAAATGCCACCCATCTTGGTGCAGGACCCCAGTCCTTTGCTCTAAAATCAGAAGACTGGAGATGACGAAAAGGCAAGTCAGTCACCATCTGTAATTGCTTCTCCATCGACGCATCAGCAGAGTAAACACACAATTTGTGCAGGGCTAATAATATAATATATCTCAGATAGCACTGACTGTAAAAAGAAGATAATTTGAAAGTCATCAACATCATCGTCATCAAGCCGAGTGTATCCCATCTATTTGGGATTGGCTATGTGAACCCTATCACTCTATTGAGTGTGATAATACAACAGTATCGATTAAAAAAAAATTAAATTACTAAATCACAAAAACAAAAGGATAGATCATGAAAACAACAGAAGGAACCACCAATGTACAAACCCTCCCATAAAGTTTAAACCAAATTCACAAAAAAATTCACTTTACCACCAGAAGCACAAGTAGTATGAACAAACTTCAGCTATCAGCTACGGGTGACAATAGCGTTACATTATGCTCTAAACTTCAGTAATCGGTGGCAATAGCATTACATTATGCTTTCCAGACAAAGAAAGGTCAATTCTCACTATGTCTATTGACTTACTGAAGTAAGTTTAATAATGAATAGTAAAAGAAACACTAGAATTAAGTAGAATTAAGGTTTGATATACTTTAAACCAAATGTAAATGACTCTGCAACCAAAAATTACCAGCACATATCTATTTGTTAAGAGAACATGACGATGGTGGAGGTGAATTTAGTGTTGCTAAATTGGTTAGTTCAACATTCAATTTAGCATCAAAAAATTTGTGAATAAGGCAAATAAGAACTGAATATCCACGATTCAAGGGAAAACATAGCCAACTAAGAGTCTCCATGTGTGTGTGTTTTTTTGGCATTTTACCATTTTGTGCACTCAAAGTTCGTTATTTCAAAAAATGAAATGGAATTTAGAATTTACCAAAGAGCATACTTTCTCAAAGTGATATAATGAAATTTTCCTCTAGCACGAAAAATTAGCCCATCGCCTAAACCATCCTTGAATTCTCGCCCAAATTTATTATGAAAGTGCTTTGGCCAAACACTTTGATGACCATAAAATGATCGAGTTTAACATCTAAGAAATGGTTGGATTGTTTGAAGCATCCTGAACTCATTGGAAAGCTTCATATAGTCAAATTGGATTGTTCTTGACCATTAAGTTATTTGGCTAAAGCACCTTAATAGCTATGAAATATCCAAAATTTGACATCTGAGGACATGATTGAATTCTTTGAAGCATTTTGGACTCAATAAAATGTTTCATATTACCAAATTGGTGCCCTAGATCATCCAATTTTACTATCTGAAGTCATGGATGAATTTCTTAGAGCATCATGGACTTAATGAGAGGCTTTAGATGCTCAAATTTGACAGTTCTTAGTCGTTGAGGTATATAATTGTCTCATTTGGTCACATAAGGACATAAATTTCTTGAAACATCTTAGACTTAGCGAGAGACTTAAGACCAAACTATATATATATATACATATATATCAAGGTGTTTTGGTTATATATATAGTCATAAAGTATTCAAATTGGTCATTTGTGGCAATAGATAGATTTCTTGGAGCTTTCTTTAATAGGAAACTTCAGGTGCCCAAATGAGATACATTATGGCCATCAAAGTGTTTTAACCAAAACAACATAATGGGTCTAAAACATCGTGCAAAATCTTGATTATAAGCCTTAACACATTCATGTTACTTCTAGGAATAAAATGATGAGCACATTTGATCCCTAGGAATAACATGAATATATTAAGGCCTTGTAAGCTTGATTTTGCCTCATTAGAACACTATCAAGGTATTTAGCCAAAACACTTTGACAGTCCAAAAAATCATCCTATATAAGCACCATTTTATCCCAAGGATGAACATGAATGTGTTAAAGTCTCATTGGAAACCCATCAAGATATTTTGGCCAAAAAAGCTTGATTGCCTGGATCAAAACTGATTTCGTGCAAGCATCATTTCATCCCTATAAGTAATATGAATGTGTTAAGGCCCTATAAGGTTGATTTTGCCCCTTGAAAGGTCATTAAAGTGTTTTGGCCAAAACATTTTCATTGCATTGTAACTTTGATATATTTTAATGAATTTAAACAATTCAATTTGGTTATCCAATACCTCCTACTGAGTAGGAGTGCAGGGAGTTCTATGAAATCCATTCATGGCCCCTAACTCACCAGTTTGGTCATTTATTGTCTTCAAGGTGCTTTAGCCAAAACTCCTTGATGTTCAAAAGTTGTTCAATTTGGTCATCTGAAGCCTCCCCCCATGAGTCCAAAATGCTCTAAGTAATCTATATATGACCTCAGATGATCAATATAGAAAGTTCAATGATCTAAAGTCTCCCACTGAGCTTAGGATGCTCTAGAAAATTCATTCATTACTTTAGATGACCAAATTAGATAAACTTAGATATTTTTTAGCCATCAAGGTCTTTTGGTCGAAACACCTTGATGACCAAAAATTATCAAATTTGAACATCGAAAGTCTCCCATTAAGTTTAGTTCAAGATGCTTTAAGAAATCTATCCATAACCTCAAATGAGAAAATTGAATTGTTTAACTCGGCTAATCTGGCATAGAATGAAGCTTTCCATTGAATTCATGATTCTTCAAGGAATCAAACCATATACATATGTCAACTCTGAACATTCTATGGCCATCAAGTTATTGCGATAAAAATACCTTGACAATGACAATTGCATGTGACAGTTCAATGAAGGTTTAAGCGACGGGCCAATTTTCTATGCGGTTTGGATGTCTAGGGGTAATCTTGTCATTTCACTTTGAAAAAGTGTGCCTTTTGATATATTTCAAAATACTGTGTACATTTTAGGTAATATCAAATTTTGGGTGCATGAAATGGTAAAATGTTGATTCCTTTGTTAGGTCTATATGCCTTCTTGAGCCCTTAATATGAGGAATCACATCCAAATGGCCAATCGCTTGAGATAACGAGTTGGTACAGTGTTCATGTAGATTATTAGCAAAATAAAGGAGGTCTAGGTTGTCTTTTCAATTTCTTATCAACACAATCTTATACAACTAATAAAGTTAAGCATACCTGCAATTGTGTCGTCATGCTTCCAATAGATCTATTCCATTGAAAAACACTGTAATCAAAATGAAGTACCTGTTCCATCAGAAAAAGGAAGTGAAAATGCTACTTCCCCTGATGCAGAGAACTAGCAGAGGTTACATTTTATTTATTTCTAGCTCTAAGTTACTAAACTAGTAGTTGAAATGCATGTATTAATGTGTTAATCCTTAAAAACACAAGGGACAGAATATTTACTTCCGCAAATTCCAGCAAGAAGGGAGTAATATCCTTGACAAATGCAGGAGTATCTGAAACCAAAGCCACCTTAGGTTTTCCAAACTGGGACTGAAAGCTGCTTAATGCTTTCTTAATGCATTGTACGGCAGCCTGTATTGCTTTTATTGACCTTGCAAAAAACCCCCAAAGAAAGTCATTTTACTTCAAAAATTTATCTTTGTACATTAAATTAATGAATAATTGTGTCATTAGCAAATCTTCCAAGATATGCAACAAGCATTAAAGTAAATTGATAGGTCTATGATTTGAAACCTTGCTAAAAACTGGGTAAAGTTTATAGACTGCGACCATCAAATAGAAACTATCCAAATGCTGATCAGACAGTTAAAACTATCATATTAGTTTCCTGTAGTGTCTCTACTGGTACCTGTTACTCATCATACGCATATGCAGCACAATGTCAGGATCTATTCCTTGCAAAGCTTGATCAACAGCTTCTTCAATTGCTGATGAAGGAGATATAATAACACGCAACAGTTCGCCGAACACATTAGGCCTTGAGCGAAGTGATTCTTCTGCTCCAAAAAGAAGTAAAGCAGCATTTTTCATTTCTGGATGTATGTTCTTCAGAAAAAATTGAATGGCCACTGCATCAGTTGTACCTTGGAACCTGTTGGTAGCAATTTATCAAGTTTATTCTGGTTTATAACTTTGGAAGAAATGTTTTAATGCAGAGATAAACCAAAAACAGAACAAAGAAAATTAGTTAGAGGAAACAAATTGAAAACTCAGGTGAGAGTGATGTTAATTCAGGGGGGAGCAGCATGACAATAGGGGCATCATAGAGAATAGACACTAGTCAGGAATGTCTTGCCAGGCATACCTACTAAGGAAGTCAGGTTTGTGAAGATGAAGATTCAGAAAATTTTAGGCTAAGAAAGTAATATGTCATCATCAAAAGAGTTCACCCTATAATCTAGATGATAGGTTTATAAGTTTGTGTTTCCTTCATTGAACATTACCAGAATTGCTAGCTAATTTCTTCTTTTTTTTTGTAGAAAATCTGACAGTAGAATTGAAATAGAAATGGAGACTGGAGAGATTAAATACAAATATTGCTACGAAATGGAGGAGAGTTGCACCTACCATATAATAGGATGCTTCCAGCCTTTCCAGTTACTACAAAGAACATTTGTGTCCATTGGATGTGCAAAATTATCAATCCTCATTACTAACTTCCTTCCATATTTCCCAGCACAGTCATGCTTTCTCCATAAATGCTTGACTTCTTTCAGGGTAAATGAATGGTTGGTAAAAGAGATGTAATCCCCAAAAGGATATTGCTGCCTGTGAAACAAAAGTAAAGCTTTCCTTTGAAACATGGCTTAAAATACAAGACTATTGAATCCATCTTCATAATCATAGAAACTGCAAAAAATTTTACAACAATGAGAACTCAAACAACCAAGGATATGGTATACCATATACACAAATCAGTAGCAAGTGATAAGAGGTGATATCATAAATACTCAAAAAAGTGTGGTTGACTAAGCAAATATATACACAAAACCTAAGAAAAAAATGTAAATAGTTCAAATCTAATGTCTTCAGAAATTCATTTGCATAGATGAACAAAGCTAAAGGAAGATATATATACCTGGTTTGTCCAATGATCAGGGACCGATTTAGCATAACACTTAATGCTGCTGCAGTCAAAATCTTGTACATTTCATTTCCAAACCCTGCTTCAGATGCTTTGCCTATCACAAAACCATGTCTGCAAAACTCGCCTGGAGGTTGCTCACGAACTGTTGCAGCTCCTGCAAGTTAATCAAACTAGTAAAAGATTTCTCTTTGTACCAGTTTCTCCACTTGCAAATTGAAAATTAGAGAAGAATTGCATTCTAATAGGATATAATTGTAAACTGTTGAATCCTTTCCAACATTCCAATTGGACACCTGATATTCTATTGATCACATGTAAAAATTCAGAAATAGCCATGTCAAACACTTGGATCCATACTCATATTGGATACTCATACTGGAGTCAAAGTAATATAGATGGGGAGTTCATCAGACATGTTTCAACTTATCTATAGATTTGCGAACCATATTCCTATTTTATTTATGTTGATGATATCACCATTATCAATGATAGTTTTGCAGGAATTACAAAACATACTTTCATGAACTTCCAAATTAAGGATTAGTTGACTTGAAATATATCTGATTTTCTGATCTATTACAAATGCTCCATGAAAAAGTCTCTTGCAAGTTCTCCCGTGAATCCGAGATCTACATAAGGTTACTATGTTCGTTTGAAAGGTAATTTGCAGTCTTAGAAGAGCAAGAAGTGGACAACTATTTTGCTAAGTCATGTGCAAAGATATAATGCAGGGCTATGGCACTAAATCTATGTGAGCTAATTTGGCTCAAGTAGTAAATGACAAATTGAAAAATACTCCTATTTAGCACCTGAAACTATATGTGAGCTAATCGAGCTGTCTTGTGCAATGCTTCATTTAATTTTTCATGGGATAACAAAACAATAGAGGTTGATTATCACTGTATCAGGTAAAAGGTCATCTAAGGGCATCATGATTACTATTGTTAGTTCCAACAATTTAGCAAATTTGCTGTCTTTAAGAGAAGTAAGTCTATCTGCAACAAATTGAATTACAATAATTTGAACTTGCTTGAAATGGAGTGTTGAGGGCCTATTTGTAAATATAGCAAAATGCAGGGATATAATTATGAAGTGACAATAAGGCAATATATAAGAAAAATAGAGGATACATTTGTGAATAACTTCAATAATTTTCCCCACTTATAGACATAAGGAATCTTCTTTATGTAACAACAAAACCAATGATAACCTCGAAAATCATGCTTGGTGCACATGAAAAATGTATCGGCTGTCCATGTATGACTGAGAATCAGAAAACACCTAAAAAAGGCAGCCCAATGCATGGAGTTGATGATGGAATTAGATCGACTCTTCAATTTCATATAAAACTTAAATCACAGTTTGTATCAAAGATCTTAATGGTAATGATAAGTGTGAATCAACAATTAACTTTCAAAATTTTGACAAAAGTTCACAAACTTACGAAGTAGATAATGCAATTGATCAGTGTGGAATCCTTATATCACAAATTTCACTGCTCTAAACTGCATTCCCTATCATCACCTTTTTAAACCCCACTACTATTTAGATGGCTATTGAAGACACAATATTCCATCTAGTTCTGAAAAAGTTTCTTGGCAGGGTATAATATAGAAAACAGAAAGCCAAACTCATATGCAAAAGTTTCCTAAAAACATTCAGATATTACCTTGTGATTAACTCATAATACTCGGAATAATAACATTCATTACCATAAACATTGAAAATGAAACTCTAAAATCTGCTAAACTGTTATAATGGTCCATCTTCTATGTTCATACCTACTGCAATTCCAGAAAATTAAAAGACTTGAATCGAAAATCATGAAAATTAAATCAACCTAAGAGACTCGGAGAAGCCACAAACACTACCAGGAAAAATAAGAAGAAGGGAGTTCAACGCAAATTTACGATCGTCACACAACTAGTCTCTCAAGAGAATAAGTCCGCACTCGAGCTTCGATTTGTGAAGTACCATGAATATTGAAGTGTCTTTCAATCAGTTCTCTCACCCTCAAGCTCTCCTTTTCAGCACTCGCCGCGAAGGCCTCCCCCATTTTCTCCACCGTGGCGCACGGCGCACCGCCATCTGCTCTCTCCATCACCACTAGACCTTCCGCTTCTGGATCCTCATTACCCTCCTCCGCACCGCCTCTATCATTCTCCACATCGTTCGGATCTCCGACGTGAGAAAAGAAAGTGAGGCCGTCGGAGGGCTCGACGGGGCGGGAGGAAATCAGGAGAAGACAGAAGGCGGCGGAGGCAACTGCGAATAGGAGGATGGTAAAGCGACGGTGCTTCCGGCGGAAGAACGGTAGACCTAGAGGATGCCGCATCTCCGATCGATCGCGATCGGAGCTAGCAGGAGACGGGAAGCAGCCTCTCGGATCAGACGGCGAGATAAAATCTCTTTTCTTTTAAATAAGCTCAGTTCTCGCATATTAATTTCTCTGCGTGGCATAACAAACTAGTTCATTTAGCCGTAACGGGTAAACCTTATTTAAACCGGACTCGGGGTCATACGTCCGACCTGGTTCCTCGTCGCACACGCTGCGTGACGTCATGCGTTTGCCATCTTCCCCAAATCTCCACCGCCTCTTTTCTTCCTCTCCATCATCCTCCGCCGCCGCCTCCGCCGCCTCCGCCGCCTCCACTAATTTCGATCTTGATACTATTTTAGAAACCCTCTCAAGTTATGCGAACGACTGGCAGCGGGCGCTCGATTTCTTCCACTGGTCTGCCCCGGCCGCCGCCGAGGGCGGCCTATCGAACTCAGCCGCAGCTCTCGCCCGCACCGTCGACATTTTGGGTAAGCACTTCGAGTTTCCACAAGCTTGGTCCCTTATCTCTTCCCAATCCCGCATCATCTCCTCTCCCGACCTCCTCCGCCCCTCCTTCCGTGTCCTCTTCAACCGCCTTGCTGCAGCTCATCTTGTCAATGAAGCTTTAACCGCCCTCCATCGCGCCGCAACGGAATATGGCCTCCGGGATCGGGACACCTTCCATCAACTCGTAGACGCCCTCTGCGACCATCGCCTTGCAGTTGAGGCTGAAGAACTCTGCCTGCGCTCTAAGTCGCCGCCTTTTCCCCCTAACACCAAGACTTATAACCTCCTGCTTCGGGGATGGCTCAAGTTGGAGTGGTGGAAGAAGTGCCGAGAGTTCTGGGAGGAGATGGATCAGAAAGGTGTTGAGAAGGACCTGCATTCTTACTCCATCTACATGGATATTCTCTACAAGTCTGGGAAGCCCTGGAAAACTGTCAAAGTATACAAAGAGTTGAAGAAAAAAGGGTTTCCATTGGACGTTGTTGTTTATAATACAGTAATCCAGGCAATTGGAGTGCCACAAGGTGCTGATTTCGCCATTAGAATGTACAGGGAGATGCTAGACTCTTCTTGCAAGCCCAACGTTGTGACGTTTAACATAATCATAAAGTTATTGTGTCGTGAGGGGAGGTTCAGGGAGGGATATGCATTTGTTGATCAGATGAATAAAGTGGGTTGTCCACCGAATGCGGTTACATACCACTGCTTTTTTAAGAACATGAATCAGCCAAAGGAGGTTCTTGGCCTCTATGAGAGGATGTTAAGCAACGGCACCCGGCCGAGGATGGATACTTATGTGATGCTGATTAAAAAGTTTGGCAGGTGGGGGTTTCTCAGGCCTGTGTTCTTCATTTGGGAGTCAATGAAGGAGCATGGTCATAGCCCAGATTCATTTGCTTATCATGCACTGATTGATGCCTTAATGGAGAAAGGGTTGGTTGACATGGCTCGCAAGTACGATGAGGAGATGGTAGCTCTGGGATTATCACCAAAACCAAGAAAATTGTTTAGGGCCGAAGGTACTGAGAAAATGGACAATGACAACAATGATGACATTTTACATGGCGTCTTTTGAGGACACAAACAAAAGGGTTCCAGGAAGATGTTGCATACTATACCGTTTTGTGACTGACCTGCCATTTGACATGAGTTGTGTTCCTTTATGATATATTGAATGTTCCTTGGTTTTCCGAAAATTCAGAGGTGTTTGCAAAGTAACCCACTTGCCCACTTGTACATAGGATATATTAATGGTTTCAGAAAGAGAAGGTGATAATTGGTGTGCCTCATACAGGGATGCTATGTACGTTCACAAGCCTTTTTCTTTACTTTTATTTTCTATATTCAGTAATAGTTTTTATTTTCTTTCAAGAGTATTTGATTATCCTTCTTTGTACAAATATATTTCTTTCAGAATGAATAAGATGGAAGTTTATGCTAGCTAATAGTTTTATGTTTATTTATATTACTGCATAAGATTCTATATTTTACCATATTACATGGTTATCTAAAAGGATGTCAACCTATTTTAATTCCTGTGGATCAGGTTTATCTTTTACCATATTATATGGATTTGTTTGTGATTAGTGATGATAATTAAAGTGGATTTACTTGTGACAAATTCGAAGTGAATACAAACACATGAATAATCATTGATAAGTGACATAAAGATGAAAATTTTTACATTAAAATAAAAATCCATCTTGGAACTTTAGTGTGACAGTGAGAATTGAGACTCATCGGAATTCTTGGACTCTTAATTAAGATTAAGATTTATGCATATCCTTTTTGTACATGCTTAGCAATTTGTACTTGCTTTGTTTTTTCCTCGATGTCTAATTTGCAAGCAGAGATCTATTTTAAAGTCTTAGTTGGTTTTAGCTGGTGTATAGCAAATATTTTTTGACATGTTAAAAATTAGATTTTCTTTACATGCTTTACTTTTTGTTTCTCTCGTTTAACATTTTGCTATTGTAATTCTTGTTGTACTTTCTTTTAATGAA
Organism: Curcuma longa; assembly: GCF_044706935.1. Lineage (NCBI taxonomy): Eukaryota > Viridiplantae > Streptophyta > Magnoliopsida > Zingiberales > Zingiberaceae > Curcuma > Curcuma longa. The sequence continues at coordinate 11,790,454 of NC_133862.1, read as the reverse complement.
AGGAATAAATTCATATTTTTGCTGAACACTTCCTGGTTATCTTGAATTATTTATTATCTTTATAGTTCTTGGTTATCTTGTATTTTATTGTTTTATTGTCACTAAGTAGGATACCTCCATGTATGTGAAAGCACAACCCCGAGCTGTGAAAATGTTTCTCTGATATTGGATTATGCGGTAGGTATCACCAAATCAAGATTTGAATTGATGATGAATAGAGGGTTGCCCTTAAAACACAGGATGAGTTTCATCAGTGCTTATTCACGTCCTTTGGATTTTTGAATGCAGGGGATGAATCATGTTCTAGAATCTTTTGTAGGAAAGTTCTTAGTAATCTACTTGTTAACATCATAATACACAACAAAATACATGACTCCCACAATACATCCCTTTAGTTCTCGAAGAATTATATTTCAATCTGAAGTAAGTGTTCATTTCTATGATCTCAAGTATAGATTTTTTTTTTTTAATAGATAGATTAGCTGAATTAATGATTGGCTTGAACCTAAGACCATTCAAGAGGTTTGAAGCTTTTATAGCTCTATAAGCTTTTTCAAATGTTTCATTAGGAACTTTATACCATTATGACTTTTGTTACAAATTGCCTTGAGGAAGGGATTCCATTGTATGTGAATGGTGAATCACGGAACATAGCAGCGATAAACAGTGGGCATTTAGTCAATATTTTATGGACGACCTTCACTTGAGGTGGGATCCTTCTTGTTGTTGTGCGGATCATTCTCCATCAAGTAAAAGATATCTAGGAGCGAATGATGTTAACTAATCTTGTTAGAAATCCAAAATGATGGAAGCGGCTCCCTTTGACCTTATTTATTGTTAATTGTTGTTTCTACCACCCTTGAACTCCATAATAGTTTCTTGTACATGTGCATCATGGTAGACATAAGATAATTCTCATTTATTACTGCTTAACACTAATATCATATGCTATCGTCTTAATCTGCATTGTGATACAATTACAATTTGCTTTTGTTGCTATCATTACTTTTAGTTCATGATTATACATAAGCATCATACATAATTAAACAATAACACAAATACTTATTGCATATTGGTCTCTTGCGAGCCCGCTGACTCACCAACGGGTACTCGCATTTACCGGTATCTCACACTCGATTTGGTATTGATGAGTGTGTGTGTGTTGTTTGGCAGGGGCAATTAGCCTTGTGGTAAGTATACATGAAGTGTCTCTCCATTAGAGAGCAGGGGGAAACTCAAAAAAGTTATATGCTCAATCTTGGTATAGAAATACAAACATGCTATACAGTATGTCATGATGCTATACCTTGCCAGCTACATCATTTATTTCTAGCTTATCATGCTAGTTTTTATCTTCCATTACACAAGTATTGTCATTTCTAATAGTTATTTCCCAGCTGACATCTCTTATTGGCCCACCTCTAGATTTACTCAAAGGCAAATATCGGAGGAGTATCAATGTAAGTCATCAGAGTGCTTTGAGACTGGCTTCACAACTAGACTTTGTTGAAGATTGTTGCTTTTCGCCGACTCAATGTTCATTTTATCTGCTGCTTAGCTATGTACGAGTTTATTTCCTCATGTTGATGTCAGTTTAAAGTTTGTTTTATTAGTGCTATCGCCTATGTACTTGTAAACATTTAGGTTTTGGTCATATCATTTGAAAGCATTTTATAGTGACTAAATTATCACTATTTCCAACACAATAAATGTTGATAAAATTATTGTGATGGCAGATGAATTCCAATCATATTTTAGCATATTTGTGATGTCTTGATTTGTCGGTATGGTGTTTGATACTTGTAGGTGCAAGAGCTGCTATACCGGAACATTTGTGTTGTTTTCATTTGGCATGGTGTGTATTTGATGTACAACTCGCGATGTGTATTAAATTTTGCTTCCATGTTTGTGTGCCTTCAGACCAATTCGACAACAGTTCGAATGAACCCTTTGTGTTGAACTTCCACCATTTTATTGTTCACCGTTAGCGCCAGCTCCTGTATCAGAGATGCAACTCACCAATGTATAAGCCCCAACCCTGCCTAGATATCCTGATCTCGGGCATGTAACTGGGTCAACAGGTCGGGTACCCGTTGACGATCAGCCGTTGACTTGTCGTCGGGCTGGAATTGTAATCAGTCCAGTGGGGTGTTGGGCCGGTTACGGTTCTAGTCTAATAAAAATCGATGAACCGGCGGTTAATCTTTGGTTCTGCAATCTCTACACGCTTTCAACTTTTACTTACAAAAAGATTCTTACTAAAAACTATATATAAACTTTTTATAGTGAATAGGTCGAGGAGGTTCATAATCAAGAAGTTCCTCCTTTAAAATTTTTTATTTTTATTAAATATTTTAAGAATATTACTATTTTGTCAAGAGAATTACATGTAAAATGTAAACATTATAATCTTCCTACAAATTTTAAGTCGGTGGTGACTATAGGTGGTTGAAACGATATGTAAAAATGAAGCACCTAATGAAATATGGAATCGATCATTCTGATTTTTTATTTTACTAATTTTGATTTATTTTTTATTCTAATAATAAATTAAGAAAATCATTAGTTAAAATTTTATTTTCTAGAGCATCTTTTATTTAGTTTTGGATCTAAATACATTTTTGAAGATTTTTGTAAAGAATCTTTCTAGAAATACACTTACTCATGCAATTAAAAAATTAATAAAAAATAAAAAAATTAATTAAAAAATTTAGTAAATTAAATAATAAAATTTCTTCATAATTTGATATTTGAAGTGATCATTGGCAAACACATTCATATATGAGCATGACTTGTTATTAGATTGATAACTCTTAGAATATCCAAAAAAAAAAGATTATTAACTTATATAGAGTTTTTGATGAATCATATATTATTTACAATATTTCATAATTATTATATTTAATTTTAAAAAATATAAATTAACTCATAATATTTTTAATATCATTTAATAATGTTTGTTCTAATAGTATTTAGTATTGATGAACTAAAATTTGTTTATTACTGGTAATTTATTTTATCATATTCGTTGTATATGTCATATTAATATTTATTTTTACATAAATTATTAATAATATTAATATATATTTATTTTCATACTGATAAAATATTTATAGTAGTATTTATAAAATTGTAAAATATTTAATTATACAACCGAATAACTTTTTAATTTTTATTATTCTATAACTTTATAAAAGTATAAAATATTTCTATTTCTCATTTAGTTTTAATAAATTTTTATAATGTAGTATTAGTTTTAAATGAACATAGTAAAGTTATATCTTCTTGTGTATTAGTAATGAAAAAGAAATGAAAAATATTTTTTTTTATTTTTTTAAAATTTATTTAATTACATTTGATTTAGATCCTAAACATTAGAAGTTTTATTAGAAATATTAATTTTGTAGTATAAGGTTTTAATTTCATTTAAAGATTTTTCTTAAATCTTTAAATTGTATATAATATTAAAATTATTTATATGATATTTATAAAGAATATAGTATAAAATATGGAATATAAATTAATATTTTTGAAATATAAAATACTTATAATAGTAATTTAAACTTACAAAAGTATAATTTTTATTAAAAGAACGAACAAAATGTCCACAAGATCCTCATGTCCCACGTAAGAATTTAAGAATTATTTTACAACTTTTTTTTCATTTTAATGAAGTAGATAATGAAATAAATTTTGATATCCTAAAGTAGTTGTCACAAAAGCTTAAAATTTTTCCATCTTCTCCATGATCATAAAAAAAAAAAAAAAATTAACTTGTGTCAACAATTATTGTGGAATCGGCATTCAGTGCCGATGATAATATATTGGATGATCGACGATTGATTTTATCTCTCAAGGGAAGTTCAAGTATTATTCAATGGGATCAAAGTAAAAAAAAAAAATCAAAGAACTTTTAAATGATAAAGTTGAAAATTTTAATATCAAAAGAACGAATATTACGGAAGGAGAAATTGAAGTAAATGACAATACAGTTAAAAGAGTTAAAAAAAAAGAAAAAGAAAAAGAACTATGTAGATTTTGATGCTCCTATACTTAGAGAATACAAGGAAAGAAGTGCAAATCCTTTTTTTTTAATTATTTTTATAAATTTATAAATTTAAATTTTTTAATATAATAATTTTGAACGAATCATAAATTGACAATTTCAAACGCTGAATTATAATCATCTTGGATAATTAAAATTAAGGATTTAAATATGGTCCAATTTGATAATTTCAAACTATCAAACTAACGATTTCAAACTGTGGTCAGGTTTAATCCTGCCTGCCCGGTTGTGCAATGCAGCGCACCATGCAGTATTAGAGCTTTCGTTAGCTTCTTCATATCAAAGACGTAGCTTCTTATCAATTCCAGCAACATCAGTTCATTCAGCTCCAACATTTGCAGCAGAATCAAAATATCATACACCTTCTGAAAATTTTCAGAATTTGTTGCTTCCAGCAACTTCCAGAGGAGTCGGCAAACAGCAAACAAATTCGGTTCAGTTGCAGTTCATCATTAGATCCAACAAGAAACAAAAATTTACTAGAGCAGGTTCGATAACCTTCTCAATCTCATCTTCCAGAACAGGCCTCGAAGGAAACTCAGATTGGACATTTGTAGTCTTTTCAAGATCGGCCAGCAGTAGATCACATTCCTCTTCGCTGTTTTCAAGATCGGCCAGCAGTAGAATTTTGTTGAAGTTTCTATCAGTTTTACCATTGATCATAAATTAATCTGCGGGCTGCATGATTCAAGCTGCAGCGCTGCAACCGCCCCAACCCATCCTGCTCCTCTCCAGTGCCAGCGATTTCCAACTCCTCATCCACCGGATCCACTGGCCGTGATGTCCAACTCCTCCTCTACTCCACTGTCCGCCAGTTCCGATCCATCTCCGCGCAATCGATCGGACAGCATTAGGGCAGATATAAAAGGATTGGCTGGTTTGAGGTTTGGAGAGGACGGTGGCGGTGGTGGATCGGGGGCAGCGGGCGAGCCGGAGTCGAAGCCTCAGCCGCACCATCAACCCTTGGAGGAAGATCGCGAATTGGTGGATGGAGCAAGTGGTCACGCGCGGGAACCTCCGTGGCGTTGAGGACGACGAGGACGCGCTGCGGCGGGCCGCGCTGGAGAAGCTTCCCACCTACCAGCGGCTCCGCACTGGGATCCTCCGCTCCGTGGTGACGACGGGGGAAGCTGGCGGTGGCCGGCGGCAGTACCAACATGAGGAGGTCGACGTGCGCAAGCTGGGCGTCAACCAGAGACGAGAGTTCATCGAGCGCGTCTTCAAGGTTGCCGAGGAGGACAACGAGAGATTTCTCAGCAAGCTCCGCAACCGTATCGACAAGTATGAAATCCATAGTTGCCACCCGTCTCCAGTTTTCAATAGCCTCCTATTATTAATTTACCCGTAAAAGTAATACTTCTTGGCATAAAATTTGAAGAGTTCGCCATTTTACATTCAAGCTTAGTATACTTGCTTACTTCTAGAAAATTTATATTTGAAAAAACTGTTTTGCATCACAATTTAATCATATTTGTTTCTACTTTCACTGTGAAACACAAACTTTAGAGAGCCCTCCTTCATAAGTGATCTTATAGAGGCTAGCTCCATCAATAAAACATGAATGTTAAAGCAAGTTAATTGTACTCAGCTTTAGCACTGCTCCCCTTGCTATAGTACCATTAGGAACTACTAAATACTACAGTTTAGAAGGTCATACATATAGAAACATATTCACATTGGAAATTTCTAAATACTATGCTTTGGAAGATCATATACTATGTTTGTGAATTTACAGAATCTATGTATTAAGGATGCAATACCTATCAGTTTAGTTTACTGATATGCTGCTATTACACAGGTCATGTACTTTGGTTTCAATGATTATATACTAGACTGCTCACATTATGGTTTAGTTTACCCTACCTGTATACTAGTATTCAGTTTACCCATATACTATGGTTTCAAAAGCCATATAGTGCAATTCAGTGTTATCTTGTTACTTTAAGATCAGTGTACTCTAATCTTTAAAATCACTTAGGGAGGAGGATTCATAGAATTTGTGTCCTATCATGTGTATCTTATTTCTGTCCTTGTGTTTTACTAACTTTGGCCTTAATTGTTTTCATTGCATGATAAGAAACAATGGTAATGGCACAAAAATAAATCTAAGAGAAATAACTCTATTCCATCTGATTGATTTGTCTTTTCTCTGTCTTTCAATTGTTAATTACATCAGAGTTGCATCCTAACTGGTAGGCTAGTGAGGTTATCCCTTGCTGATGCAGAATCTCTCAAGGTTTATTAGGAAAATATTAGTGAAATCAATTAGGCTCCAGGTTTGTTTTTATTGGCCATTAGTGGGCAAGTTGCAAGAAACTTTCTTATCCTAAGAATCAGTAATGGCATCAATGTAGCAATAATATATAAATCATCAACTATGTACATGTTTTGAGCTGGCTTGGCAGGGCTAGCTAGGCAGAATATCTCTTGGTGGGTTCAACAAGGTAATTTAAATTAACATGAGAATCTTGATGCAGAGTCAACATCCAATTACCAACGGTAGAAGTAAGATTTGAGCAGCTAAATGTAGAGGCCAAGTGTCATGTGGGAAACAGAGCTCTACCAACACTTACCAACACAGTAAGAGACATCGCAGAGTTGGCACTTGGTCTCTTGGGTATAAACCTCACCAGAAAAACCACCCTCACCATCTTGAAAAATATCTCAGGAACCATAAAACCGTCAAGGTGAACAAAGCATTATGTATATCCTAATTCAACTCATCAAGTACTCCACAAGAACTAGTGTTATGCTGATTTGAAAAGGCTATGTAACCATATTGCTAGTATCTTTGTTTGTGAACTTAATTTCAGGATGGTACTTTTATTAGGCCCTCCATCATCAGGGAAGACCACCCTTTTGCGAGCTTTAGCTGGGAAGCTTGACCCAACTCTAAAGGTTGATGTCAGATAACTAATTTGCTTTTGCAATTAATGATCAGTTGTGACTATCAAATTGAACTGAAACCAAAACTTTGACTTGCAGACAACAGGAGAGGTAACATATAATGGATATAGATTAGACGAGTTTGTGCCTCAGAAAACTGCAGCATACATTAGTCAGGATGATGTCCATGTTAGGGAAATGACTGTTAAAGAGACGCTTGATTTCTCAGCAAGGTGTCAAGGAGTAGGAGCAAGATATGGTACTCATTAGTTGATCTATTGCTTCCCTTTTCAGGTTACAATAGTTGAGAATTAATTATTTTGTTAGATCTTCTTCTGGAGCTGTTGAGAAGGGAGAAAGATGCAGGAATATTTCCAGAAGCTGATGTAGATCTATTCATGAAGGTCATCAATTTGATGGATTAGAAGGACCATATAGGAAACAATTTTTTCTTATGCATGGTGGATTGATCTTAATTTCCTTGAAAACTTCAGGCCACATCAATTGAAGGAGTGAAGGGCAATCTTCAAACGGACTACATCCTCAAGGTATTTGAATTTGATGATTACTTAATGGGACATGCTCTTAAATAAGAAGTCAGAGTTGTAAATACTTGATTGAAGTATGTCTCAATGCTCCAAACCCATTTGTCCAAAATAATGTTGTGGAAACTTGTAATATTTCTTCTTTTTGTTTTTGTTAAAACTATTCATCTTTCTTGTGTCACTCACAATTGACACATCATGAGCAGACCAAGAATATTCTATTTGTAGATAATTGACCCAGTCAACAAGTTAAAGTGTTAACTGTGGTCTATCTAACTAATAGGTTTGAGGTACAGTAAGCATTTTGGAAGTTATTGCTAAAGTTCCTAAAGGTTTAAGTTTGAATCTGCTCTTCAAAATTATGTTTGCTTCTATATTATTTTATTTAAAGAAATCTAACTAATAGTCTTGAACAATGGGATTGTGTAGATATTAGGTTTGGATGTTTGTGCTGATACTATAGTAGGAGATGATATGCAAAGGGGTATTTCTGGAGGTCAAAAGAAGCGTCTCACAACAGGTATGGTTTTTTTTTTTACATTAGGGATTCATGTAACCTTTTCTTTTTTTCTTTCCTTTTTGTGTGTGTGTGAGTGCGTGCACTCATATGGATGAAGAAGGACATAAAGGTTGTGATCATTGATTTAGAGTAATTAATTTTATCCAATATCCAATTGAACTTATCCAAAAAATAATAATTTAGTTCTTATCAGATTTTAAACTTTGAAATACAATCCAAAAGTCATAAATTCATTTCTGAATCCTACATGGCATGGGATAGGATAGAACAAATAAAGTATATAATAGCTATTTCTAGGAATAGAAAATAAAGAAATACAATAAGAATAACTATCCTTTAATTTTTTTATCATATAAAATAAATATGGGATAATTGTTCTTATGTTTGGTTTGTGAAAATGTTATAATAAATAAAGATTAAGTGTCATAGTGATAGGATTATTGTATGACAATTTTATTTGATTCATCTAACTCAACCAACACATGCAATGTGTTGGACCCCTTGTTCACACTAGCACATTCAAATTGCCAGGCCTATCTAAACCACCTAACTCATCTGATTAATCAACCTGCTCAATTTGATTAGCTTGAACAACCTGTTTGACTCAATTGGTCAAATCCTCCCATTTAGCTCACTTGGCCTTATCAATCGATTAGCCAACAAACCTAGCAAGCTAGTCCAATATGTACAACCTGACCAACTTGAATGGCCCTCCCACTCTATCCCAATCAACAAGACCGACTGATTAGCTTACCCATGACACTTGAGTAATCCAACAAACTTGATTGTTCTTCCTAGTCAGTCTAATTGGCCCCTTCGACCCTATTGGACCCTCACATTACATATCCATCCTGACTCGTTCAACCTTCTAGTAAGTCTACTTGAACTTATTGTCTAACTACATCAACTTGCTTAATTCATCCAACATGCTTATATATTACCTAAATAGACTAGAATATCTTACTTAGTCCACATTCAATAGTAGGGAACTATTTCATGAGAATTTATATTCCAAAATCACTTATGCAACCAAATTATAGAGTACTTGTTTTAGAAATTTATAAAGATAAAATAATTATTCCTAATTTCTCACATTCATTCATGGCATGATGATGACACTAGGTGAGATGATCGTTGGACCAACAAAAGTCTTCTTCATGGATGAAATTTCAACTGGTCTTGATAGCTCCACCACCTTCCAAATCATCAAATGTCTGCAGCAGATTGTCCACCTTAGTGAGGCCACCATCCTCATGTCTCTCCTCCAGCCTGCTCCTGAGATCTTTGAGCTTTTTGATGACATTATCCTACTCTGCGAGGGTCAAATTGTCTACCAAGGCCCCTGCAACCACATACTCAACTTCTTTGAGTCTTGTGGCTTTCATTGTCCCAAGCGTAAAGGGATCACTGATTTCTTGCAAGAGGTATATTCTAAAGTTTCGATTCCACTTGCAAATCAGTAGGTACACATTACTAAGTGGTAAACTATTCTGATTCTCCATACAAAAGTAGGTGACATCGAGGAAGGACCAAGCACAATATTGGGTGGACAAACATAAGCCATACCGCTATGTTACAACTTCTGAATTTGTCCAGCGGTTCCAAAGATTCCATGTTGGTCTACACCTGGCAAACGAGTTGTCTATCCCCTTTGATAAGGCCTGCAACCACAAGGTTGCTCTCGTCTTCTCTAAGAAGTCAGTCTCTTGCTTACATCTTCTCAAGGCCTCCTTCAACAAGGAGTGGCTCCTCATTAAACGCAACTCCGTCGTCTATATCTCTAAGACCGTTATGGTATCATTTTGTTTACAAATCAAGTTGACCTCTTTGTTAATGTTGTCGTGCATTAATGTCTTATTTTTCTCTAATTGAAGATTGTCATAATGGGTTTCATAGCCTCGACTGTGTGGGTGAAGCCGCGGATGCACTTCAGAAATGAAGATGATGGTGTCATTTACATCGGAGCTCTTCTTTTTGGGTTGATCGTGAACATATTTAATGGCTATGCAGAGTTGTCAATCTCCATTGAGCGTCTTCCAGTGTACTATAAGCACAAGGACCTGCTCTTCTACCCAGCATGGGTGTTCACTTTGCCAAATTTTCTCCTGCGGATACCGATATCCATCTTGGAGGCCATTGTATGGACTAGTATAACTTATTACACCATAGGATATTCCCCAGCTGCAAACAGGTAGAGTTGGATTTCTTTCTCCAAAGAGTATTATTAACTCCAAAATTCGATAGTCATGGATTGTACACAATAATACAAATTTTATAGAGAAGCAATATTTTGTATCCATACAAGTTTGTAGCATTTCCCCTAGCTGTTGGGTTGCATTTCCACTAATTTGGAAGCAACAGTTAGGATTACAGTCAAATCAAGTGGCTGTCAAAGTACCTCCATATAATTTGTGTTCACAAGTTTGTTAAAAATTTGATAAACTGAGTGGAACCTGGACTTTTGTTAGCTAGGATTAGTTGAATGCGTTGGACCATTTCAAGTGATGAACTGCCTATACCAATTCATTGATTGGTGCAATGTCACCACCTATGTACTGAAATTATGAAACCAATTAGGTTATTTTTGATGGTAAGATATTTTGGAACTTATATTTATGTTGGTAATCCTCATCACAGGTTCTTCAAGCAGCTACTGGTGATATTCTTGATCCAACAGATGGCAGCTGGGCTGTTTAAAAGCATTGCTGGGCTTTGCAGGTCTATGATGATTGCCAACACTGGTGGGGCACTTACAGTGCTCATCATGTTTGTTCTTGGAGGCTTCATTCTACCAAAAAGTATTCATCTATAACTCTGCTTCTGCATGCATTAAGGATTTGATGGAATGTACTGGAAATACAAGTGATACTTGATGTTTCAATGATTTGTATAATTTATTTCTTATCTTTCTCTTCTACAGATACAATTCCTAAGTGGTGGATATGGGGATATTGGATTTCACCGCTTACCTATGCATATAATGCTTTAGTAGTGAATGAGTTTTTGGCTCCTAGGTGGATGGACAAACTGGTAATCTGGATTTGCAAAAACATTTCCCTGTGTTTCAAGGTCTTTAATATATAACTGAAAGTTCTAATTATTTCATGCTAGGCATCAAACGGAAGACCACTAGGAATTAGTATCCTTGAGAATGCCAATGTGTTTGCAGAGGACAGGTGGTACTGGATTGGAGTTGCTGGACTCCTAGGCTTCATCATCCTCTTCAATGTGCTATCCACACTCTGCCTCATGTTTTTGAACCGTACGTAATCAACCTGTTATATTCAACAAAGGGTATAAAAGATCTAACCAATCTGACTAGAAATGTTATAAATTTTCTTGTGGGCCAAGTTATGTTTCACTTCAAAATAAAATTTTAAAAGGGATTCATCTAGAGAAAGGCTAATTGTATACCAAGCTAACTTTTTTAATCTAAAACAGCTATTGGAAAGCCACGAACTATTATATCTGAAAAGACAGTAAGGGAAGCAGAAGAAATCCAAGATAAAATTCAGGATTTACCAAGAATTAAAAGGATGGACTATAAGAGTGAGTCTCTATCTTGTGCCTTGCCAAAAAAAATATGGAAACAACACAAGTGCTCACCTATTTTCAAACTAAAATTCTAAGAGTTGAATAACAATCTTACTGTTGTGGTCGAAAATGATTATTTTTTTTTCAGGTGAAGTACTGATGATGCGAATGAGCCCTAATGTTATCAATGAGTTTAATCATGAGATGTACATCAATTCAGCGACTGGAATTGCTCCTACAAGAGGAATGATTCTTCCATTCACACCTCTAGCTATGTCCTTTGACGAAGTCTCTTATTTTGTCGACATGCCTCCAGTAAGTTTAATATGTGCAGGTTATACATACTTTATTGTTTGAAACTTGAAACTTTCTCCATATCAAGAAGCTCTTTAAAACTTGGGTATTTGCAAATAAAGTTCAACAAAAAATATACCTTCCTAAATGACTAAATGTTGTAAACTACTATATATATAACAATCCATCCAATTTGCTCAAGCTGATCACATAATTAAGTGCAATTTTGCATTTATTATGAATGATGTCACAAGTTGTCAAAGTGCTTTGTCCATCCTACAATCTCCTTTTTGTTGATGTAAAAGACATTTGATCCTGTCAAATTAAAATTTTGTCATGTCATTTCTATGAGATTGCAATAGTTATGCAAGTCATTAGCCTATTCAGAAAAAACTTTGGTGAAGATGATATCATCCACGATATACTTAAGGGTGCCTTCGCATGATACTTACCCTGCAGAATTTTTCAAGTAAATATAAAAAAGATATAGGTGTTTTAGTAGATTAATTTGTCATGCCATTTCTATGAGATTGCAATAGTTGTGCAAGTCATTAGCCTACTCAGAATCAACTTGGGTGAAGATGATATCATCCACGATATAGTTAAGGGTGCCTTCACATGATACTTACCCTACAGAATTTTACAAGTAAATATACTAAAAGATATAGGTGTTTCGGTAGACTGTTGGTGTATCAGTTATGTATTCTAAGGTGCATCAATTAGTATACCTAGATGCATTAGTTTAGTAGACATAGGTGCATCAATTTTGTAGCTTATATATAATATACAAGTATGATAATAAGAAAATGGATGTTTCACAAAGTTACAAATTTCAAGGTCCGCCAACTTAGTAGATTTAGATGCACAAATTTAGTAAAAATATGTGTACCAATTTTAATGCAAGTATATAAAGTGCATGGTGTTTTAACATATTGTAGGTGCACTAGTTCTATATTCTAGGAGCACTAGGTTTAGTATACAAAGGTGAACCAATTTAGTATATGTAATTGCACTATTTTAGTATATTTGTATACAATGTGATAGTGTGTTTTAAGATTCTTGTGAGACACATGTCATGTGATGAAAGCATCGCGGGTGAAGGGGCCTTTACCTAAGTTTTATCACTACTCTCTCTCCCTAAAATACAAGTTACATCAATCAATAATGACAATTCTAATGGAGGTTGGATATCAATATACTACAGTTCTGTACATCATAGAATACAATTTTACAAACATGTGCCATAGTTTTTAATATCATAGATTACAATTAGAATTTTTCATGTACAATTTGTTGAGCCAGAAACATGGTTATTTTTTTTTAAAGCATGTATCCTGGACTTGATGCTTATAATGAACTTAGATACAATGATAAAAAACACCAGTGCTTAAACAAATTTGTTAATAATTATGTATTCCATTGTTCCTCAGGAAATGAAAGATCAAGGGATTACTGAAGATAGGCTCCAATTACTAAGGAATGTGACAGGTTTTTTCATACCAGGAGTCTTAACAGCCCTTATGGGAGTCAGTGGTGCAGGAAAAACCACTCTGATGGATGTTTTGGCTGGCCGAAAGACTAGTGGATATATCCAAGGAGACATTAGAATTTCTGGCTATCCTAAGAAGCAAGAGACCTTTACAAGGATTTCAGGATACTGTGAGCAAAATGATATCCACTCACCACAGTTGACAGTCCAAGAATCGTTGATATTCTCTGCATTTCTCCGACTTCCACAGGAAATCAATGATGAACAAAAAATGGTGAGATTAATACTTCCTGTTCTAAAGTTCTTTTGTCTATATGAAATCTTAATAATCATAACAAAAATCTTGATCTTTGTATTATATGGTAAAATTTAGAGTAACTGGTCGCTCAATCAGACCATTAGCATAGTTTCCATGAGCCATCGAGTTCTTTGTTTCTCCATTCTTAATCTTTATTACAATCCTTTTATTGTCCTAACTTATTTGCAGGTAAGCATGGATGATAATAGAATAAACTTATGGTGCATGGGATTTGCATGAACAATTATGTTATCATTGTGAATTCTCTTGAAATAATAATTCTTTATTTAATTTTTAAAAAATAAATATTAGTTATACTACCTTTATTATCTTTCGTAGCTATTCGTCACACCAATTCAAAAAATGACTATTTGTACCGTATTCAACTCTCAATTGTATACATATTCCTATCAGCTAGATGTGTCATGTATCAAATGGGTTGAGTAAATCAAGAGAGATGGATGAGTTTGGCCAATTGAGCCATGTCAACTAAGAGGACCTTGTGGGTCAGGAGGGCTAGCAAACCTGGTGACAAAGAGAATCAAGTCAATCTAGCAAGTAATGTGGACCGGATGGGGGCCAAGTTGTTGGACAAACCTAGGAAATTAGACAATCTAGATGAGTAGGTCAGACCATGCGGGGTAGCTGGATTAGACAAGTAGAGTATCCTAAGTTGATTTAATAAACAAAATTTGCAATGGTCTTCAGGTGGTTGAGATCGGGCAAATTTAGCAACGGGATCGAGTGAACTACATTTGTTGAGCAGATAATATCATTTGGACGAGATGGGCAAACCGAATAAGCATAATAAGTCGAATTGATCTCGTTGACTAAATTGATCAGCAGGCATTTCAGGAGGCCAAGCAAATTGGTGACCGAGCAATTTTCAAATCTACTAGACGGGGATAAGGTGGCAGTATTGGTTAGATAGGCCCAGTGAATAAAGTGAGGTTGCTGAGTTGGGTGATTTGAGCCATCAGGCAGGCCAAACTATAAAGGCAATCCGGGCTGGTCATGGGATTTGGGTTGACAATGAGATGGATTTAATGAATTTATGTGGGCTGAGCAAAATGGATGGTTGAGCTGGACAAATGAAATGTTATTAGTAGGGATATTTTTGTATTATGGATCATTTATTCCTTGTCTATCACTTCCAATATTTTTGCAAGTTGAATATAAAAAAAAAAATCGTCTATATTCTATTCCATGATCCAAACTACAAAATATACTTTCTTTTGTATTCTTTGGTCTAATACCATTTCTTAGAAATAATTATTCCATTTCTTATCCTATTAAGCCAAAGGCACCATTAAGGCCCTTTTGTTTGGCAGAAATTTGTGGATGAAGTCATGGACCTAGTAGAGCTTGACAACCTGAAAGATGCCATTGTAGGCCTTCCAGGAGTCACCGGACTGTCTAGAGAACAAAGGAAGAGGCTGACAATAGCAGTAGAGCTTGT
Organism: Curcuma longa; assembly: GCF_044706935.1. Lineage (NCBI taxonomy): Eukaryota > Viridiplantae > Streptophyta > Magnoliopsida > Zingiberales > Zingiberaceae > Curcuma > Curcuma longa. The sequence continues at coordinate 11,775,363 of NC_133862.1, read as the reverse complement.
TGCTAATCCTTCTATCATCTTCATGGATGAACCAACATCAGGTCTTGATGCAAGAGCAGCAGCTATTGTCATGAGAACTGTCAGGAACACAGTCGACACTGGAAGAACTGTTGTTTGCACAATCCACCAACCAAGTATCAATATATTTGAGGCCTTTGATGAGGTCCCTATACTCTAGCTAACGCTAGGTGAAAATTTTACTTATAATTGGTGTTTATCTAGGAGCTAATAACATATATTTATTGCTGCGACAGCTTCTACTAATGAAAAGAGGAGGCCAATTGATATATGCTGGGCCCTTGGGGAAAAACTCTCACAAAATAATTGAATACTTCGAGGTACACATTATTGTCAATAAAAACAGGCCACTAAAATTCAGTTTCTTTCTTACAGCCTTCTATTAATCAATCAAATTTTTGTTAGTATTTTTCATTTATCATTACAGGCTAACAGGAATGAACAAATTTCAATTAACAGTTCTTTCTTGCTTAACTCTCAGTTGGTTGAACTTTGTGCCAATAACAAAATACTAATTTGAGTATGTTAGGCAATTCCTGGAATACCAAAGATGCAGGAGAAATATAACCCTGCAACATGGATGCTAGAAATAAGTTCAGTTGCCTCTGAAGAACGTTTAGGGATGGACCTTGCTGAGTATTACAGATCATCAGATCTGTTCCAGTAAGTGAAATACAATGCTTATATGTATAGCATATGTACTAAGTGAGGATGGTTGGATTTACTTTTTTTGCTTGAGAACCTATGGTCAGGCACAACAAAGCATTGGTGAGTGAGCTGAGCAAACCAGCAGCAGGAACAAGTGATCTCTTCTTCCCTACCCAGCATTCCCAGTCTACCTGGGGACAGTTCAGAGCCTGCCTCTGGAAGCAGTGGTTGACTTACTGGAGAAGCCCTGATTACAACCTTGTCAGATTTTTCTTCACCCTAATCACTGCTTTGCTTTTAGGTTCCATTTTCTGGAGAATTGGCCTGAAGAGGTAATTAAGTCAAGAACATGTTACTCTCATCTTCAAGATTAGCCTTTTTTCTTGTAATCCAATCTTTTAGAAAATTGATTACCTGATCAAATTTTTTATATATACTAGATCAGGTTATTAGCAGAATCATGTTTCATGCCCATACCCTAGTACTCATGTTATTCATCCCTCTTCGGGAGCACAAAATGTATGGTGGCTCCTCCATAGGGAACCTTACCTATTCTATGATTCTTTATTATAGTTTTAGATATCATTACTAGGAAATGTAGGTGTCTGAATAAGATTCCCAAGTACCAAGGGTTTTGAAGGGTTCTGTGAGCCAAATAAAAAATTTAGTTAGGTCTGTACAATACATGCATAATTTGGTATTGGCTGAACAAAAGGATCGATAACATAGGAGCAACGGTCCTTGGAACTAAAGAGAAAAACAAAGACTAGGTTTGGATAATCTGTAGATGATCACATCACTAGCAATATGCATCATGGAGGAATAAGATAATGCCATTGTGTGAATGTTAGAAGATGTTGAAATTTTATTGAACTTCACATTATATTAAGTTGCAAGATTAATACAGACAAAAGCTGACATGCATGCATATATCTGTATTATGGTATCACAATAATTAACTGAGCTAAATTAGGGGGGAAACCATCTTTTAGCACTATACTGATGATTGTAAAAAAAAACATCAGAGGGACACATCAGAAGTGTTCAGAAGTTCAAGGACTTGAGGTGATAAATCTAAAAGGAGAACTAGCATTTTAGCTCTTACAATTGGGCAGCTTCAATTGCCATCATTTTAACACAAAGCAGAGCCACTGTAAGTAACATGAACTAACTCAAACCTAAATGGACTCTTAAATTCTCATGGAAACTGGCTGGTTGTACTTTGAGGAGAAGTTGAGATGTCCTACCAGTTGAAAGGAGAGGCCCATGGTCATTAACTAGAGAAGATCACAGATGAAAGATGGACAATCATTGTTTTTTTTAGCTTGGTGCCAGAGTGGAGAGAAAGGGGATGAGGATAGATTATAAGCACTTTAATGAGGGAGGTACTACGAGAGTGGAAGACAGAACTGATTATGTTTTTTTTTCCTTTTGAACAGATGTTTTTTTCTTATAAATAGTACAAAGTGCCTTATAATTTCTAAAACCCATAGTAGAACATTTCCCCTACTACGCTGAATTCTACCAATATCTCATATATAATTTTTATAATTTTATATCCTATATATTTTTTAAAATCATGTATTATGCCATATCAGAGCTTCTGATGAATTTGAATAATGAACCTGGCAAAAAAGACATTTTCTTTGAACTCTTAGAAGCCCTTCCATATAATTTGTGTTCCTTGTGCAAATGGTCATTTAAAGTCAGTTATGATGTATATCTTCAGCTCACACTCTTTATTGGATCCACTTGTACACGAATCCTCACTTGCACATTGCTAAGAGTTAAGATCATAAATATATTTGATCCTTTTCTACATAAGATTGTCAGACCTGCTTCACTCTCACTATTTTTTTAATTCAGACAATGATCTATGCACTCAGATCGTAAAGTCAAATTTGTTAATCTAGATTCTATAGTATATTAAATGTTGTTCTATAGTATATTGCTTTTAAGCGAGTGGTTCAGAATTAATAATGTACGAATATGTAATAATAAAAAAATAATTGAAATTTATTTAATCTTTATGTATTTCAAATAAAAATATAACAGACTATATAATTTAATGCATAATAAATGTCTCTCTCTCTCTCTCTCTCTCTATATATATATATATATATATATATATATTGAGGACTAGCAAAGCTAGTTGTAAGGACTTTGGAAGTTGTCAAGGTCTTAGGTTCAAAATCTGCCTTCACCCAAAAGTGTTTGAGGTCTCTCATAACTATCTTTTCATACCATATAATTTATATTACATGTCAATAATTGTCTGATGGTGCAGGGGGAGTTCAAACAATCTTAGGATTGTCATTGGAGCCATGTATGCAGCAGTTATGTTTGTTGGTGTCAATAACAGTGGGACAGTGCAACCACTTGTTGCGATAGAGAGGACGGTCTTTTATCGAGAAAGAGCTGCTGGAATCTACTCAGCCTTACCATATGCTCTCTCTCAGGTAGGAGCTCCATGTACGGTAATCTTCCACAATGGAAATTTTCTGCATGTGAACTGGTGGGCTCATCCATTGTTTCACAAACAAAAATTGAGATAGAACAATTTGTCGAACAAATAGCAAATTTTAGCTTCATGATAATCTTTATTGCAGGTGCTTGTGGAAATACCATATGTGCTGGTTCAGGCGCTGTACTATTCTATTATTATATACTCCATGATGAGCTTCCAATGGACAGCGGCCAAGTTCTTCTGGTTCTACTTCATCTCCTTCTTCTCCTTCCTATACTTCACTTACTACGGAATGATGGCTGTCTCGCTCTCACCAAATCAACAAGTTGCTGCAGTCCTTGCTGCCACATTCTACTCACTCTTTAACCTCTTCTCCGGCTTTTTGATTCCTAGACCAGTAAGTTTCTCATTCTCAAATGTTTGGCCCAATCAAAGAATATATTTTCAAGAATATCTGTATCTGTTATAGATTCATGTATCGGTTTGTAATTGAATTCAGAGAATTCCCAAGTGGTGGCTGTGGTACTACTGGATTTGCCCATTGCAATGGACAGTTTATGGGCTAATTGTGACACAGTATGGTGACGTCGAACGATACATCACAGTGCCTGACCAACCAGATCAGAGAATAAAAAACTACGTCAAGGACTATTATGGATACGATGCAGACTTCATGCCTGTTGTGGCTGTTGTGCTCGTCGGCTTTGCACTCTTCTTTGCTTTCATGTTTGCTTTCTGTATCAAGATGTTGAACTTCCAACAGAGGTAGGAACAATTGTACAGGAAACTTGCAAAACAAAAGGAACTAGCAAGAATTGAGTGATAAAGATATTTAATCTTTTTCTTTTTTCTTATTTCATGTGTGTTTGATTTCACAAGGTCTTGTAGATTTTTTTTTCCTTTTCTGTATCAGTGGTTGCACAACGTCCAGTCGACTAGAGGCGGGATCAATAGAGTCATTGAGGCAATATGTATAGAAATCTTTTGCTTGAATATATTTCTAAAAGCTCCTGTTGTTGTGCAAACTATGTTTGAAGATCACAAAGGGCTAGGACGATATTAAAATCATCGACTCAAACTCTTGGTAATTTTTTATACTTAACTTTTATTATTCATTGTATTCGAGATAATGATCCTAGTGAACTTCTTAAGATTAGAATTGTAAAACGTTGACTCTAATTTCTCTTATAAAGGGACAATTTAGTAGAATCATTTGACAGGAATGTCATTGTTCTTATAGCTTTCATTATATTTTCATTGTGTTTAAACTTATATAAGCAATCAAACATACAGACTACTTCATGTGAGTACTAACAATTGATAGCTTTTGTTATTTTTTTTATAATCTTTGTATCGTAAAAAAATTTTGATTTTAAATTCGAGCATTCACCCCCATCCATTTTAGACGGGCTCAGTCCTATTCCAAGTCGATCGATTATTGATCCTAACAATTTGTACCCTCAAGTTATCCAAATGATTTATTTAGACCCTACATCACACGGGCAGCAGAAACAGGGTGGGCATCTACAACAAAAGGAACTAGCAAAAATTAAAATAAAAAAAAAAAAAATAACATTTGTATTGACATAATTTGAGGGGACATAAAGATGAGAAGAGATAAAGAAATTTTATATAAAAAAAACAAGATTGATAAAAAAAAAAAAAATCGAGCATAAAATGACACAATAAGCTTCAAGAGTGTACCTAGATTTAAAAACCCGTTGTAAACGAGTAGGCATTCATGAAAAAAATTATAAATGGAATGGACGATAGCATGAAACATCAAATTCACTAAGAATTTATCATACAATCAAGCCGTACAAAAAAGTAAAGATACTAGTACAAATAATTTAAGTTCTCACTACCACTAAAACCTGCATTGTAAAGCTAATATATATAATTAAAATGCTAACTAATGGTGACAGGCCTTAGAATACAAATTCCAAGCGTACACATAATGATACAGACAGATTGCATCCATATTGATCTTACATTTCCATTTTAACAATTTCAGTGGAAGGGTGCTCGGACAAGGTGGGCAAGTACTGGAGCCAGTCTTTTGAGCAAAAAAGTGCCTCGACTGTCTCCGGGCGTAAAGAACTTCTATATTCGTCGAGTGCACGGCTTCCGGTTCTAACGCAGAATATAGAGCAGCCAGTACCAACCATAGATACAGGAATAGCTAAGATATCCCTGGCCATCTTTGAGAGGGTAGGATATTTGAGATAGTTGAGCTTCCACCAGTTCAAGATATCAAACTCCTGGATTCGTGGCACAAGTGACTCTTCTAAATACTGATCTAACTCCGGCTTAGATGGCTGATTTACAGCTAACTCAGACAGATACATATCGAAATCTTGAAGACTGTCTGGAGCAGGCAGTGTTGTGGTGGCGACATTGTTATCATTGCCATTTACGTGGTTGGCTTCTCCTTGATCTGCATAAGTTGGAGTTAAAGGAAGTGGCATGGTAACGTACTCATGATAGAGATCATGAATACTGTCATTTACCAGTTTAACATATCTGGCAGATTCAGGGCCATATATCTTTGAGAAACTGAACTCGATGAGTTTTATCTTAAAACGAGGGTCCATGACGACAGCAAGAGCCAGAACAAGGCTACAATCTTTCCAGTACTTGTCAAATTTTTCATGTATTCCTTTCGCTATGCTGCTAACCACACTAACCTCACTTTGAGTTGCATTGGTCAGCTCCAATTGAATTTTCCATGCTTCATGAAAAAATATATTTGCAGTTGGATCAACTGTTCCCATCACAACATTTGCTGAGTCATAAAGAAGTTTTAGGAATGTGCAAACAACCTCCACCTTCTTCCAGTCATCATCAGATGGCGCCTCATTGTAATTATCATCACATGTTTCCAAGAAAGCAAACACTTGTTTATATTCTAATGCTGCTAGTAACATGAGGTAAGTCGTGTTCCATTGTGTTGTGACATCAAGAGCTAGGTCTTTTGCACTGAGAATTTCAAGCTGTAAAGCAATCTCAGCAAATTTTTCATCACGCGCTCGAGAAGCTTTCACAAATTTTATACTTTCCCGGATGTTGTAGATAATGCCATGAATTGAAGCAATCACGTCTTCTGCAATGACATTCAGGATATTGGCATAGCAACGCACCACAAACAATTGTCCCTTCAGCATGAGCATGTTCTTATTGGAGAGGTGATCCCTGAGATTTGCACTGTAAATATCATGTGATGAACAATTGTTGTCTAAGGTTATGGTGAACAATTTATTCTTGATATTCCAATCTGAAAGACTAACACCAATGGCTTCACTGAGAGCATTTTCTGAATGAGGAGACGATACCATCATGAAGTTTAGCATTCTTCGATGCAACTTCCAGTCATTATCAATAAACTGTCCGCTAATGCATATGTAGCCGAGGGTTTGACTAGTTGTCCACAGACCTATTGTTAGGCTTACCCTTCCAGGCATATTTCCAACGACTTGCATGAGGTTTTGCTTTTCCTTCTGATATATTGATAATATTTCACCCTCAATGGTGCTAATATCAATCATCTTGAACTTTGGTTGAAGAGTTTGAACAAATGCAATGAAGGCAGGGTGTTCAACCATGTCAAGTGGATATTCATGCACAATAATCATTTTTGCGAGATTTACATAGCTTTGGTCTTGGTCAAAAACACTTGAGAAGAAAGAAGACCTATAACGTCTTTTGGGTGGATCGGCAGTCTCTCCATCAGATTTTGTAGCTGTTGCAAGCGCCAGTTTGTTCTGATATTTTATTTTAGGACAGGAACCTAAGGCAATATGTCTCTTGAGGTGGCTAGTGCCAGCGATCTTTGAACCACTACTGTAAGCAAAAGTTTGCTTGCACAGTTTGCAACAAGCTCGTGTACATCCTCCGGACACTTCTTCAATAGTAAAGTGCTCCCAAACTGATGACTTTTTTCTCCTACGTCTTGAAGTTGTTGTTGGTTCCGTGTTGATAGGTTCAATTTCATTGCCTTCTGGTAAGCTGCATGAAGCATATATCTGGGTCTATCAAAATGCACTACATAATATAGTCCCATCAATCCTGATTACATAAACCACTCAAAAGCTTGGTTTTCATCAAATAAAATCTAAAGAAAATTGCAATAACACTACATCACTGCTTGCAAAATTATAATGCACAAGTCCAAAGTACATTATAATGCAATAGACAAGCAACTCCAAGACAAAACTAGGAAGTTCACTGCCTTAATCAAAATTTAGATTCCAAATGGAAGTCTAACAGACTATGTATCTTTGTGAGTTTCTATGACGGCTATCACTGCCTACATGTCAACTATGTTTGATGCTAAATGGGACCATAGGCACCAACAATGAAAGAGCAGACCTGTGAAAAAATTTAAAAAGCGGAAAGCTAAAACACCCCATTTAAAAAGCGGAAAGCTCAAACACCCTTCATATGATAGCAAATCTTTTATAGTGAAAATCCCAAGTATGTTTAATTTAATTGGTAAGTCAAGATAGCATAAGCAGTAATTCTACCTATTTTATAATACCAAAAGATCTATTAGAGTGAGCAACTGAGCATGAAATTTTTTAAATAAGTCTATAAAGAAACATTCAGGGCAAATGTGTATAACCACATAATCTCCAATATGGTAATCCTTATGTTTCATGATGTTGAATTCAATTTAATAAAACTTTGTGGACTTAGATAAATGGGAAGAGACATAAATAGGCTGATTTGCTTTAGCTGCATAAAAAAAATTTAGGTAATTTTCAAAATGCCCCCAACATTTAACAACTTTTTAAAAATTTCCACATACACACACAATATTTCATTAATGTCAATTGCACTGAAAAAAAAACTTCCATCTAATTGCCTCCACCTAAGACCAAGATACCAATGGACAGGGGTGTTTGACTACAGAATGAAAATCGTAGGGAGCATTTTTATACTAATGGCACCTTGTGTACCATTTTTAAAAAGCTGGTGACTATTGGAGAGCATTTTGAAAATTACTCGACAAAATTTATAAGAGATATAATATTTGTTATATTTATAAAATTGTTATAAGCAAATATGACAATTCATAAACTTGAGTCCCAAATCCTTGATTACATTCAAGTAACTTTTCAAAGTTACAATTGATAACCTCAATTTTGACCATTAGCCAATGGATGAATTTAGATGAAAATTTAAATTGTGTCAAGCAACTTCCAACCAATTAGATACTTTAGATGTTAGTAAACCATCAACATAATAATTTCCTTAAATGACAGACTAACTATATAAGGCCCAGTCATTGATTTTACTACATGAATGAAATGTATCTTCTAGTTAAACTTGCCCATGATCACCAAAATGGAAACATGATCTCAATTGGTAATAGGTAGTCCTAAAACAAGATTCATACTTTGGACGTGTCATATTTCGTAAAGTAAAAAATAGCAGCATGTAAAGGTATGTGTATTGTTTGGTTGCTTTGATTGTTTGGCATAATCAACATTAGGGCAAAATCTCCAAAACATCTCTCCTTAAGGATGGCAAGAAGAGCATATTGCTTACTTACAACCATAGCCTTGCATTTTCTAAAATAACCTACCAAGGCCATCCACATATAATTCTCACACTAAGAAATTCCTAATTGATGTCTGAGAAATACATAGGTTGTATAATCAAAAAGTTAGTTGTCCCTAATAGCATAGCCAACCAAATTGATGATTTTCTAATTGTATTCTTGAAAGACCATCTGAAAGTGAGGACAAATAGGGTATTTATCCTTAAGGTGCTTAAACGTATGACTCTTGTACATAATTCTGTGTAGGTTGGGCACACCCTTATTTAGTGTATCTATGGTTTTGTTGTCTTCTACAAGATGATGCATTAAGAGAAACGTGTATCACAAAAATATATTGTCGATTAGTCTAAGCCAGGGAGAGGTTTATGGATGTGACAAAATCCTATTGAAACCTAAAGTTCTAATGGGAGGAAGAATAAAGAAAAAAAATCTATATCAAACTCTTAACAGAGGTGAGAATATTCACATTAACTTTCAAAACCATTCTTGGAAATGGTAGTAACAACCTCATGTAAACAAATATGAAAGCCATGGTAAAGGCAGGAACTTTCCCACCTGTTCTACTTTTATGGTGACAGACTCCATCAGGAAAACAAGTGGATCATAACAAGAATTGGTAGAAATTTGACAAATAACTTCATAAATAAAAAGGTGGAAAAGAAAGATCAATGGCAAAGTATTCAAGCAACAAGATAAAACAAGCCATGGGGGAACAAAAGTTTTTCCTGGCTCAGAGAAACAAATGACATTAAGTGAGAATTGAATATGGATTGTCGGATTTCATTAAGCATAGGCACACAAAAGGTTGAGATATAGAAAATGCTTATCCCACACCCAACAGTTGAATCTGGAGTTAGGTGTGAAGGAAGAACAGAAAAACAAAGTGGGCAAACAAACTATAATATTGTTGAATGAAGATTCTACAGGTGGCAAGAGCAATGAACAAGCTAAAGGCCATACAAAGCAAAAGAAATGAGTGGTTAATCTATGGAAAGAAAAGGAAGCCAAACTAAACTTTGGAGAATCAAATCAAATTCTTTCAAAGAACGTGGAGATAAAGCAGGGTAAAATTGTATCTAGTAAGCAAATACTTATATAGTAAGCTAAAAATCCTGTATATTGTGTGAAGCAATTAAAAGTCAAAACAATATAGGATTGGTGCAAAACAATTGTTAGAAAGAGATTAAACAGATTTTCTGATGATCTTTCATGTCTCTTTGAAAACCCAATACGAGGGAAAATAACTAGCACCTGCATTAAATACCCTGTTTATACACTCTAGTAGTAGGGTGCCCATATGGATATAGAAATAGCATCACCAAGCATTGGATTTGACTCAACAGCAATAGAAGCATGAATTGGAGCTCAACGAATGGAGAAATAGTGCACAATAATCAGTGGGCTAATTGCATTTGTCTCTAACTGGAAAAGGTGACAATTTTACACCGATTCAAAGCCCACAAATACTAATTCACACAGACAGCAAAAGAGTTAGACTTTGCAATTAGATATCCACCAACTTTCTAATATTTCTCTGCTTCTCGACGTTATTGCAGCAGTTCAGCAAGACATGATGCACTCTGGCAGAAGATATTTCGAGACTAAAAATTTCCTACTCTCAATTCCCAGCTTGATCTTAGCTTCGTTTGGCTCAATCCCCTTTCTATAACTCTTCTCAATCTTCGGAGTAGGCCCAGTTAAAAGGAGGCACTTAAAAAGAATAGCACATTACAAGGGGGGAAATACCATTCAGCGAAAAGAAATACATCAGCTTTATTATTTAAACTATGAGGCGACCAACATACCTCATATCTTATCAAGACGAAGTAGAACTCTGCAGATCTCAGAGATTCCAAAAGAATAGACGCCCTGCACAGTGAGTCATAAAAATCAACCTGTAACAGCTCTCGAAACGGAATTCGTAGGTAAGATCACACGAGATGGAGACGAATCAGCCAAATAACCCAACCGAAACCCGGAGAATGAAATCGCCCAAAAAAAACAAAGGGACGTATCGGCAAATTCTTAGTCAAAAGCAACAAAAACGAGAAGAATCGAAAAAGGATACAAGATCCACAAGGAGGCGGGAAAGCAGCTCGTAAAGAGCTGGAAAAATGCAAGGGAAAGGTGGACCTACCGAGGATGAGGAAATCGAGCCGTTGGCTTCGAGACGAGCGAAATCAGGAGGTCGTCCGGCGATCGGACGACGCCGCCGCGTTACGGGGCCGGCGGAGCCGAATGGATTTGGGTCGGGACCGGCAATTAGGGTTAGGGTTGGGCCGTGGTGGGAAGGACCAGCGCAGCGCAACGCAGAGCGGCGGAGCACCGGGATCGAAAGCAGGGAGACAGCCACATAACTTTGCCCATGGGCCGATTTGTGGGCCTAAATTGATAGCCATCCCAAGCCACAGTGACTCACCTGATTCCAACGCTCCTCCTTATTTTGTTTAAAAAAAACGTTTAAATAATTTTTTTTAAATCAGTAATTATTAATTTCTTAAAGGCACTGTACAGCAACATTTTCAAATAAAAACTTCTCTAGATTTTCCATCTAACTTCAAAATTTTTAGTTATCGAGCCACAATCCACTCAATTGTGAATTCTTTTAATTTTTATAATTTCTCGATTTACCTCTAGTCATAAAATCAACTGTGTATCATAAAAATCAACTCATGTAAAATCACTTATGTGATGGATTCCACTTTTTACTGAAGTGAATTCTCTTAATTTCCCATTCAACATTGGTTTGTCAGACTTATTGTTCTATCAAACTCTTAGTAAATCTTAATCCGTTAGATTTTTATATTCACTGCACATGTGATTTGAACTTAAATTGTTTGTCAATTATTATTAAATATAAATTCTAGAGTCTAATTTTATCTTAATGTTTTAATATTTTTAGATGTGATAAAACATGTATACTCATTACACATGTAGAAAAAAACTCTAATTATTTTAAATACATGAAGATTATTTTAATTTTTTATAATGTAGAAAAAAATAAAATTTTTAATGTTTTATAATGTAAAAAAAATAAAATATTTGGTGTGGATAATCTTAAAATATTTTAAATATTGAGGGTTTAGATTAATATTGGAAACTGCTAGTTTTTAAATAAATAATAAATTTAGAAATCAGAAACATATACTAAACTTTATAAAAAAAATTTAAATTCTTTTGTTAAGTAGGATGCATACTGTTAAATGCATAATACCTATTAATTTAGCTTTAGTAAATTTGTTTTTCAAAATCAAAATCGACAAAATCTTATTCATATTCAGTCACAAAGATTAAACAATTTTATAGATTTTAAAATATTTTTTAATTAAATCTTCAATATAAATGCTTTTAGTAAATTTTTAGATTTCATGTCCTACTCAAATTAAAAAATTATCCATGAAGACAACCACAAGCAACCTAGTTAGCAATTATAATATTTCACAAGGTTCCCCGAGGCAACCATCAGTTATTAAAAACTCACAAAAGTCACTGATTTTTTATTTTTTATTATTTTTGTTCTTTTTAAATTTGGGAAGTAGTTTTACATTTTACCCTATAAGTGTAATCTAAAGCTGTAAATGAACTGAACTTTCGTTAATAAATTTAATATTTAATTTAATAAAAATTTATTTATATTTATTTAATACATATAAGATTAATTAAATAAATAAATTTAAATAACTCCTTAAATTAAATAAATAAACTTGAATATATATATATATATATGTTCAACTGATTAATATTAGTGAATAATATTTATGAACAATATTTATATGAATCATATTTATCAATAAAATTTTTATCAAATATGATAAATAAATAAATAAAATTTTAAAATGAATAAAAAAATTTATATTATCAACTTCAATAATCAATTAAATAAATTTAAAATATAAAAAATTTTAAATAAATTTATTTTGAAAATTTAATAATATCTAAATCTCAAACCAAGCTTGAATTAAATTTCAACTCATCAAAAAAAATCAAGTTAAATTTAAATAATTATTTTAATGATTTAATTTATTTTAAACTTAAATTCGGCTTATTTACCATTTTATAAAAAAAATAAGAGAATGAATATTTTATAGGTCAAATTTTATTTAAGTATTAGATTTATTTAGTGGATAAGCATGGATATAATTTGAAGTTGAAATTTATCTAAAAAATGAAATGTAAAGGTTGCCCATTTATCTCTGGGGTGATCGGGCGGGTCGGACGGGTTCGTGCGATTTTCCCACCCGACCCACCATTGGCGGGTTAATAAAATTTAAACCCAACTCGATTTTTTTTTTCGCATCAAATTCGGCGGTGGCGGGTCCGGCGGGCGGGCGGATTGGCGGCGGATTGGCGGGTTATCGAATGTAAAAAAACGAATTTTACGGATGATAATTGATATAATAAGCGTCTACAAAAGAGTCTAAAATACAATCCATAGTTTTATAACTAATCAACAATGTTCATACCAAAATAGGAAGCATCTCATGGCCACACAAAAAAATAAGGATAATTCATAATTACACCAAAGTCCAAGTCCATGTAATTACCGAATTATACCATTGTAAAAAATCCCAGGGCCTACAAACATATATTTTATTATTTGTATATAAATAGGCGGGCGGGTCGGGTTAAGTTTATCTAAGTAAATAAATGTAAAGGTGGCCCATTTATCTGTAACACTGAAAACCTACCCCCACACAAAATGAGGCATTTCATTTTCATGAAAATCATACACGCAACCAAAACCACCGAATAATTCTCTCTCTCTTTCTCTCCTCTCTAGATCTCTCGTTCTCGGCAAGCATTGCCCACCGGCTTCAAGAGAGTAGAGGGGAGCGGCGAGGAGCATGTCTCGGCCGTGGCTTCTGGTGGCGGCCGCCGCCGCCGTGGCCGTCCTCGCGGTCTATGTCCACGTTTCGCTCTATTCTCCCATCTCGCCTCTTCCCCTACGCCTTCCTGTCTCCCCCTTCAACTTCCCTTCCAACAACCTTCTCCAGGTATGCTAGCAGCTGCTTCCTTCTTCTTCCTTCCTTCCTTCTTCTTCTTCCTCAACTGCTGAATTGTTACGTCAAGCTCAGGCGGTGGAGAAGCTAGGAGAGGGGAAACTGCAAGGGCCGGAGGACGTCTACGTGGACGGCGATGGCACGCTGTACACTGCCACGAGGGACGGCTGGATCAAGCGGATGCTCGCGAACGGGTCGGATTTCGAGGATTGGATGCTGGGCGGCGGGGGGGCCCTCCTCGGCCTCGCTCTGGCCAGGGACGACCCTGAGCGAGTCCTCGTATGTGATGCCGACAAGGTTTCAACTCCAGATCGCCCACGTTAATTTCCTTGCTTTCTTCTGTTTATTAATTACGACTGATTTTTTTTATTAATTGCGCGAGTATCTTATTTTTATTTTTATGAGAAAATAATTCTTCCTTCTGCATGAAAATGACAGGGCCTGATAAAGGTGGGGAAGGAGGGAGTTGTCACTCTCGCGTCCCACGTGGACGGTACCAGAATAAGGTAATATTTCAGAAATTGAAAAGAAGACTAAACTGCAAAATTTTCCCTCCAGAGATTTTTTATGATAAAAATTTTGTATTTTTTTTTCTTCTTTTTCTTAAATATTTTTTACTACAGTAGTGATTTGTCCTATTAGTATTATATCACTACACGGAGTCGAAACAAACTTCTCAAATGGCTTCGACATGGCCCTTTCTTGAAAGGAAAGAAAGAAAAAGTGAACAAGTAAATGTTGTTTCGAATGGATATCGTAGATGGTCAAATGATTAGTTAACAGATTTTTATTTCACGCACCGTTGTTTCAACCAACGAAGGAATTTGAGAAGAAGCCGAGTGAACGGATTAGTTGAATGTCAGAGATTTTCGATAAATGATTCTGACGTTCAAATCAATATTGATAGGAGAAGAAGAAGTATGTGTAATTGCTAAATTTACAGAGTGAATTTTTATACCTAGGGAAGGGTTATATATTTCCAAGAAAGAATATCCACATTGGTCTAGGGGCATATCTCTACCGAGGTCGAGGGAACAAGTTTTGACGATTACTAGCAGATGACCCCTGACATGAGGCACTTGAAGGATCAAACCTGCCAACTTTGTAACCGCCTTGTGGTTTGACAATGCTGATTATTCTTACTTTTTGACGGTATGTGCAGACACGAAGGGATCCAGGGAATCGGACGTGATAACCTCGTAATTGTCCTGACCCCTTAACAGGGCTCACACGCTTGAGGATTTTGACAGCTTCTGTGGTAGACAGGTGGTAGTCAAGAGGGGTGAAGAGACCGAGGGAGTCAAAGGGCCGCTTAATTGAGAGATCTGGAGAGAACGAGCGATGGAGGAGCTAAGTCATTCGAGAGTCGGGTTATCGTAAGGCAAAGTCGTCGAGTGGTCGAGTGTCCGAGAGAGATGGAGTAATCAAGGCGGCCGAGGTCAAGGTGGCCAAGACGACCGTGAGAGATGATCGAGGTCGGGATGATCGAGATACCGAGATAATTGAGAGATTGAGATGGTTCAGGTTGGGATGGCTAAAAGACTGAAACGATCGGAATGGTTCAAGTCGGAGTGACCGAGAGAGATGGAGTAACAGAGATGGCCAAGATCGAGATGATCGAGGTCAGAACGGTTGAGAGGCCGAGACGATCGATAAATCAAGATGACCAAAAGACTGAGATAATCGAAAGACTGAGATGACTCAGGTTGAGGTTGGCAGGGCCGAGAGGCCGAAACGATCGAGAGATCTTGAGACCAAGATAGTTCAGATTGGGATGAGGATATTAGTCTATTGACTATTGATTTTATGACTTGACATATCGACTTGCCTCTTAATCATTTCTATCACATAAGATTAATCAGAATCCATGATGTTTATTGAAAAGTTTAAAGGCAATGAGTGGACAAAGGAAATTACCAAGAACACTGTTTCCGACGAAGCAGTGACCAAGATTTGCAAATAAGCTTTAGAACTAGTTTAAACAGACTCGAAGCTAATTCAAGCTTCTCTTGATGATCATTTACAGTTTCAATGATGTCTGATTCATCGACTCTGAGATCGATAATCAATGTGCGATGGAACTCTTAAACCTTTTCCGCCACATTTGGGGGCTCATCCTTCATCCTTGAATTGGCTTTAATTATAAAGATGATCGTACGTAGATTAGTTTGGCTCAAAATCTATGAGTAAAAATATGTAGTTGGCTTCAAATTTTGCAGATTAGCGGATGACTTGGCGGAGGCTTCCGACGGCAGCATCTACTTCAGCGACGCAAGCAGTAAGTTCGAGTTCCATGATTGGTTTCTCGACTTTCTCCAGGCCACGCCTTCTGGAAGCCTCCTCAAGTACGATCCAGAAACTAAGGCGACCTCGGTGGTGCTCAGTGGCCTTTCCTTCGCCAACGGCGTCTCACTCTCCGCGCAGCAAGACTTCGTCGTCGTGTGCGAGTCATCAAAGTGAGGTTTCAATTCACTGTGCCTATGTTATTATTGTTGGCCATTGTTGTTAACTTGATTTCTTTGCCGCTAACAAGCATGATGATTAATTGTGATTTCACAAAACCAGATTTAGATGTTTGAAGCATTGGCTGAAGGGGGACGACAAAGGCCAGACTGAAATCTTCATCGACAATCTCCCAGGATCTCCAGACAACATCAAGCTCGCACCTGATGGCTCTTTCTGGATTGCAATCTTGCAGGTCTAGCTACTTCTCCTTAGAATATATCCTTTCCTACTCCCTGCCGATCGACGAGCGATCACAAGCTAACTAATGACTAGCATGGCCTGCAGCTGACGCCAAAAGGATTTAACTGGATTCACGGGTCGCCGACGGCAAAGAAAGTGATCGCTGCATTCCCGACACTCCTCGAGGCGGCCCAGGCCACCGCGACGAAGGGAGGTGCCATGGTTGTCAATGTGGGGAGCGACGGGAAGATGAGGAGGATGCTCGATGATTCCCAAGGCAAGGTGATGTCTTTCGTCACGTCGGTATTGGAATTCGATGACCACCTCTACATGGGTAGCTTAGTTAACAACTTCGTGGGCAAGTTACGGCTGAAATGATCGTCCATGTTCTTGGATCACGAAGAAGAACAGAGCTTGCTCCGGGGTGATGCTCAACTGAAACATTAAGCTTCAGGAGCAGCAGATATATATCTAGTTTGTTTTAGTTTTGATATAGTTAGTGGGAAAAACTTGATCAATTCTGCTTCTGTCAAAAAATTGTTATTGTTGTTGTCAATTGTTGTACGATTTTACTTTTGTTATGCTCTTGTTAGAGAGCTATCGTCGTTAAAGAACTTTATAAATCTTTCAATAAATAGAGAACGAATTTAAAGTGCATACATTCATTTTTCTCAAGAAATTATTTGCTCCTATCATGATGATAATGCACTCAGATTAAGCAAATATTTTTTCACGATATATATAATGGATTCTCTTGGGTTATCACAATGATAACCAACTGCTTTTTCTCTTTTGATTTCTAAAGTTTTGTTTGTTGTCATCAACTTTTCTTCTTTTTTTTTATTTGCAGAGGAGATACCATTATTATTGTTCTTTGGATTTTTAACTTCTTTCACCATAAGCACCTTAGAGGATTGTTCCTCTGAATTATTATTACAAAAATCTTCCTCAATACCAAGATGACTAGCAAACTCTTCTAAAGAAAGTCCTCCATTTCATGCTTGATATTATTTTTATAATCTTTCCATTAATTAAAAAGTTTATTTATTATCGAAGACACAACAATAAATTCATCTATATGCAATCTATGTTGTACAAATTAATTATAAATGTACATGACTTGCTAAATAATTTTTCTAGTGTTGACCATGCGATAATGAAAAAATTTAAAAATTAATTTTTTTTTTACTTGTAGCATCTTCATATTGATACGTAACTTCAAGTGAGTCCTAGATTTCTTTTATGGTTTCCTTATTGAAATATTGGTCCAAAAAAGCATTGGACATTGCATTGCAAATATGTCCCTTGTACACATAATCATCTTAATCCCATTTTTATCTTGCCCTTACTTGTGCCATAATTTCATTTTCTTTTTTAGTCGGTTTCAGTTTGCAAATGTAATTTCTTTTGCCATGTCTAAAATTTTCGACATCAAACCTTTCCAACTTGACAAAATCTATAGCAAAGTTACGAAGCGAATTTCCTTAAGAAGCAATAAATAGTTTCTTAAAATTATTGGTAGGAAAACTTGATCGATTCTTCTTCTGTCAAGGAACTATTGTTGTTGCTGTCGCTTGTTGCAAGATTTTACTTCATTAGTTTTGCACTTACAAGGGAACTGTTGTCATCAAGGAACTCCATAAATCTTTCAATAAATTAGAGAACGAACCTAAGATACATATGATCACTTTCCTTAAGCAACTATTTACTTACACCATGATAATACATTCGGACTAAGCAAATATTCCTTTAGGATATAATAAATTCCTTAATAATGTTATTTCCAAAGTGCACACTTGAAAATAATCTTAAATATCTTGAATTTATTCAAATTCAACAATTGAATATTTATATATTGTTACTATAGTACAATAATATATAAATAATACTTCAAAAGTAAGTAATTTTAAGAGGAAAAATTTTTATTATAAAGATGATGAATTATTTGTATATATTTTATAATGTTTAAATCATTGTGAATAAAAGAATATACCTTTTACATCATAATATTTTATTCAAACATCGATAAATAAAAAACCATTTCTTTTGAAAATGATCTTTCATTGCAATATCAAAAGACATCAAAGGACACAATTGAACAAACATAACTATCTTGCTTCTTTGTTCCTTCTCTTCTTTTTCATTTTATAGAAATCACCAACAGATACCTGAAGACAAGGTTTCATGCAAGAATCCAGATCTTGTCTATGATCACTTGAGTTTGCCTTCGGTGACAGTGTGATCCCTTTCCTTTGAAGATGAAATTCTAAGTTGATTAGCCTCCGGAGCATAGCTGAGTTGGTTGTGACGGAACAGACTTATAGAAAAGAACAAAGTTTGAATCTCGACGAAGTCGAGCAATACCTTTCCTTTGTCATGATCAATTATAATTTTTTGATTTATTTTTTTATAAATAATTATTAAGCGTGATCGTATGGGACCGCTGAGGATGACAGATTTAACTTTTTTACATAAAAAATTCAAATAGGTTAAAATGCTGTAAATATTCAGAAACAGTGGATCGCCTAGTACAAGCTCGCAATCTGTGGGCTACAGAAGACTTGCACCTCCATGAGTATCGCCTTGCCCATGTCCCCGAAGATGGACTCTTTCCCATCCTCTCTCTTGGCGTAGGACAAGCCCAGCCTGGACTTGGCCTGCCTCAGGTCCCCGACGCCGGAGCTCGCGTCCGGCCCCGTGAACACGCCCATGACCGGCGTCAGCGGCGGGCCGATGAGCAAGCCGTCAGCCCCGAACTGCGGGCCGCCCCTCGCGTAGTCAAAGATGGCCGCGCCACTGCCCCCTACCTTCGGCAGCACCACCGGCTCGCTGCTCGCCGACTCCGACTCCGACTCCTTCCAGTAGAAGAGGAAGGCATCAAAGGTGTCGTAGTAGTCGTCGGTGCTCCGGTAACCTTCCGGGTTGAACGCCCCAAACTTGAAGGAGGTCGAGGTGTCGGCGACCACCACGCAGGGCCCGTTGAAGTCGCAGCGGCGGTGGAAGTCGAGGGCGCTGAAGCCGTCGACGGAGGCCCTGTAGCAGCACTTCAGCTCCCTTCCTAACTACATAAACAAGTAAATTACTCAACTCATCGATCATTACTTAACTGATTAGAATCCGATGACACAAAGTACCTCTCAGATAGGTTTTAGCCACCAGTGACGGAGGGAACGGGAGGAGATCGACGTCATGGTACTCGAACGGAGGCTTTTGGCGGCTCCTCTGCTCTCCGGATCTTCGCCCAGTCGAAGAAACTTACAGTGATCGACTTCCTAGTTCTCGGTAGGACGGCAATGGAGCTCAAAATGCAAGCCATGAGCATGAAAAACAACCAAGAGGATCTCCCAAATGATGGGAACAAAATCTTATCCAAACGTTGTAGTCTGACAAATGGCAAATTGTTATTGGGCAGTTTGAGATCTCACAATTTTGCTACTCAATTCACGCCCATTGAATCACAGAAACTCGGAAAGCAGACATACTAGCTAAATTATTACAGCATCCAGTTCTCAATTACATAGCACATAGAAATAGTAGCTGCTGAATCCCTAAACATTAACATCAACAAGGAAACAATAGGTAGTCAAACATTGACATACGTCTTTCCAAACTTAAACAGCAGACAGACATACAGACAGACAAACAGAGAGAGAGAGATGGAGATAGATAGACAGACAGAGGGAGAGTCTCTTGGACCTAACCATGGTTGAAGTGGCAGGGTTAGATGAACCCCTGAGACCAAAAATATCTCTCCGGGGTCCATTGGGCTGAACTACGCAGAGCTCCACAGCCATCTATGAAGCTCAGATTGTTAGGATGGACAGGGAGTAGAGACAAATGCCAAAAACAAACACTGGCTCTCCTCCACACCTACTTTTGCAAGGGCTAGAACTCCCCCGGGAGCCTAACCATGCACAAATGTACACTCAAGAAACTAATCAACAGAAAACAGGGTTAGTGAAGTCATCTCACCTTAAATATTCTTGGAAAGATGAATGGTCAGTCACACTGAAAAGAGTCCTTACAGTACAGGGTAGTTAAATAATCGTCGAGTTTAATTAACTAATAAAGATGGTCATGTTCTTCTCCATAGAAATATATATAACTCACAGAAGACTTAAGCTAAGTAATGACCACTACAGGGCATTCCTCACCTTGAAGTTGGCCAATGGATGTCGAGTAATGACCAGACTAAATGTTAGCTCAAAGCTCACCACGAGCAATTGGGTTGTTAGTGATCAGATGGATCTTGTTAGCTACCTTTGTTCTGAAGGTATAGTGCCCTACCTGTGGGTAGATATCCAATCAATCACCACAGTAATCTGACCATGATGAACGCCCCATCCCTTGGTCTAAAACAGAATACGGGGAGGGAGCTTAGTAAATGTTAGCGAAGACTCGTACGACACGTGCAGACAGAGATGAAGGCTGAGGGAAACCATGGTTAGGCCAAGGGTTGCTCCGGCGCAGTCGTCGGAGAGAAGTGAGGAGGAATAACTCTGTAGCGATAGGATACTGGAGCTGCAGGAGGGCTTGGCAGGGTGGGAGCAGCGACAGCCATAGTCATGCCTGTTTGATAGCAAAGGACACTGCTAAAGATATTAGTACGCCTCGATCGAGTTTAAAGAAAGCAGAGAGCGCATGCAGAGAAGGCATGCAGTTTGGCAGCAGGGCCGTGGGCAAACCTGCTTGCGCCGTGGGGCTGGGCGCCAGGGAGATGGGCACGCCCCCGTAGAGCTGGGCGGCGAAGCCCGTCACCCCGGCCGTGGCGGTGACAGCGGAGTAGTGGAACATTTGAGGGAACTGCGTGCCGTAGCCTTGGCCCAGCTGGGCGTAAGCAGCGGCGGCGGCGCCGCCGCCCTGTCCGAATTGGATGTAAGGGTAGTAGCCAGCTCCTGCAGACGACACCATCCCCGTCGTCGCGCCTCCATAGAGCGGGTACTGAGCAGCCGCTGCTCCACCATACATGTTGTAGTAGCTCTGGTAGTCGGACTACAAACAGAGTCATCAGTAAGTAAGGCTTCATCAGCGACTCCATTAAAAGGATGGATAAGAACAAATTAAAGCAGGTGACATACCGTAGCATAGTTGTACTCGGTCGAGTATGGTGAGAGCCTGAAAATGGAAAGTTAGAGTCGAGATTTTGTGCATGCAATTAGTATAAACATGTAGTAGATGTATGCATGATGCAGAAACAGCTAGGGAGAGGTGCAGGCCACCATGGCTGCTTGCATTGCTTTAAGGTCTAAGGAGCATGCAAGATGTCGACCATGTGTGTCCATGCATGCACGTGGTGGCACCAGAGCTAGCGTGGCTTCTTTACAGCTTGCATTGCATGCTTACCCATAGACATAGTAAGGGATGCCTTGGTGGTGGATGGCATAATGGGGAGGGAAGGTTGCAGCAGCAGGCGAAGCAAAAGCTGCTCCTGTTCCACCGTGAAATGATTTCATTACCCTAAAGTTCCTGCTCCCTCCTCCTCCTCCTGTCATTAAAACTAATGATTAACCTCAGTCAAAGAGAGTTAAATACAGCACTGTAACTGACACTTCTTTCTTTAATGGATCATTTCTGTAGCTAGCTAGCTGTGTAATATCATTAACGATTATGCAATTAAAACTCTCAAGGAAGCTTCGATTTAACAAAATGAAAAGCTCTCAGCTGTAGGCTTTCAGATCGTACCACTCTTTAACACTGATGTATATTTTATGCATGTTTTTTGAAGATAATCATGCAAACCACTCATGGTAATGATCGAGATACAGCTCATTTGGGTAGAATATTTATAATTATTTACCAGAACGCATGCTGAATCTGAGGTACAAAGTTGTTTATATGTCTAAGAGAAACATGAGGCAGGAATCAAATAGATCATAAACAAAAAGAGAAAAAACACACAAACCATGAAGAGGTGTTGTAGGTTTAGATCTCTGAACGCCCAAGGAAGCAAGGTTACAATTAGCCCTCCTTCCATCGATCACCGGAGCAGGATCGATGCAAGCTCTCATGGCAGCCTCCGGCTCACGAAAAGTCACCTGAATCATTATTATTTTTTACAAAAAAAGAAAAATATAACTATCCTCGAGGTGGAATAAATGCAAGTTTAAGATTCTGATTCTATGTATAAGACAGCTACGTACTTGCTTATATCTGCAAGAAATTACAGGAAAATTAAAGAAAAAGAAGTGAAGAACTGAACTACGTATACTCACAAAGCCATAGCCTTTGGATCTTCCGGTGTTCTTGTCAGTGATGACGACGGCCTCCAGGATGTCTCCGAACTGCTCGAAGTACTTCCTCATGGTGTCTCTCTGCGTCTCCCAAGCAAGCCCCCCGACGAAGACCTTGGTGTGGGTGGTGTCTCCGAATTGGCCTGCCTGAGCACTCATCTTCTTCCTAGCTCGATTCCCCCGCCTTTCTCCTTCCCCGCCTTCCCCCCACCACCGCCAACAACACACCACCGAACTGCGCGAGGAATTCAGAAGGGAAAGGAGAGAGAGATCTAGAGAGAAAGAGAGAGATACAGGAGAGAGGAGAGAGGGAAGAAGGAAGGAAGGAAGGAAGATAAAAAAAGGTAAAGGAAGGAAAGGGAAAGAGACCACAAGGAGTAGGACCTATTGCATTATATATACTCTTGCTGGTGCAGTTGAATATTGTTGGTGTGCCATGGCCCTCAAATTGTCGATGAACACCATCGCCAGCGCTGGTTGTGCCCGAAATGACCGGCGTGCCCATCGGGAGCATTCGCCATGTGTGGAGCTCGGAGGGAGAGGCAACAACGGAACGGGGGAATGTCGATCGAGACGGGAATGCGGAAGCAGTTGGTGACAGAACAGAACAGAATCTAGTTTAATAAATTTGGATAATGCCAGATTGTGTGCTGTTCAGTTACGTTTCATGGTGGATTTTCTGTCTCTGTCTTTTTCTTTTCTTTTTTCTTTCTTTTTCTTCTATTTTTTTTAGCTTGAGATCGAGGATGAGGCAAGCAAAATTGTTTTGTGGCAGATTGATCATCGTCGGTCGACTTTTTGTGTTAGAAAAATAAAACAAGATTAATTTTACGGTTTCCCAGTAGTTTCTTAAAAGCTAAGATTGATGGATAGGAATGCTAAATTGATTTTTCTAATCCATTCGTGAGTCGACTTTTGTTTTGTTTTGTTTTAGATTGATGGATAGGAATGCTAAATTGATTTTCTAATCCATTCGTGAGTCGACTTTTGTTTTATTTTGTTTTTTATTCAATAAATGTGTTGCCATGAATGTATCCTATTTAGTATTTTTATAATTGGCTAGGATAAAACTATTATCGTATGACTTTAAAATTATGAATTTTTTATATATTTTTAGGATAAAAATGATGACTATTAATTCTAAATCATGTATAGAATAATTCTTCTCATGATTTTTTTAATTGACGGAAAACATAAGTTGCCATTTGATCATATTACATAAAATGATTCCTAATCTCTAAATAGATGCGTTGAATGAATTCATCCTCTCTAGAAGGAAATAGCTAACAATGGAGTACTCATCAATCTC
Source organism: Curcuma longa (assembly GCF_044706935.1). Classification (NCBI taxonomy): domain Eukaryota; kingdom Viridiplantae; phylum Streptophyta; class Magnoliopsida; order Zingiberales; family Zingiberaceae; genus Curcuma; species Curcuma longa. The sequence goes on along the minus strand of NC_133862.1, from coordinate 11,751,443 downwards.
TACTTGAGCTCTTGAAAGCTTACTTCACAAGTCTTAGACCTCATAAATCTTCTTTTCTAATCACTGGGTCAAAGATGCAGCAATGTCAAAAAATTCTTCAACAAAATGTCGATAGTAATCAGCTAGTTTGAGAAAATTATGAATTTCTTACACTAACTTTGATCGTTCTCATCTGACAATTGTTTTAATCTTCTAAGGGTACACAAATCCCTTGGCTAAAAACAACATGCCCTATAAATCTCACAAAAGTAAGTCAAAAAGTATATTTAGTATGAACTTTACATATAAGATGTTTCTGAAACCATTCTAAAGTGTTGTTCATACTCCTCCTATGATTGAGAAGTGGGGTACTTTTCGATGTAGGGATTACACCTCTAAGCATGACAGATTTGAGTCGCGAAAATAATCTTTTACTAATGTAAGATAAAATTACGTACAATAAATTTAATATGATCCGATCCTTAATTCTCCAGGACTCTGTATTAACAGAACTTCGTGCACCAAACAACCTCCTTTTCAACTGAACTAACCAAATGTTTAATAATTGAACAATTGAACTGACCTCATTTCAATACAGATGTATTGTCAATTAATATTGATCTAGTGTTTGGATGCAAAGCAGGAAGAAAATAACCTTTAGGATTTTAGCGTTGCATAATAATTTCATAAAAAAAATCTCAAATAAAAAATATTTTATATTAGTTGTTTAATACAAATAATTATATACTAATGGATGAAGCTAGTAATTCCAGTAGATTTGTAGAAAGCTACTGATTTAAGAATAATATTGAAAGAAATGCTTAATTTTGAAGGTCTATTATTAAAAGATAAAGTTGGTTGGAAATAGAAACTAGCGCGCGGTTTGTTCATACTTTTAAATTTATCCAATGAACGAATTAGAAAAAAACCGCCCGTCTCTTTTTATCTTTACCTTCGTATGAAGATCATGAAAAAGTATGGATTGTGGCCCATGTCTGTTTGTAACTTGTCGAGCTCGGCTAAAAGAGCTCTAGTAAAATGACAACTCAAACTAACACAACAGTTCCACAACTCGAATTAGATCGGACTGACTTGACTAGATTGAGATGGGACCTAAAACAGAACTGATATTGATGGTAACAATATCAAATATTATTTGTATATTTAATTAATAATCTAATTAAATTTAGAGTAGTTTTGAGTCATGACTTTGTTTTCTTCTTTCACCATTTCATTTCATGGTCTCCTAAGATTGATTGATTGATTGATTTCCATCGGTCGCCCATGTGTTTGTAGCTTTTCTCCTTTCTCGTCGACAACTTGGAACCCTTTTCACGTTCAATGTCCCTGCTTGACTAAGTCTTGTTTCCCCATGGTCTGATGCGATTCGTACGTGTTTGCATCTCTAATTTCAGCATCAGTTCTTCCTCCTTTTATGATCGCATGAGGTTGTTGCTAGCTTGCCTTTAAACCCACCTTTGTTGTCTCTCATTCTAGGTTGACAATATCAATCTACTCAACATCTATTTTAATACTTTCGTTTAGGTTATAGTTTGGATTAATGGTCATTACTTATTCATGTAATGCTTGATATTTGGTGAGAAGAATTATTAATCAACGTATTTTCCATTGATAATGGTAACTCGCTAAGTATTATGATATTTTAATATAGTTGTTATATAGTAATTGTAAAATATAAGTTTTTGTGTTTCAATTGCACACCGTGTTTCTGGATTTACAATGATCGATGAAAAACTTTCATGAGATTAAACTGTTCGCCTACAAGATTATCAAAAACAAAACAAAATCTTCTAACTTCTTTTAAAATTAGATGTAGAAGAGCAAGGGAGCACAGGTAACCGTACTTGAGATTAAATTTTCAATAGATTGCTCAAAAGATAATACAAGGTAATTAACACCTTTTCCAAAAACGTATGACTTCCTTTTTCCCCAAAAAAACAGAAAACAATGAAATTAGTTGCCATTCTGATTGTATGTTCATTCTTCCGAATCTGTAAAATCTAATAAGATTGAGAAGAAAACAATGAAACTGTTGTTGCTGATTATATTTTGCTATCAAGGAAAGTCATCCTGAAGGCATTCTGTTTTCAAGTCCTGCATGAGACCTTGAAGGAGACCTGGATTGCTTGTGATGATCGCGTCGACACCTTCAAACAGCATTCTTTGCATGGATTCCGAGTCATCGACTGTCCAGGCATAGACTTTCTTACCCGCCCTGTTTGCAAATGAAAAACACATCAATTTTCCTTTGCGATACTTATAGTTTCCGATAGATTTGCAAGCTCTCAGACTTTTTTTTTCATACAAGGATATTATCAGTTATTTGCCCAAGTACAGGAAGCAGGCAGTTCTTATGGCGACTTTATAAATAGTGATATGTTGGTTGCCCCACACAGAATGAGTTAAATTGTGCTCCTACCTATGCAAAATTCTCACGAGTTTCGTATCGACCAAGTGATGGTAGACACCCACAATTCCAGCACCCTTCATTCTCAAAAGTTTACTTCTAGTGCCGGTAGAGGGATCAGACATGACAATGTATCCAACCTGTAGTTCAAGCAAAAGAATGAGGTCCATCCAGGTTCAAATTATGGGAAACTTGCTATAAAGTAAATTCCGCACACACCGCTTAAACTTTTTGTTAAGAAACGAACCAGAGATGGTTCCTAACACAGGGACAACAGTTTTGGTACTCTTTGATAGATTTGATTCATGGCAAATCTTTCTTGGTACAAGTGAAAGTTAATGCTGTTAAAATCACTTATGAACAAAGTTTTCAGATTAACATGATGGCTACCCTCAATTAAATTCAAGATCACTAAAAAGTGTTTTTCTTTTTAGATAGTAAGATTTAAATAGCCCTAACATTGTAAACTGAGATTCTGCAACAGTCAAATCCACTCCTGGTGATTGCCATGGTGATTTTATCGATCTTTATCCTGAATCACCATGTTGACTCTATCACCCATACCAAACATCATTGCTTTATTATGGTGCAACAGTTGAATAATGCAAAATTGACAAACCAGCCTTCAAAACAAGGGTTACAATAAGGTGCATATCATACCATTACGTCTTGAGATAACTTGGTAACATCTCTTCCTAAGATGTCACTTTTTGACCAGACAAGGCAATTTTGGCAGTGAGTTTTGTTCACCTGTCAAAATTGCAGTTGATTTGTTAGGACAATATAAACTAAGACAAGGAAGAAAAACATAAGCTTACACAGCCTAAACAAAAAGGTTTTACTCATGAAGAACTTGGTGAACATACCAGTTTATAACTACTACATGGAAGCACAATAACGTTCATACACAATAACGTACATTTGATATTTATTTCTGTTCAGGAACACTTGCTAATAATATGTCCACTGCATAATGTTTGTGATACTCTCATAATAATCTGCGATTATAGAAGGTGGACCAGTCGGATCAAGCCGAATGGCGCTTGGCACCAAGAGGCTCGGTGACTACGGAACAAAGAGGCGTTCGATAGGCGAAACCAGGAGGTGCTCGGGGATCGGATCCGGGAGGTACTCAAAAGTTGGGCTTGGCGCCCAATGGCACTAGGCATAAGAGATGGGGACTTGGAAAAGAGGGGTGTAGTAAAAGCGGCCAATAATAACGAGCATTAACACTCATTTATCACGAAGTGTTACCAAGAGAGGAGATCGCAAGGCCGATACTAAACGGACGGATAGTAATGGCAATTGGTGGCCATTATGAGAGAAGAGTTTGAATGTCATAATGGGTGTCATTACGCGATAAGAGTTTAAAAAAAGGGCGAATACTAATTTTCACAAGATCATTTCTTTTATTCCACTGTTTTTCTATCTCTTCTATGTTGAAAGTCTCACTCAAGCATCGAAGGGGTCACACTAGGACAAGACCGGCGCCCTCTGACCGCGTGTTAACTTTGGACAAGAAAATTATCTTATTAAGACACAAAGGCTATGAGGAGTGCTCGACAACAAGCATCCAAGGAGTAGTCGGCCACGAACATCCAAATTCTACCATATCAATTTGAAATACTAAATAATGTTTATGCCAATGTGCTTATTTAACTTGAGCTATGTGGATATTCATTGATGCAAAGAACATGCGCATGTTTCATCATACCAACTAGTAATATAAGTCCTATTGTATTGGTTGGCAAATAGTCCATATTAGAAGTGAATGAAAATATTTCTTTTTGTAATATATGAAAGAAGAAAGATGAAACGTACTAGTCCGGAAACATGAAAGAAAATTATTCTGAATGAAAATTATTATGGTTCATGATTTAAATTTTTTAATGAAAATAAATCTGTAAATTAGTATTATTGGATAATATTAGATAATAAGACACAATATAATTAAAAAATAGTATGGGAAGATTAATATGTAAAGTTCAATAATTAAATTCCATTATATATTTAATAAAAATAAATAATATTATATAATCTTATCAAACTAATGGATCATATCATATTATTAAAGAAATATACAATCTGTTTATCCAGAACAACAAAACACAATTATTGACAATATAATATGTTATTATTAATCTAATACAAATTTTTATTGGGTTCTAATTTTACAGATATTAAATAATTCTTAGTAGGTGATACCTATTTGAGTATTTGTTACTAAACAATAATCACTAATTTGGCAATACTTACTATGCAGCATGCATATTCAGTTATGAGTTAATGCTCATTCAGTTAACATCATAGAGGATCTATCAACATTTACTTAACTAACACTTAAATCCAATTTGAACTGAAATTATTATTACTTTCTTCAATAGAATAGACGAGGCCTATCATAAAGTTAGAAATGTTAAATACTCCCTTAAGCAAAAAGATATTATTACAACGTGATAGAGAGAGAATACTACCTTAATATAGAATTTTACAAATTAAAAATACATTAACCAAAGTTGAAAAGGAAATTGAATTTCCAAAAGTAGCACAAACATAAAAGATTGCATCCAAAGCCTTCGTTCAAAACCAATAAATCTTTAACTAAATCACCTAATTTAACTGCACAAGAGTTTTATAGTGACTAGTCCATTTAAGATGAATCTCCAAAACTAAGAAGGCAACCAGCATTGTTGTCTCACCTACGTACTGATCATTCTCCTGTATGTGCATGTTTAATTAAGCAACAAAACATGATGTTGAAGAGGCCTTTGATGATTTGACCCTTTCAAATAGATTTCAACATAGTACTAACCATGACTTCAACTTACACGAAATAACAAGTTTACATCCTAAGAGAAAGAATGAGGGGGTTGAACAAAACAAGCTTAACAAAGAAGAATGCAAGATATTCATTTAATAACTGATAAATGTATAAAAACTTTGATTGGTATGTGAATTTACTTATGACTTTAAAGATCATCAACCTAGGGAATTAATTTATTTTCTTACATCTGCTATCACATTTGAGTTCTACTGAGCTTCAACAAGAAACACATAATAGCACTAGAAACGAAATGGTATGAAGTGATAACAAATATAAAGCATAGAATGGATAATCCTTTTGCATTCATAAACATGGATTTTCCCATAAAAACTTCTCTTAGAGCTTTTTTGCCCATTTTATAAAGCTGTACTGTCAGAGAAACTATTTCTTTTGAGTATTCATTTAACTTGCCAACTTAAATATAGTTTATATTCAAATTTGAGGATTTGTTATCTCACTTGTATATTAACTTTGTCACAAGTTATAGTCATTTAGTCTGAGTGCCTATGCTCTCATCGTCTACAATAACATCATTTTCAGATGTCATGATAATAGTAGACCTATTAAGAGCATTAACTAACGGATGACCACAACTTTATCACTACTCTTGAAAAAGTAAGGCTAAGATAAAAGTTAGCACAACGGATTTGAAATCAAATATCAACACTAACAAGAAAGATTTAACATGGTTCGAACATCCTTGCTCTACTCCACAGCTTGATTCTTTAGGTGGACCACTCCTTGAAATCCCAATACAGAAATCTTGTCTTACACAGATGCTATGCAAAATCAGTACCAAAAATGGTTACTGAAATGCTTGCAAAATATGAGCTTTCACTTGATTTATAACCTTTGTGAGTGGTCTAACTTTTGTTATTTTGTCACAAAAGTATTGCGCACTTTTTCATGCACCATCTAACTTTTGTTCTTTTGTCACAAAAGTATTGCACGCTTTTTCATGCACCATCACGAGCAAAAGGGTGACCAAGGCTTATAAAAACAAGGCTCCAACAGTTACATTTTGAACACCTAAAGTCAATCCAAATACTTTCCATGTAACTCAAATTCAAAATCTAACTGTTATACAACCAATAGTCAACTGTCTTGCCAACTGGATAAGCTTCCAACAAATTGGACTAATGTCGACTAGAGTCCAAACAGAAACATTTTGTTCTTCAAATAGAGTGTTTTCAATTGACTTAACCCTCTAGTCAACTATGGTCATTTTCCAATCATGAATCTGCTTAGAGATCTCAACTTCACTTGCCTTACGACCTTGAAAGCCTATGTGACTACGAAAAGAAGCCACTTGTTCCTTGATCAAAGGCTTCTACAAGTCAATACATCATCACGTTGATGATGTTCCCAAAATATGATCCCCAAAATTCCAGTCCCTAGTAATTTTTCACACTAGTAATCTCTCAAAGCTCATTGATCTTCGTGCCTAAAAGCCTCTCCTCTAGGCCTTCAAATGTCGCCGATGATTCTCACACACCCATCTTGTTAGCCTCCAAGCCATCTAACCAACCAACACCACTCCAAATTGACCGCATTAAGTCATGAGCTCTCCGAGCACTATGATAACTTGCTAAACTCCCAGTTAATCAAGTTATCTCCTAGTAGTCCTTGACCTTTTGGACTTTCGCATCAACTACCAAGCAACCAAAACCTTGGACTTCCAATCATCGACCAAGTTTCTATCAACCTCTACCTCTTAAACTTTTCTCTTAATCTGTCAAGCTCCTAATCAACCTTGGCCTTTTAGTTTTTCAATCAACATGTGCAACTTGCACGCTCACAACTTGGTCAAACTCAACCACTTGTGACATGATTGTACCAACAACTTGGTCAAACAAATTGACTGTGTTAAGTCATGATCTCTACGAGCTCTATTGCAACCTGCTAAACTCCTAGTCAATCTTGACCTTACAAGCAACTGACCAAGACCAACAATTTCTAACCTCCCGGTCATCCTCAATCTCTTGGACTTTTTCATCGCCTGCCAATCTCCTAGTCGTCCTCGACCTCTTGGACTTTAACATCAACTACTAAGCATTTGATCAACCATGACCTTGGGCTTTCAATCATCCAACCAAGCTCCTAGTCAACCTCTACCTCTTGGACATTTCTCTTAATTTGTCAAGCTCCTAGTCAACCTTGGCCTTTTAGCTTTTCAATCGACATATGCAACTTGCACACTCACTACACATATCAGAAAAACAAGATGATCCTAACTTAAGCCCTTTGTTAAACATATTAAAACAACTTGGTGAAGCTCGACCACTTGCAACGTGATTGCACCAACAATTGGGAAACAACAACCCAAAATGAGAAGTTGGCAACTTGTTTGTAGTTGAGTTCTCCTTAGTGATGGTGGGGGGGGGGGAGGGGGATAACGGTTGGGTCTTCAAAAGGACCCCAATCCCCACTTGTTTGGTATCATTGAATTAACAAAATTTTGAGTTATATTTGGGTTGTGGTTTTCTCTTAGTGAGTTTATTTGTCACAGTGCTGCGTCAACAGGAACTTTTAAAAACAAAAATAAGAAAATATTCAAAAGAAGCTATTTCCAAACTAAAGAATCTGACTTCTGGTATTTTTTCTCAGAAGTCAAATAAGTATAAATTATAAAATTTGAACAAACAGGCAACTTACAATTGACAATATATCCTTTGCCAAGTCTTTCTCATATGAAGGAGGACCAACTTTTGCATCCAAGATTACTTTCCCAACTGAGCTTGTTATTAACTGCAGAAGACAATGAAACCACAGAACATGTAATCAGTCCAATATTAATGACAGACTTTGGGCTGACCCAAAAAGTTAACCTTTAGACCATACATAGTTTGGTTACTTTTTTTTCTCTCTGATATCTAATAAACTGTCTTAGCTTTATTGCTCAAAGAGGAAAAGAAAAGAAGAAGTTCATGAGAGAAAGTAGCTTATACCGCTAAAGCACTTTCAGCTGTGGGAACCTTTTGATTATGAAATTCTTCAGGAAACTGACTCCCTGCATCTAGTTCCTTTATCTATATCAAACTAAAAGATCATCATATGAATGTTATTTCTCCAACAAAATAAACGATTGATAAACAGTAATTATTGTAGAGATCAAGGCCTTTTCCAATAATTTTTTAATGAAAGAAAGTGATTTCAATAAAAGTGCAAATAATTAAACAGTCTAACCAGCTAGCTTCCATTGAATTACAGTTGTGTTCATGAAGATAGATCCTACCCAACCAATGTATAGAAGTTAATCAACTTATCAAGGTAACTACTCTGACCCTTCTCTAACCAATCTTAAAGAAAGAATTCATATAGATTAACCATTTTAATAGTGAACAAGCTCAAGCTTAGAAATAGACAGCAAAGGGAAATTTTGTGTATCATGTGTCAAACAATCAAGAACGTAGAATTAAGCGCAAAGGAGAAAAGCCATAACGGTATGAATCTAGCAAGATGAATCAGTCTATCTATATACTTCAATATGTACAATACAGAATTTGTTATGTGGAGTGGCAAATGAGCTTTATACAATATACTAATACATTAATTAACAAGCAATGAATTAATAAATTAAGACAGATAATGACAAACTAATATATAGATAGAGAGACTTAACTAATATATAACAACAGCAAGTCTTAGTACTTATAGATGATATCAGATTTTTTTTAAGCCATAATAACGAAGAGGTTCAGATTTGACACTGCTTGAGAGGAAAATTGCTTCATTATCTTGGCCAAAACAAACCACATAATACAATTGTTTTTGCCATTTATCTTTCATAACTATATTGTGCTTGTTATAAGACTTTTCTTTTGCAAAGTACATTAAACATCTTGGCCATTAGGGATCAAAGATGCTACTACTAAAAAATGTGATGATTAAAAACAAATGATATAAGTTCAACTCTTTCATGATGAGTAAATAGTCCATTTAAGTTCTGATTCTAGGCTCATACTTTTTGGAAGAAAGGAATATGCACATTCTATATAGGTTTCGTACCACAATGAACAAGAAAATCCTTACCTCATTCATGTTCATATAACCAACTCTTGCTGTACTATTACCAGACATCCTCTGCAGATCCCTGCTGTGTTGTGTGTTGTAAGATTTAGCTCTATGAATTATGCTAAATCCTAGGAAGATTTGAAGAAGCCACTAGCAAGTTATATGCAGCTACCAAAGTTTGGAGTAAATTTTATCACAAAGTCAAAAGCAATTCTTGAAGTTATCCCTTCCATGAGGCTTAATGAAGAATATTTGAAAGAAAATTTGCTGCAGATCAATCTCATTGCTGAATTACAGTTTGGGATAACTTCAAATTGGTTTATTGAACGAATGAACTTCATTGGTAATGCAAAAAAATAAAACAATGAACTGAGCAAAAGCAAGTGGAAAAGATAAGAAAACGAACATCACCTATCATGCAGCGAAAACAACACTCCATCTGAAGAGCGAGAGATATCCATTTCTATACAATCGACTCGAGAATCGATGGCGATCCGATACGCATCCATCTGCTAGCACGTCAGAACGACTAAAAAAAGTCATAGCAAACAAAATAAGAAAAAAAAAACGACTGAGCACCATTCTTACGGTGTTGGGGACGGCTTTGCTTGAATCTCCACCATGAGCGCAGACAAGGGGAGGACTTTGTAACCACCCGCACTTCCTCAAGCGCATCTGAGTCAATCACGATGGATAACAGAGAAGATGAACGATATGCAAAATCTAGGGTTTCTTAACTAGGTGAATTGAAGACGGGATAGTACCTGATGGAAGCGGCGGAATCGGAAGTGGAAGAAAAGAGGAGGGGCAAGGGCGAGGGAAGCGAGGAGGAGAAGAATCCATCTCTTGGAGGGGAAGCGATAGAACTTAGCTCGTGCAGGCTTCCTGTAGGTCGAGGAATAATGAGGGAGGAGAGAGGAGGGCGGCGAAGATCGCCGCCCGCCGCCGGCGATCGCCCTCATTTCGACTCGCGTAATTTCCTTCTGGTGATTCGTCTGTTGCAATTCGCTTCCAGATTCATTTTGTGCGCAAATAATAATAATAATAATAATAAATCCACTTATCGCCATCAACAAAAAATAAAACTAAAAAGGCATAAATGAAAACAATAAAAGGTGTAAATTAACAATTTCCACATTAGGATTGTAAAAAAAAAAATTTAATTTAATTAATTTATTTTAATTTAATTTTAAATTCTTCTCTTTCTAACTTCTATTTAAAAATCCATTTTTTAAAAAAGATAAGCTGGCCTGAAATAGGGCAAGATATTATTAAGTCGGTGTCTAATAATATTAAATTAGTGATAAAGGTATCGAAAGGATATATTTACCCCCACAAATAAGTGCTCAAACGAAAAGGGAGACCATTGTGGTGGAGCTAAAAATTGAATCAAACTAATCAATTTTTTTAAAAAAAATTAAATCGATTGATCAAATTTTACTACTAAATTAAATTGATAAAAATCAATTAATTTGATTGATTATCAAATTAATTGAATTTTTCTTAGTAGTGGACGGATCACATTCATTGTGCAAACTGCTATTAGATAGATCCAACCTCAAGCTGAGTTTGATTCAGATTTAACTCGGACTCATAAGAGGTCAACCGACCAAATCATTAAAAAAATTAATTTTTTAAAGATTTTTTAATCATAATTTTTTATTTAATAATATTTATATGATATTAATGGTGTGGTTTAATATTAATTGACCTATTCTATTTCTATTGAAGAAAATTTACAATTTATTTTATTTTCCTTGAACATGTGAGACTATTCTGCCTTTATATTAAAATTAATTTTATAATTTATTTGTCTATCTTTTTATTAATAATTTTATAACTTGTCTAGCTTGAATCATCTAATATAAAATTATTCTATCTTTGTATTAAAGTTAATTTTATAATTTATTTAACTTGGATTCGAACTATTTTACGTTTAACTTATTAAATTTATTAATTTAATTTAACTTTTTTAATTAATCATTGATCTTATTTTATTATTTTATTAATTTAATATTGAATTTATAAAAATTATTTGACTTATATATAATCAATATTAAATTTATATATTATACATATATAATTAATTAATTAAAAGATATAATTCATCTTATTAAAATATAATAATATTAATGTTAAAATATAATTATATTAATGTTAGATAAACAACTTATTGGTATAAAAAATTGATTTAGAATTTAATATAATATTTTTCTGGGTTATTTTTGACCTTTTGCTAACACGAGAAGACTAGCTGTTGTGATGTGGACAGCAGGCAGCAGCTCCGGAGAGGAGTTCGGATCCTCTGCGCCACTAAAGCCTCTGCACCCCTGTGCCACTCATAAACGACAAACTCCTGCACGCGGATCACACGTGAGTCTTCGCCAAAAACCTTCGGCGCCAAAAAACCGAGCCTCCTCCGCCTCTCTCCTCTCCTCCGCGATTCCTCGAACCGTAACCCTCCGCGATTCCTCTCTTCTCCCCTCCCCTCGCTCGTGATTCCTCTCCTGCTCTCTTCTCCCCGCGCCCCTGCTCGACTCGCGACCCTGCTCGCCGCCGCGCCCCTGGTCTTTCTCCCCTCGCCGCCACGCCCCCTGGTCTCTTCTCCCCTCGCCACCGCAATCTCCTATCCCGATATATCTCTCTGCTGCTTTGCTCAGATCGACCAGCTTGCTTTGGTCGATCAGCTGATTGACCAGCGTGCTTTGGTTGATCACGCAATCGACCAGGTCCAACGTGCAGCATTGGAAATTGGACAACGAGGCCGGTCGGGTGGGAGGCTCGGTTTGCGGTGGCGAAGAGAGGCGGAGGAGGCTCGGTTTTTTGGCGCCGAAGGTTTTTGGCGAAGACTCACGTGTGATCCGCGTGCAGGAGTTTGTCGTTTCTGAGTGGCACAGGGGTGCAGAGGCTTTAGCGGCGCAGAATAACTGCTCTCTTCCATGAACATTACAACTCATCTCCCCCGACCATGTCGGCAGCAGGGTAACACCAACACTGCCACATGCATGCAACTTTGAATATACTCACAATTATTCGAGTGCCTGAATTTGTTCGTGCATGATGTACGGCAATTTTATGCTCTCACTCAGGCACTTGATCTAATTGTAGCTACATTAATTATACAAAATTAAACCAAGGTCGGCATGCATGTGGCGTACGTGATTAAACGAATACAAAACTGCACTGATATATACTGTCTGTCGCTCACTTGCCTCATCCATGAATCAAAATCAAGTTAATGAAAATGAAAACGTGGCCGGACCAACAAGATATATACATGTAAATGTAACCTCTTCGGCAACATATATATATTAATTCCCTTCCCATTCAATTCGTGTATGCTCTCCATTGGAACACCGTGCTTAGTCTACCTAATGATTCTTAAACTCCAAATCCTTTTTTAATTGCCTAATTGTCTTCTCCTTCCCATGCATATATGCATGCTCCACCATATATCATCTACTCTGTTGCGTGCGCCTGATCATTCATCGAGCCATGAGGCCTTCTTGTTCACTTCTGCGGCGGACCTCGTCGCTAAGGCTAACGCTATCCCCCAAGCTCGCCCCCTCCCCAGTCGCTCCGTGGCCGCCGGTCCGAACTGCCTTTGACCGCTGGCTCATGTCAGAGCTCGACGAACTCCGTCTCGTTCCGTTCAGCGTCAGTCGGTACACGAGCGGGAATTGGCTGGCCAAGGCCTTGGACCTCACGTTCGCAGTCCAGCGGATGACGGTCAGGCTTCTTGCCACTCCGGCCGGCCAGTCTGCAACCCATGGCGACCGCAAGTTGATAGAGGGCTACGCCGACGGCGTGGTGGAGCTGCTCGACGCGTGCAATGGGCTGCGAGAAAGGATGGGTGAGCTCCGGAAGTACACCGGATCGTTGTACGCGGCCTCGCATTTCCTTGATCAGGATCCGCGGCAGGAGCGGATCAGCTCCGGCGTGGCGGCACGGGCGACAGTGGCGTTAGCTGAGTGCGAGGCGACGGAGAAGCGATGCGACGAATTGGACAAGCTGCGGGATTTCAATTGGAGGAAGCTGGGCGAGGAGATCGCCGGAAATGCAGAAGTACTGGCGCCGGCACACAACCATCAAGCGAGTACCGACGCTTCCACGGCGGAGCTCCGGGAAGCGCTGAGCGGAACATTGGCGATGACGCAGTTGGCGGTCGCGGCCACTTGGATCGCCGTTTCTTTCAAGACGCGACGAGGGCTGCCCGCGGTGCAACAACCGGGTCGTCAGGCCTCGGGGTGGACAGGCAAGCTGCGAGATCTGCACAAGGCCGTGAAGGAGGAATTCGAGAAGAGGAGGAGAGGTGGAGCTGCGGTTCTGGATGAGTTGGAGGCCGCGGCTTTCTGTGTTCGGAGTTTGCGGCGCGCGGTGGCGCATGGAGACGGGCGGGAGGTTGGGATGTCGGTGCGTTTGGCGAGGAGAAGTGGACCAGAACTGGAAGAGAGAACGAGGTCGCTCGGACAGAAGGTGGATCAAGTGTACAGGCAGTTGATTAGAATGAGAGTCATGTTGCTCGATAAGCTTACACAACTGAGCTTAATTTGAGGACCGAAAGGTAAATTAAACAACATGTACTACTGTACTGTAATGAAGCTGCACCTCCAGTTTTGAGATATATATATATATATTTAGTGGACCTGTGTGTAAACTTGCAGTATCACCACGGTCTAACCCAAACCAGACCGCTGGGCCGGGTCACAGGCGGCCCGGTCCGTATTACATCTACTTGAAGCGAAGCGCATCGGATTAGTGAAAAAACGGGTGGCGAAGAGCGATACCGCGATGCCGTTTTATTCCGTCAATTACTGTCCGTCGGTTTATCATCCAACTGTTCGAATTCATCGGGGCGCCTTTTCTTCCCTCTGCGGAGGCAATTTCGCAGCGGTAGGAGATGCCGGAATCCGTCGCCGCGATCCATCTCGGATTCCCTGGAACTCCAACCCTAGCTAGGGCTTTAGGAGCGGGGCGGAGTATGCCCTTTCCGTCTCCTCCAGCTGCGGTTTGTTCTTTATATCGATCGAGTTCGAACACTTCAGCAATCTCAGCGAGGCTTCCCGTTGTCTGTGCTTCTTCGGTGGTGAAGACTAGCATAGTCGATCCTCTGGGGATCATGACGGCGGCAGATGTAGTGAAAGATTTCTACGGCGGGATAAATTGCCGGGATTTTCTTGCCGTGGAGTCACTGATTGCAGAGGATTGCGTTTACGAGGATCTAGTGTTCCCCCAACCTTTTGTTGGGCGCAAGGTTAGAAGATAAGTTTCGATTTTATGCTGATGATGAATGTCTCTGTCGTTGGCTTAAATTGAAGGATTTGGTTGCAGTTATTTCTCGTTTAAAGCACTTGGTTGATTAGTTTTCATGCTATAAACAAACGGTACACCGATAGTACTTTGTAACCCATTATTTTGTCTCCAGCAAGCTTCCTTGAAGAACATAGGCGAAGAAGATGAACTTTCCTCGATCACTTCATCTGTAGATACTAATTCAGTTGTCCATTAGAGTTCATATGCGATAGTAAATCCTGAATCATGATCTTTTCCCTGTCTTTAGCATTATGGTTATTTAATTATGTGGTTGATTGAGTTAATTTAAGATATGACAGAAATTAAATTTAAGAAAATGGGAAGCTTTAATTTTTAGAATTAGGAATGTATGTGTCCACCTACAAAACTTTTGATGTGAGGGATAGTGATGGAGTTTGAACTGTGCAGGTTCTGCCTAATTCAATTAGAGATTAATCAGGATTAAGTGATGGAATTTGGTTTAAATACCCTCTTAGATAGGGTTTTGGAGTTATTTTGCCTTGTTACTTTGTGAGAAGAGAGCCAAGAGAGGGAGCAACGGAGTCTTATGTGCAACACAAGAGGAGAAGGGTTTAATCTCCAACATTCAAGGGGGCTTCTTAGATGAGAACCTACAATCTATTTTTTCTTGAATCCATGATTTTTTCTTGAATCAATTTCACAAGGTCCTTAAGATTTTGCTGTTCTAAATCCTTCTTCCTACATCCTTGACAAATTAGAAAAATTTATGAAAATCTTTGAGATAGAGGGGAAATTTTCCTATATTATTTTATGATTTGGAGTACTTAGAACCATAAAAAATTTAATTTTTTTGCATAAAAGTTACTTCTCTTTCTTTCTTTTTTTGAAATTTTAAGGGACAAAACTTTATCATTTTTGACAAGCAGGATACCATTGGGTTCATATATTGGATGGCAAATTACCTTGGATCATGGATTCTTTACTGTTGCATTGTTATGATAAATATTTAAAATGATACAGGCTATTCTTGAGTTCTTCAAGAAGTTCACCAAGACAACCAGTGCTGACCTTCAGTTTGTTATTGATGACATATCTAGCGAAGATTCATTGGCTGTAGGAGTTACATGGCATTTGGGTATACAAGAATTAATATAACTAAACCAAAATTTAGGAAACCTCACATTAATTGTTCAGAGACATTGTCCCTTGTACAGAGTGGCGTGGGAAGCCTTTTCCATTTAGCAAAGGATGCAGCTTCTACCGTTTTGAAGTCCGGGAGGGCAAGAGACAAATAGTGTATGCTCCATTTTGTTTTTATGATACTGATTATGCTTTAATAAGTGAAATAAAGTGAGTGGTTATCATGGTGCACAGCATATATGTATGATAATATAACAGGATGATGTGATGATGCTGAATAAGGCATTGTCATCTAGGGCAAGCCTTTTTTGCTTATCAAATTACCTTCATGATTTCTGTTTCTGATTCTTCATTGTCTTTCTTAAAACTATTACGCATAGCTTCTGCCATTTGAATTTTGAAGCGTTTCTTATTTTCCCATTTCCATAATTGGCAACATCTTTATTAGCTTCTTAATTTCATGTCAACTATTTGAGAATTCAGTAGCATTGGAACCATGGGCTGGGAACCTCTTCTTATGGGTAGTCCTTTGGCTGAGAGATCTTATGGTGGTTTGATACAGATAATGTCTTAATTCAAGCAAATACTGATGGAACATATTCTTGATACTCTCGCTATCAATTTCAAAACTGTCTAACCACAACTTTAGTTTCAATCATCTAACGTTTCTGCTTGTTGTTTATGATTCAAGTTGACCCTTTTTCCTCTACTTTTTTTTTTGTTTTACTTTTGTAAAGCTATGGTAGAGATTGTGTGGAACCTGCTGTGAAGCCTGGAGATTTAGCACTGGTACACTCTACCCTGCAACTTGTTTCATCTACCTTTTACAATGTGCATTTGTGCTTTATTCTGTTTCTGCTGGTTGCTATTTGTATGACATGCTACTTGAATTTATGATAACCAGTCCCATTACTTCTGTTGAACCCTGTCATCAATATCTCTAAAATTATGCATGGCCCAGAAATAACATGAGAAGGGAGGTTCCGTGCCGGTTGTTCATTTTCGATTTAGCAACAAGATTGAGTGGTTTTTCATGCAGTAGAAATATTTATAGTTCCAAGCAATTCTAACTTACTAATCTCTATATCATCCAAATTTTAGCAATTCTTTTCATCTACTTTATCATCCAGGTAATTATCCAGGGGGTAACTTGGCTGCTTCAGAAATTTCCACAGCTTGCCGACCGGCTGCAATAGAAATCATATTTGCCAGATCATAGGAAACATAAATCTTTGTATATCCCATTTTACTGTATAATTTTATTTGTGCAAGATATTTGATATATTCTGAAACCACATAAATAAGCATGTTTTAATCTTTGTACATCCCATTTTACTGTATAATTTGCGAGTTCAGTTTGTTTGTTCGCAAGTCATTAGGATGCACTGACCTCGCAGTACGTCGTGCTCCCCTCTCATCTCATGGTGCATCGCCTACGCGCAGAGAGCGACGAGTTTCCAATGGTGCTTTGGAGTCTGAAGACCGAAAGTGGCGGCAATCAAAAGTGACGGCCAGAGTTTAAGGAATCGAACGAACTCTTCCCTTCCTTTAACCCAGATTGTTATGGAAACGTAACATAAGCGTCCGAAGGTACTTGGTACTCATCCTGTAGGTGCCATCGTCGCCGTTGATTGTTGCATTCAGTGGAAGCCGTGGCGGTACGCCGAGGTATTTCTCTAAGAGACACGACAGCAACGATGCCGCCATCTTGCTTCTGTCGCTGGATGAAAGGGAGAAGAAAGTTGCGACTTTGGCCGAGGGAAAAAGGAAGGTTGGAGCACATCAGAGGCGAATGGCTAGAGATGGTTGGGGAGGTGAAGGTGTTTCCAATCAGATAGAAGACACTGCTGGTATTGTAAATGTGCCCAATGGGTTTGCAAGAGAGCATGCTGCAGCAGGTTGGCCTTCTTGGCTAGTCTCTGTGGCAGGAGAAGCAGTAAAAGGATGGCTTCCTAGAAAAGCAAATTCCTTTGAAAAATTAAACAAGGTAAAACCTTCAATTTGCACTTGCTCTTTCTACAATATTTTTGATGATATCAATTTCATTTATGATATTGCACTTGATTATGATATTGCAACATATTCCATTTATGCCGAAAATCTCCCTGTGGACATGCTAGTTCCTTTTTACTGGTTGCAGTCAGTCATGATAATTGTCTTTGAACTGTAATTGAGTTCATTCTTGATGTGCAAATTCTACTAAATCAACTTACCATCATGTTCAAAAAACGATTAGAATTTGTTGTCTAGATTAGGTAGATTCTTTCTATTTTATTTATAAAATGTTGATGTGCTTTGTAGGTTAATGTTCTTGGCAAAGACATGTTCCCTGGACACTAAATAGTGTATTATCCAACAATTAACTGGTTAAACCTACTCTTAGTGTCTGGAAGGCAAACCAAATTGTGAAACTGGAGTGTAGATTAGTAACTGTAACTAGTTACATGGTTTATCTATCTGAATTATAATCCTTTAAATATTTTTTTTCTCTCTGACTTAACATATTATGCAGATCTGTTTGGAATGCTACTACTATAATGAGATTTCTGGATGCTTGACTTTACATCTTGAATTTTGTGGTGTGTATCTGAACAAACATCATAATAAAGGACCCATGCAGTCTCCCAAAATCAAGGTCAAAATCAAGTAATGAATTCCTAGGAGGACTGCCAATACAGTGGTAGTCACATACTACCATTTTTGATTACATGAAGACCATAAAAGTGGTTCTAAAAAAAACACCTTGATTAAATGGTTTTAAATAAGAGCCTTAATGACCTTCTAATGATCAAAATTAAAAAATAATGGCACGAATAAAAAGCAGGAGTACATTGGTGGTTTCATATTTTTTAACTATGACACACTTAGGATATTTTAACTGTGATACACAGGAGGACCAGAGGAAGCACTATAATTATTATTTTTTTTAATTCGATTCGATTGAGTTTGATTCGATTTAAATAATAATAATAATATTTTTTATTTTGGTTTAGGGTTGAAAAGAAAGAAGGGTATTTTTGAAATTAAACACATTTTTTTTTTGGAAAAAATGAAACTCGGTGGACTTTTTGGGAATTTCAGAAATGAAAAGCATCCGAGCTGTGATGGGGCTTCTCCGTGCCTGAGTGGGTTTTGTCGCCCTCTCGTTGAGGGGATTCGGAAAGACCCATCGGCCGAGAGTGTTTCGTCGTCGGCGATGGATCCTTATGTATTCGACCCCTCGCCGGCAGTGGCGTCGGCGGGCTCCGTCTCGGGGGCGGTGGCGGTGGCCGCTTGTGCGGCTATGGCATTCTTCTACGTCGCAATCCTATATTCGCCGACGGTAATCTTTCGCCTCCCTCCTCCGGCGTCGTTCGATAACTTTATCATTCGCCGCTTTGCCTGCGCTGCTGTCTCCTCAGTCGCCTCGGTCGTCGCCTGTGGGTTCCTACTCGGAGTAAGCCGTGCTTCCACCTCGTCGACTTCACTACCATTCGTCCCAAGAGATTCAGGATTGACATAGTCTTTTTGTATCAGCTTGGGAGACTCGATGATTTTTCATCCGTTTTGGGTGTTTTTGGTATCAGGAGCGATCACTTGGCAAGTTAACGACTTGTTTGTGCTTCTAGGTTTTCTAGCATCGCGAGGTCGATGCTTTCGTTGTACTTCTAAAGTGAAAAGTCGTGTTAATTCTGTAGTGCCAAGCTGTTTTCTTTCCTCTCCTTCTGACTTCTCTGCTGTATGGAGGATCGTTTGTGTCGAAGGCATGGAAGTTGATTGCTTCTCGAAAAGAAGGCAGCAGGGAAAATTCTTGCAGCGGAGTTGACATGTGTGTTCTGAGGTGTATGGATTGGATCACTGCATATGCTAGGAATGTCATGGCTTGGCGTAACTATGTAGTGGTAAGGCACCATGTATGTTAATGAACTTCATATCATATTCTTCATCCCTTCTCAGCATAAAAAGTATAGAGTGCTGGAATGAAGTGTTTATCCAATGGTCTATTATGTAGTTAACCTTTTGATACTTGGAAATGTTTGTTTGGGTCATATGCTAGAGTCTGAGCCTGATGGTTAGTTTAATTTCTACACTTTCAGTGTCTTTCTTATTATATTAATTACTTATTTTCATATTTATTTAAAATTTTGGTTAATTACAAAATAAAGGAATGTGTTTGTGTGTGTGTGTATTTAGTTGAATGTGTGTGTTTTTTTTTTTTTGCATCATATGACTGTGCTTTAAATTGTAGTAATAATTACCTCCTGAGATAAACTGACTAAGGAACTTCTATGATCAGGCACCATTTACTGAAGAGCTTGTTTTCAGGGCATGTATGATACCATTGCTTCTTTGTGGAGGGTTTGGAACTTCAAGTATCATTTTTCTGAGTCCAGTTTTCTTCAGTTTAGGTAATTCAATTGTAATTTTTAAGTACCTCAACTTTAATTGCTTTCAGTTTTAATAATAGTGTGTTATTTGTTTCTAAACTAACATATGAAATATTACTAGAATTTTCATGTAAAGGTTCTTGAACTTTGAGAATTTGATGGTATTGAAAACAATTCAGTCTCTGGATATAGCTTATTACTTTGAGTTGAGAACAATATCTACCACCTGTGATGCATGTTTCATTTGATCTGTAAATTGCAAGTGCCAAGATTCCTTATTTATTTTACTTTCTTTGACATGATAATAGAAACTCTTATACCAAAAATCTGATATGGCCCTAGGTCTATTTCTATTTTGTAGGGTAAGCAAATTTTTTACTGTTGTCATGTAATAAACTCTACTTTTCTTTATGTTGTTTTTGATTCTTCTCAAACATTAATCTCTCTCTCTGCCCCCTTCATTTTTCTTTTCCAGCACATTTGAATCATTTTCTGGAGCTTTATTACCAGAAAAGATATAGATTTACAAAGGCTTTCCTAATCGTAGGTACTTATTTTAAGTTTTATTAAACGCCACTTAGCTTTAACAAAGTTCTACTTCAAGCTTTATCTACCATTTCTTATCTGTGACAAAAACTATTCATGGTTTGTGCCAGGTCTTCAGCTTGGCTATACTGTGATTTTTGGATGGTTTGCATCCTTTCTCTTCATTCGAACTGGTTTGTGATGTCTCATATTTTGTCATAAAATGCAATACCACCTCTTTTATATAATACTCGAGGGAAATATTGATATTGAAGCTTCTTTTACCTGGTATTTTCTTGTAAATAGCGTTCGCTTTACATATGCTTAACAAGTGGTGTAGGCACCATAAGATTCTTCTACTGTTGTAGTTGCTTCTTTGATCAGAAAGGAAGCAATAATTAGTGGCGGCTATTGAAAAATTTAAAATTTCTCAGAAAGCAATTAAAAATGGAAAAAATAACTACTAGTTCTTTTCCATATGTTTGCTCAAGTGATGTAGGCTCCATAAATTCTTCAACTCTTGTTTTTCCTACTTTGATCAATGAAAGACAACACTTAAAACATTTTCTAGATAAGGAGTTAAAAACGGAAAAAATAACTACTATTTTCTTTGCTGAAAATGATTCTAGCTTCTCTTTTTGTTCACACGGAATATATACCATTGATTCGTAGTGAATTTAAAATTTCCCTAGTAGAAAGGAGTTCCAACATAGCTTGCTTATGTTTATTGTTTTGCATTTTGTTGATGTTATACAGTGACCAGCACTTAACTATAGCACTGTCTGCAGGGAACTTAATATCTCCCATTGTTGCCCATATATTTTGTAATGTGATGGGCTTGCCAGTGCTGGTATGTCCAAGGACAAAAGGTTTGGACACTAATCTGATTAAGATAATTTAGCTTCAAATGTATTTTGCAGCCTTTTGCACAGTAATTGTTTGTCATTTTTTGGCTTATGGTCAATGGAAAATATCATATTAGCAAAAATGAGTGGTTTTGGGGGGAAGGGGATGCCTTCTGCTTGTCTTAAGTGGAAGTTGTTTCTTCACTCATATAGTATTTGGTAACTTCAAAGAGTGGCATACCAAAATGTATGGATGGAAGCTTAAATCTAGAAACAGTAAGCTGTATTTTAAAGATTGCAATAGATTATTTGGCCAACATCCTGAATAGCTTGGGCAATTATGTAGAGATAAGTTTGCAAATCTTTGGCTTGAGTTAGTGAGTTACACCGTAACATTGAAGTTCTTTGCTTCTGAGGTTAGGTGGTGTTTCAACTGTGGAGGTGGGCAAATTCCAGAGAATAGTCATATTACCTTTGGCCTTTTAATTACAAGAACAACTTATTGAAACCATCATAGGGAATTTCTTCTATTCAATCTGTATTAAGCAATTTATAAAGAATGGTTATTAAGGCAGCCTTGCCCAGAGTGTGATGGAAGAATAATTAACTATCACTTTTGATTATGCCGGTTTAACTTGGCTCTATAGCCATGAAACATGAGTTGAATGATAGGAATAATCAGTACGCACCATCAATTCTAAAAGAAATAACTAAAAGTCAATTAATCTAAGATTTCCTACCACTAAGGTACAACACTACCATTTTTTTTCTTGGACTAGAAAGAAAATAGAGATATTATTTGAGATCATATTTTAACATTTTCCTCTGTACTTGTTGACTTTGAACTATCAAATTTCGAATTTAAACTAGAAATTGTGTATTAACCTTTCAAAATCATTTATCATTATCTGAGCTACCCAATTTCAGGAATTGGTGAATATGATGGTTCATTAATTTGTCCATATTTCCTTTTTTTTTTAATTGTCACCTTTAAGTTTGGAATCAAACACTCTGTTGGGACCATTGAACGAATATAATGAAATACCCTGATAATATCAACAAAATTGAATTTGAAGATGTATTTTATGCCATACAATTCTTTTGCGTTCATGTTAGCACGCCCCCTTTATCTGTTAGAAGCGGCTAGAAATAATCTGTTATTGCCTTTCTCTTTGCAATATTAAAACCTTCGGTTTATTATTGTTAATATTGTTCTTGGTTGGATAAATGTTGGTTGATTAAGTTGGCATTTTGTGTTTAGCGCAAAAAGATAAAAACACATATATTTCAACTTGCAGGGTTAGCAACTTTAGCTGCTGCAGCTGGTGTGCTTTGTTTCTTATGGCTTCTTTTTCCAGCCACCAGTCCATATTTGTACAATGATTTGAGAGATGGCTGCAGCTGTTGGCATCGTTATTGCAGTTGGAGTTGATATTGAAGCTGGATGGTTATGATGTGGTCATGTACACATCATCAATTTGACGAAACTAGAAAGGTACTTCTATTCAACCCTGGCTATAAGAGTTAATTTCGTACCATTTTGATCAATGTGATGTTTAAATTATTGTGTTAAAGATTTACTAGAAATGATTAGAATTCTCGTGTGTTTTCAGTAATGAACTTAATGTTGGAGGCAAGACAACATTCAATTATTATGAAAATAGTTTATCATAGGAATATAGGGTTGACAATATTAAACATGGTATGCTTAACCCAATCAAAAACATGGTTAATAAAGATAAAATATAATATTATATGGTCACCTCCTAATTACTATGATTAATGAGGATGAAGCCCCTTGATCATGTCAACTCAATCAAGAGCCTATATGAATAAACCCTGAAATTTCCCACTCAAAATTTTCGCTAATATGAATAAATATGAATAAATTGAAATTTCCCACTCACTTTACTGTGGCAATTAGATGTGTCCTCCCTCTCAAACACTGGGCTGACTACCATAAGTAGGTTGTGTGAATGGTTTTATCGCCTCGTGATGAGGTTAATTAGATTCCTGAGCCGAATCTACAACAGATCAAACTGGATATTTGAACCAATTAAAGGAATTGTTTATTTCTATCCCATGAATGTTTTTGGTGGATAGCTGGGTTTCACCGTTTCCTTGGACAAGCCGGATCGGATGCCAAGCTGGTGATCCACACTTGGTCCGCCGTCACCGCCGCGCCGTCATCGTTGCGGTGCCACGACCACAGCGCGTGCGTCGCGTTCACCACCTCGAATCGGCCATGCCCGAAGCTGGCCTCCCTGAACAGCGAGATCGCCGGCTGCGGGTCCTGGTACTGGGTCGCCAGCCCCTCTCTGTTCCCGCCGTCGCCGATGGTGATGTGCACCGGCCCGCATGAGTCGGAGCTGCCATTGAACACGCGCTTGAACCGCTCGTACGCGTGAACGTGCCCGGCGAACACGACGTCCACCCGCGCCTCGTACAGCATCGCCTCCAACGCCTGCCGCATCTCCTCGCCCTCGTCGCGGTGCGCGTCGTTCGAGTTGTACCACGGCGGGTGGATCAACGCCACCACCCACTGCGGCCGCCGCTGCTCGAGCCTCGCTAGGTCAGCCGCCAGCCACGACAGCTGCGGGGACCCCGTGTCGAAGTCGGCGTAGGAGCCGAGCATGATCACGTGGATGGCTCCGCCGGCGACGTCGAAGGAGTAGAAGAGGTTGGACCCGGAGGAGGTGGCTGGGTCGGCGGCGTCGTACGGCATGCGCCACCGCGCGTTGT
The DNA here is from genome assembly GCF_044706935.1 of Curcuma longa. NCBI lineage: Eukaryota > Viridiplantae > Streptophyta > Magnoliopsida > Zingiberales > Zingiberaceae > Curcuma > Curcuma longa. The sequence goes on along the minus strand of NC_133862.1, from coordinate 11,727,305 downwards.
ACGCGACGAACTTTTTCGGGTGGAGGAGGGGGATGCTCTCGATCTCGTGGTTTCCCTGCGTCACCATCCACGGCCGGGCGCTCGCCAGCGGCTCCACCAGCCGACCAAATGAGTCCCACAGCGACTGGTCCATGTCAGCGTAGGAAAGGTCGCCGGGGAGCAGCAGGACGTCGTAGTCCGCCGCAGCCAAGTGGTCCAGGGTCGAGCCCGTCCACTCTGTCTGGCCCAAATCCCCTGTTTCGCACAGACGATCTCAACATACTCCATTTCAAAAGCCACAGAAAAGGTGGGCAGAAGAACGCACCGACGACGGCGAATTTGAAGGGCAAGGAGTTCGGTGGGGTCTTCAACGAAAAGTTGCGAGCGGAGTTCATGCCCAATCGGTAGTCGTACACCGTGCTAGGACTCAGTGGGCCGGTGACGACGTCGTGGATATGGCCGGAGCGGTAGAGTAGGTAGGAGTAGGTGTCGGAAGAGCCGGTGGCGTTGAGAGAGTACTGGCTGCCGTATTCCACCACCGACGGGCCGTTGTCCTCGGTGATCCATGTTATCCTCACTCTGTCTTCCCCCACGAGCGATACATGGACCTGGAAGAGGACCACAGAAGAGGACCACAACAGTCGTGACCACCGATCCAAATTTCTACGGAATGGCTCTAGCGAATGAAGTACCTGCTGGGGAGTGACGTTGTCGGCGTCGTCAGCGAGGGGGACGAAGAGGGCGCCCCTTGGCGGCGGACGGCTGTAGGCGAGAGCACAGGCGAGGAGGGAGCAAGCGAGGGCGGCGGCGCGCAGGGCGGAAGGAGGCGACGCCATGGCGGAGCAGCAGCCGATGGGGGTGGGTGTCGGACGGGGGTGGGGATGGGATTTAAAGGGAGAGCTGCCGACGCCGGCTCGGCTCTATTTGTGGAAAGCTAAAACGGCCGCATCAAATCCAGTATCTAAGATTAGGACACGTGGCCACATCCTGGCTAGGTATTCACCTTCTTGTCTTTCTGCCGGTACTCGTTTCGTAACCCGATTGGCTCTGACTCGGATGCCACCGTTGGGCCCACGAGAAGGAAAGTCGGTGGGCGGAAATAGGGTGCGACTAGTTTTTGTTTTGCGAAGATGGAAGCGTTGAGCGGTTTAGGGAAGAATTAAATGCTTTAGGATTAAATAAATTTGACTCCTAGAAAAGAATTTATGTTTTTGATTGGGAATGATAGTTGTGAATTTGGGACGTTTGGTACGACGTAATGTAATCACGCTTGTAATGTAATCAAGTTTGTAATGTAATGTAATATTGATTACATTACTATGTTTGGTTGAAGGAATGCATGTAATCTTTGATTACAAGAATGATTACATTACAGTGTTTGGTGTACATTATTTTCAGTAAGGAATCTAATTTTTATTATTATAAAATACCAATAATACCCTCCTAATTTTTAAAATAAAATAAAAATAAATGTAATAATAAAGATTATTTTTATTATCTTTAAAATAAATTATTTTATTAATAATTAATAATTATTAATTATTAATTTTTATTATTAATAAAATTAATAATTTTTATTAATAAAATTAATAATTATTTAATAATTTTATTAATTATTAAAAATAAAAATTATTAAAATATTTATTAATTACTAATTAAAATTAATTAATAATTTTTAATAATTAATAATTTATTATTAACTATTAATTTTTAAAATTAATAATTAATTATTTATTTTTTTAAAAAAATAATTAATTAGTTTAAATAATAATTAATTAAAATTATAAAATAAAAATTATTAAAATAATAAATAAATATTTAATTAATTAATAATAATAATAAATAATTTTTATTTAAATTATTAATAATAATTATTAATAATTTTATTATTTTAATTATTTTATTAATTATAATTATTAATACTTATTTTAATAAATAATAATTATTATTTTATTATTAATAATTATTATTATTAATTTTATTATTTTATTAATTATAATTATTAATACTTATTTTAATAATTAATTTTATTAATAAAGTGAAAGGGTATATTTGGTACGATAAAAATAGAATCTGTAATGTAATCGGATTACATACTATTTCCTTTGTAATCCAGATTACATATCTTGACTCCTCTTTTGTAATCCAATTACATTACATTACAAGCCTGATTACGTTACCAAACAAAGTAAATCATCTTGTAATGTAATCCTGATTACATTATAAGCCTGATTACCCTTACCAAACATGCCCTTGGGTGAAAGTGGAAATGTTTTATGTTATGAGTTGTAAGCATTTATTATTTGGAACAAATATTTGACATGAATTTGTCCATTGGTTACAAGGTCAACATATCACAAGTTCAACTATGAAAAAATATTTAAAATGTATACTTAACTTTTAATATTTAATATTTAATAGAAATATGTATATTTATTTTTCAAAATATTCAAAGAGCTCATGATTGTCGAGACCATAGCCCATAGAGCTCATAGACAGGGACATATTCATATTCAGGAAGTAGAGATGAGTTGGACTTTAAATGTGGAAAGGGTGGATTAAGCATTTAAAACAATTGAATAAAGAGGAAAAGAACGAAAGGAAGAACACAAATTCTTCTTGATATCAAATTGTAGACTATAAAATATCTGTATAGGTACTTTTGGTTTTTGGATTGAATTAGAGATTAGGATCCTATGTTAGATCCATCTTTGCTCATAGCTAGATGATCGTGAAATGCTTTCATTTTCTCTTCGGGCCACAATTCTCACTGTTAGAGACAAGCCCCTTTTTTTTAGTGCAAGTGGTATAGATGAATAGAAATGAGGAACAACTACAAGATCACTCTCCCAAAACACATCTTTCATCCCCAATATGAAATTCTTGACTTAATCCTACTCACAGTAGAATCCTAGCCATTGTAAGCGCTCCGAAGTTCTTTTACTATGGACTTTTTCAAAAAAAAACATAGAGAGAGCATTTTGAAAATTAAATATATATATTTTTAATAAAGATCAAAGTTAGATGCAATATTTTAAAATTAAGTGATAATGTAGATTCTCCTTGATTAAATGCTTTCTTAGATGTGGCAAATTGTTTAATGTGGTAAACCTACCACATGGTTATTAACTTAATCATGCCTTGGGACTTAAATGCTTACCTAGAGAATTTATATGGAAGAGTCTTCTTAAAATTAATTGATTTACATGGAAGGATTTCTATAAAATCTATGATCTTTGGGTTCTCATATTTAAATTTAACATACCTACTTGGTTAGCCCTTAGTTGTCAACTTGCTACTTGAAATATGAATTTAATATGTATATCTAAAAATACCATAAGATGTATACAGAATAATGTAAATAAGCTAACAAATTATTGTTTTAAAAAATAAACTATAAATAAAAATATGACATTTTTGTAAAATAAATAAATTTATAGTAATTTTGGCTGAAAATATCAATTTTATCAAATTTCCAATTTGAATGTATAAATGCATTTTAGGTGGCTATTAAATTTCATTGCACGCTTTTGAAGTGCCGAAATAATTTAAAAATAATCATATAATTATTTTTTAACTCAAACTTATTACATAATGATTTTACGCTCAAATTTTACACTCTAGAGATTAATAAAACATTTATATTTTTGATTTGGTTAAAACACCTTTTAAAATAGTTATAGAATAGTTTTGACAAAAATACTAAATGATTAATTTTTTACTCAAATTTTAAATTTGAATAAATAAATACACTAAGAATGTCGTTATAATTCATATTGTTTTTAAAAACAAATATTTTAAAAAAATATAGACTTATCTATTATATGAATTTATTTAGGTGGATAGATATCAAATAGTAATTCACGCATTTGATTGAATGTTACCGGCGCATCTGAAATGGGCCTGAGTCCGTTGTCGGATCCAACCCGAACCGTAACTCGATACTGCTCCAATCACGCGGAAACGACAACATCCGCTTTACTATCATCTTTATTAGCATTAAATAATGTCAGCTGTAAAATTAAGACAATTAAAATTTTCTAATAATAGCACCAGTTACATTTACATCACCACCCATGTTCCACAACCACTAAATTAATTTTAAAAAAAAAAAAGACAGAGAGGCCAATCATTATGGAAGATCTAATTAAGTAATCTAAAATAAAAATTTTCAAATATTTATTGAATTATATATATATATTTATTATATATATATATATATATATTATAAATTTATTATTATTTTATTTTAATTATGATTTTTTAAAAATGGATATGAGGATGAAAGTTCAAATATCTGATGGAGGTAAAAAAAAGAGGATAAGTATATTAAATAAGAATGAAGACGATAATATGAATTTTGATCTTTATTATCCTAATAATCGCAAACAAACTCAACCAATGATGCAGCAGTAAAATGCTAAATGATTTATGTAAATATTTATTATTTGAATCTCAACTATGATATACTATATTATAAGAAATTATTTTTGTCTCCGAAACAATGGTAATGCGGTAAGATATTTAGGTTGTCATCCAGGCACCTACGATTCGATCCTCAACTACCACTTACGATTCGATCCTCAACTACAGTGTATTTGCAGGAATTTTCTTTTAAATGGGGAGCACAATCAAAAGATGTTGGACGTCTTTTCCAATTTATTCTGGTGATTGGTGGGAAATTTTAAACTAACTCTAAAATTAATCGGATTTAAAAATTGGATACATGAATTATTATAAAAAAAAATCAAATTATCATGTCAGGATGGCGAGATCACGGCCGTCGATTCGGTAGAGGCAGAGGCAGGAAATTGTTTCAGATCTTCCGGAGTTCGTCGGCCTTGACGACGGGGTTGGCGCGCGAGATGGCGCCGCGGCCGGCAGCCTTGAAATCGAAGCTGCACCCGTGCTGCTCTACGTAGCGGAATCGCTCGCGGCCGATGGAAAACTTCCGTGGTCCTGCCGCTGCCCTACCTTCCTTCCTCTCCACCTCTTCTGCCTGATCTGCCACCGCCGCGATCTCTGCCCGGATCGCGGAGGAGTTGGCGATCGAGGGATCCAAGGTCTGGCGGGAGTTCTCCGCGGCTACCTTACCTGCGGCAGAATCCTGAATCTGCCTCCGCCGCCGCCGCTCCTCCTCGACACAGTGTTCGCGGTAGCACTTGGAGCAGAGGTCGAGCGTCGCGGGGCTCCCGAAGAGGTGGCCCTCCTCGAATCGCTGCTCCTCCTCCATCCTCCTCACTGATCCTCTCCCGATCAATCAATCTACGAACAGGAAAAGATAAAACCAACGTCGACAGAAAAATCCACCGCCGGCGGTACCTCATCTATTTCTTTGAAAAAAAACAAAAATCAAATCTTTGGCGTCACGGTTCATCAATCCGTTGCTTCCGGTGGAAGGCGACTGAATCCCATTTGAAAATTCAACACCGCACAGAGACGATATGAGAAAAGAGATAATACCTTATGAAAGTAAAAGGACAAGGACGGCGGTGGTGGCGGCGGCGGCGGTATGTTAAAAAATCGCACTACTCGTCTGAAATAAATCGTTTTTATTCTAGTTTTAAGGTTAATTGCGTAACAAATTTGTTAGAATCAAATCGATCTTCTTCAAAATTAATAGGATTATAAATATAAGTATAAGATTTGCCTATGACTAAGTTCTCCAGATCATTCTCCCCTCTCGATCGCTTTCTCTTCTTTCGTCCTGAAACCCACATGCATTCCGATGACGCGCAGATACTGCGGCGGCGCAGGCAGCTGCGCGCGAGCTCGCTCTTATTCCCAGCTGACTACAATTCAAACAGCAGAGACAAATGGCGACAGAAACTACAAGTCGGTGAGGTACGGCCGACTCGAATTCTGCCAGAGCTAGCTAGCTAGCTACCAAACTGTAGAAGCAAGTCCCCAATTATTATTCTTGTTCCTTCCATATCTTACTTTTCCCCCCTGCCGCCTCTGTCTCCAACAATCTAATCCTGAAACTTTCTGAAATGATCGATCGACAACGATGCGATTGGCAAGTGGGCAAGCCAGCGACGCAGTTTATCCGACAGTCGCGTATGTGCATGGCCGGAACACTGCAGCATATCCACCGGGGCTTCTCCACCCTCTCTGTCGTCTCTAGCTCTGCCACTTGACGTTTGTCACTTGCCGTTAGGTTTTATGCAGCAGCAGCAGCAGCATCTTCTCCATCTCCACCGAGCCGACACAATAATGCAGACTGATGGCCAGATGCTCGGTGGGTGATCATGGCTTTGATGATTATCCTGAGATCTCAAGCTTTCTGAGCGTTGAACTAATTAATTAATCAGGGAGATAAGTTTTCAGATTTACTCGAAGAATTGAAAATCCGAATTATTAAAACTAATTCAATTAATCGCATAGTGTTTGAAATGATGCATCGATCGACCACTTGAATGAAAGATATGATGACTGAAAGGACAGTGATCGGTATATTTTATTTACTTCATGATCTTATTCGGCATATATAGTTTAATTAAAATTTATTAATACCCGTTAACAAGCTACTAATCATTGTCGTGCACACTAACACAATCTTATCGGTGCCTCGAGTCGACCACTAGAGAATATTTTTCGTCATCTTTTCTCTAGTCATATCGGAACAACACATGGAATAGGACGTCGAGAGAGATGGAGATAAGGCATGCCATGCTACGGATGGCGATAAAAGATTGAATAATCAAGTCGACTTGAATTATTTCTTGTAAATTTCATAGTATTTTTTTGTGATACTGTAGACAGTTAAATTATCAATCAATGATTCACCACCTCACGCACTATCACTTCCATCGGCGAAGGGATTTTAAAAAATTGAGTAAATGGATTAGTAGGATACTGAGGATTTCCGACATACCACTCTGACGCTCAAATCAATAAAAAAAGAAAAAAGAAGAAGTGTATGAAGTTGTTGAAAATTGAGAGAGGGAGTCTTCGTACCTGTAGGAGAAATTATATACTCACGAGAAGAAATATTCACATCGGCATGAGGATTGAGGACAGACCTCTATCGTGACAGAGGAGGCAAGTTCTGATAGTTGTTGTCAAGCGGCCCTGATATGTGGCATTCGGGGGACCAAATCTGTCAACCTCGTAACTGTCCTATGATTCGACAATGTTGATTATTCTTACATTTTGGTCGTAGGCGCAAATACAAGGGGATCTAGGGAATCAGGCCTGACAACCTCGTAACCGTCCTGATCCTTTGGCAGGGCTTGCACGCTTGAAAGCTTTTGTCATTTTCTGAGCTCGGAATGGCCGAGAGAGGGACCGAGTGACCGAGTCGGTCGAGTTCGAGATGGCTGAAAGAGATAGGTCGAGTGACAGAGACTATCGGAAACGGGATGGCCGAGAGATAGGCTGAGTGACGGGACGGGATGATCGAGAGATAGGCCAAGTGACCGAGACTGTCGAGGGATGGGATGACAGAGAGATAGATCGAGTAACTGAGACTGTCGAGCATGGGATGGGCGAGAGATAAGTTGAGTGACCGAGATTGTCGGGGACGGGATGACCGAGAGATAGGCCAAGTTACTAAGACTGTCAAAGATGGGATGGTTGAAAGATAGGTCAAGTGATCGAGATGGTACACTTAAGATTAATTATTGACTTTCTGACTTAACACATTAGTCTTATGTCCTCTTTTTGACTTTTGCCATGTAGGATTAATAAGGATCCACCACATCAATTATTATTGTATTTTTAATACATTGATAAGTGTGAATTAGTATGGAATGTAATCATTTTACGCTCGACTTTTAATATTCGAGTGGTTTGTATAATTTCAATGCAAAAATGATTCTTCGGTGGAATAAAATTTCGTCAACAATGAAAAATAATTCAATAGTTTCGTTATGATCTATTTAAGTTATAAGTTTAGGCAAATGGATATTTACCGTATTAATTATATTTTTGTAATGAAATTTAATAAAATTTTTACTATGAATATAATTAACTAGGATAGAATATTGAATTATTTTCTTAGTTTACCTTAAATTAAGATGTAATACAATTCAATAGTTTGGTCACATAAATCTATTTCGATTAAAATTTCAATCCATAATTAGCTTTCAATGATTAATACACTAATCCTTACAAATTACATAAAATTCTTGATTATATATATTTTAATCATCATAATGTCCAATGTTAGTTAAACAATTGTTAATTAAGAAATCTCGGACGATATTCGATTGATCTATTTATAGTCGTAAGCTTAAATTGTTAATTAAGAAAGAAAATCCCCACCCATGTAGATAACGTTTAACTAACAGTGACTTTCCGGCGACCAGTAATCAAAATTCCTCGCCTATGCAGCAGCATGCGCCGTCAAGCCTTTCCGGCGATCCCATCACCTCCTTCTCCTTGCGTTGACCAGACGTATTGTCCAATGGGGCTCTAAGTATTAGTAGTAGTCCACTGGCGTGCCGGGACAGCTGTCGTCCGACACATCGCCGCTGTGGGTACTGAGGGTGAACGAAGGCGGCACGTAGGGCGGCGCGGCGCACCGAAGTAGCGCCCATTTGACGCCGTTGAAGAAGGGGTGGCGCTTGATGGCTGCGGCGCCCATGGTGGAGCCCAGCCGCCGATCGGGGTCCTTCACCAGCAGGCCGGCGATGAGGTCCCTGGCGGCGGCTGACACGGTCGGCTCCTTGGGGAACTCCAGCGCCCGCGCGACGATGTTCGCCAGCGTCAGCTCGTGGTCGGGGCCCTTGAACGGCGTGACGCCGTAAAGCATCTCGAACACGAAGACGCCGAGCGTCCACCAGTCGACGGCGCTGCCGTGGCCTTCCCCTGAGACGATCTCCGGCGCGAGGTACTCGTGCGTCCCCACGAAGGACATGGAGCGGAGGTCCACCGGCTCGGCCACGAACTCCAGGCACGGGCCACGGCGCCCGGGCTGCTGCTGCTTCCTGCGCTTGCGCCTGGCCGGGTGGAAGCAGGAGACGGCGGGCACGATGCAGCTGGGGATGATGCAGGAGGCCGCAGAGAACTCGGTTCCTCTTCCGCCGACGCCGGAGCGAGGCACCGGCAGGGCCGGAATTTGGTCGGTAACGATCTGCGCGGCGGGGGCGGCGGCGGAGTCGCACTTGAAGGAAAGGTCAAAGTCGGTGAGCATGATGTGGCCGTCGCCGCGCACGAGGATGTTCTCGGGCTTCAGGTCTCGGTAGACGATGCCCATCATGTGGACGTACTCCATGGCCACCACCACCTCCGACGCGTAGAACCTGCATCCAAATTTTAACATGCACAACAATTAAAACTACTTTTACTTTGCACGCAGCGCAGGAGGATCGATCGACGCAAATAAAATTCAAAAAAAAAAGGACAAACAAACTGCTGGAGGGGCTAGAACTGAGCCCACGTGAAGCTGTTGCATTAACTAATAAACAAAGTATTGCATTAAATTAGCCAGTGATATGATCCGCGTTCTGCTCCACTCGTAGCACCATGGTCCACTGCTCACCCCAAGCATGGGGCGGGATGAAGGCTGGCGTGGAAGATGAACATGAGTACATGTGAGGTGCCCCGGGGACCGGAAGGGCCGGCAGACTCCAAGAAAGGACTTTAAAAAAAAAGAAGAAGAAGAAGAACTGACTACTCTGGATCGCGTGGAGAAAGAAGCAGAGGAAGCAGAGGGGGCTTGAAGTGGGCCAGCGAAGCCACTGAACGATCGAGCATCGCGCCCACACTCTCAGACAGCGTCCCCGTCAACAGCTAATCACCAACGCATGGATCCAAACTGAACTAATTGATTTCAATTGATAGGACAAGACCCCCCTTTCACCAACGCATGGATCCACTATATATGCAATGATCATATGTTAACGTCTTTTCCTTCCTTAATCTACGCCTTTTATTTTCTCGAAAAAGATAATTCCTGAAGATTTGGTCCATTCACATACTAGTTTATTGAGCATTGCCCGAGGGATTCGATGGGTTATGAGATGACGATGTGGCCACCGATCGAGTTACTAAATAGTTAATGCTTGGTTTTGGTTTTTGCGGATTACCTGACGGCGGCCTCGTCGAAGCGCTTGCCGGGCTGGCGCTGGCGGAGAACGTGGAGATCGCCGCCGGGGCAGAACTCGGTGAGGAGGCAGAAATGGCGGTCGTTCTCGGCGCAGGCGTAGAGGTGAGGGAGGAAGGGGTGATCGAGTGCCTCCAGGATCTCGCGCTCCGTCCGAGCCCTCCCCTCCTTGCTCCGCCCCTCGAGCTCCTTCTTGTCCATCACCTTGGCCGCCAGCAGAAGCTCCTCCGCCCCGGCGCACTTGATCTCCGCTAGGTACACGTTGCCGATGTCCCCGCTTCCAAGCCGCCGCACGAACCTCAGATCCGACATGGAGAGCGGGTTCCCGCCCGGCCCGCCTCCGGCCGAAGATCCAAGCCGGCGGATCGCGTCGGTGATGGGGTCTCTGGTGAGACGAGGCTTGTGGAGGGAGGCGGAGAAGGAGGATGAGGAGGAAGAAAGGGAACTGGAGACGCCGGAGCGGTCGGAAGAGCCGAAGCTCATGCTCTGGAGGTCGTCCACGAGATCGTCCGGCATGGCTCCACCGGAATGAGGTCGAGAAAGAGGCGGAGGCGGAGGCGGCGACGAGCGGAAGACGAAGGGAGGGAGACTGCGAAGTGTGAATTGGGAAGCGAACCGAATCGGCGAAGAGGGGGATTTGTAGCGGAACAAGGCTGATGCGACCGGACCGGGCCGAGCCGGGCCGCGCGAGACTGGAGGGTTATTAATTTGAACGGCACGCCGAACCGGCAAACCAGTGGGGCCGTGCAAGCCGTGGATCCCGCATCGTGAAAAAAAAAACTATAATAAAATCAATAACTAAAGAATATGCAAGAACCTGTTTGCGGAATTGTCTACTCTATAATACCGTGGGATATATGGCGTTTAAGCAAAGAATACAATATCATGGGATATGGCGTTTGGTGCAGAGACCGAGCCTGTATAAAATTTTTGATGTTCGGCAGTGGAAGTCCCTTCATGTCTCCTCCAAACGCCAAAAAGGGTGGTTGAAGAAGAGCTGCGGTGGCACCGATTCAAGCATACAGGTTCTTCATTGGAGGAGAGCTCATATATGAGATTACAGGATCCGTGTTTTGAGCACAGGGAGCTGCGGTTGCACCGATTCAAGCATACAGCTTCATCATTGGAGGTATATGAGATTACAGGATCCGTGTTTTGAGCACAGGCAGCACTAGCTCTCCTTTCTAGTTTTGCATCAAGCCAAGGGCCTTTGCTTTGCTCAGAAGCTGACACAGTTTGTGGCACTCCAAATCTGCATACAGTAGTCAACTCAGGATACACGTTTTTAGCTCTCCTTCCTTGCCTTCTGCTACACTTTCCAATGGCAACTTAATGTTGCATCCCTCACATCTAATACACCTTAATATCTCTCATACACACTCAACGACTCATCTCAACGAAGCAAACAGAAGCGTCATGTGGTGTCTTTATGAATTGCAGTACCTCTAACATTCAATTTGGACTGGGTTGCTCAGTCTGTTATCCAACGGCTAAAGCCTATTAGCATGGAAGGCCCATGTGAAGGGACTCTCACTCACCCACTCCGCCATAGTCGATTAACATGGAATTGCTGTGGGCACGTAATAGTGACGATGCAGGAGAGCAAGACGATGAATTGCACGTTTTGCAGTTTCTTAAATTTTTCATGTACATTATTCCGGTTGGATATTATGGACGGTAAAGTTATCAGTCAACAATCTGCTGACTCACACATTGTTGCTCCAGCTAGGCGAAGGGACTTGAAGAGAAGCTGAACGATCAGATTAACAGGATATCAGGGATTCTCGATAGGTCACTCTGACGCTCAAGTTAATATTGGAAGAAGAAGAAGTATCGAAAGTTGCTGAAAGCCCGGAGAGAACTTTTCATACATGCGAGAGGGTTTATATACTTACAGAAAGGAATATCCACGTTGACTCGGATAGACTTCTGTTGGGGTCGAGGGGATAAGTTCTAATAATCGCTGCCAAGTGGCCTCGATATGTGGCATATGGGGGACCAAATCTGTTAACCTTGTAACCGCCCTATGGCTTAGCAGTGCTGATTATTCTCGCCTTTTAGTTGTAGGCGCAGATACGAGGGGATCTAGGGAACCAGGCCTTACAATCTCGTAACCATCCTGATTCTTTGGTAGGGCTTGCACGCTTGAGAGATTTTGACAACTTCTGAATTGGAGTGGCCGAGAGAGCTAAAGGGCCGAGTGACCGAGATGATCAAGATCGGAATAGCCGAGAGAATTCAAGGATCGAGTGGCCGAGATGGTCGAGATCAAAATGGCCAAGAGAGCCGAAGGATCGAGTGACTGAGATGGTCGAGGCCGAGATGGCTGAGAGAGCCGAAGAATTGAGTGATCGAGATGGTCGAAGTCAAAATGACCAAGAGAGCCAAAGGATCAAGTGACCGAGATGGTGGAGGTCAGGATAATCGAGAGAGTCAAGGGACCGAGTGATTGAGATGGTCGAGATCGGAATGACTGAGAGAGCCAAAGGACCAAGTGACCTAGATGGTTGAAATGATACATCTAAAACTGACTATGGACTTTTTGATCTGACACATCGGCCTGCTTCTTGACTTACTCTGCCACGTAGAACCATTCAGGATCCGCCGCGTCATACATAATGCTGAGTTTTACAATTTAGATCAACAAAAGAGAGAAGGGGAAGAGCTTGTTTTGCTATCTGCCTCATGGAACCAACAAAAATGACTGTCAAATAAAAAGAATCATCATCGTATGGATTCTGAAAACCTGAGTAAGTGAATTTTACAATTGTCAATGTTAAAGTTTAAGTCAACAAGTCTCTGCCAAATTAGAAAATAAAAGCTTTTAGAGGAGCTTTGAGTTTCCAATTGCCTAGTTACTTTAGTTTGATTCTATCACATGATCGAGGACTGAGTTTTTCATTAAGAGTTACATCATAAAATATGGATTTTAAAACTTTATATTGAATAGAATGCAGTTTAAATGAGCAACCTCTTCTTCTACACTGTTAGGTGGGTCCTTCCCCAGTCAGCCATCGATTATTGCCTTCTCAGGTTCTACTGCATGCTTGCTGATAATGATGACCCATGAATGCATTTCCACTGGGGAGAAGAAATTGAATAGATAAAGGAGCATGATGACCTACTAAAATGATCCAAAGTTTAGTGCACGAGGTCCTGTTCATGTTCCATTGCTTGTTCTATTTTCAGGCGTCAGGTTGTCAGCCATGCATGCAGTAATATGAAATTGCAGTACTCTTTAGGAAGAAAACATTAGCTGCAACCTAGGGGTTAATTAGCACGATCGAACTTGTTCACCCTTCCTATATTTACACCACTATACCTTATTTAAAAACATGGCAAATAGAATAGATTTATACATCTTGGTTTTCAGGGTCTTGAATTCTGACTCTCATCCTCCCAGTGTTTGAGTCCCTCACTGCACCACCATTGACCACAGTTAATGGAGCGGCCACTTCTCCCAGCCAAAAAAAAAGTTGCAGGCCACTTGTTTGTGGGAAGTGGTGGCTTTCTCGTGCACCCCAACTAAAGTTTTTCACTACCATAAATCGACCTAGGCTTCTTAGTTTAGCTGCATGCATGTGCTAAAGGCTAAAGCAATTATCGATGAGAACTGAATTCCTACATATTTGACTTCCTTCCAATAATAAATGGTAGCTGGGGTCGCAAGCTTAATAACTCTCGAGCTACCCCTGTGCGACACTGTTACTGGAGTTGAGCATGCATTTGTTTCATGATAAGATTCCGCTGAATGTTTTGTTGAGTGTCATTTTACTTGGCGTCCATCACATCTTCACTGTGCTGTATTTCAAATTAGGACAAAGAACAGACTCGAGGTGTTTATCATGCTAGCTATGATCTGTTGATGCATGTCTCAGAAAAGAAAAAGGGAAAAAGAAGCCCTTTTTTATTGAGCAAAGATTGATCCATGGATTACACTTTCCTTCCCCCTCCCTCAAGTCTGTTGCTCGACTACGGCTTAGGGCGATGCTGCGTGTAGATGTAGTCCAGATGAGCTTCATACATGACTCTCCTGTCCAGGCATTCTTCGTTCCCATGCTCGCATCCCTCCGTGCCTACCTGCTGAGCCAACAATTAGCAGATTCATAAACGGGACAGTATAAGAAGAAAGGACTCACATTGTGCCAAGGGAACTCCAGTTCATCCACTGCTTCATATTTCATTTCTTCAGGCCCTGTAGTCTTGTCTTCTCCTGTTTTCCAAAGGGCAACCATTAGAGAATCGCCATCTAGTAGGTTAAGGAAAAGGCATCTGTGTCTAATTGATCACCCTGTCCTGCACTCGGTGGACGAAGAACACGAGAAGCCATGGCTGCGGTGTGGAAGGCGAGGAGGAGGAGCAGCAGCAGCAGGAAGAAGAAAGGAGACGACTGCCTCATTTCTGAAGTCTGCAGCTAGAGATGACAGATGTGGAGAGCAGCAGCAGCGAGGCTAGAGAATATATACACACACAGTACATAAATGAGTGAGCACTAACACTTGGCATGAGATGAAGGTGAAGAAGAGGAGAAGTCAAATTAAGCAGGCACACAATGCAAAGTCTGGTGCAGGCACAACCCACTCGATCGTGTCATGCTCGAAATCAGAGATCAACCATTTTGATCAGTTTAAGAGGACATCAAGATTGTCCATTGCTAGGTTTGTTTTTAATTTTCAAAACATGGATAGGTGCCACTTTTTCAAAAGTTGAAGTGCATGTGTTGCTTGCGGGTCTTTTCATGAGCTTGCAATTGCAGTGCATCATGGTGCAATGGATCAAAGGCTGTTATTGTGTTCATCATTCGATGGTGCATTTTTTATGGTCCTGCCCACAATGAATCTTAATAGAAATCTCGATAATATATAATACACAATCAATCTTGGCATGATGCACATTTTTAGGAGTAACGCGAAAGTATTATGTCCTAAAACATTGATTTTGAGCCCTGGAAAGACTTCAAGATTTGCATGGGGAAAACATTAATGTATTAGTGATGTGGCACTTTAATTTTGAATAATGAAAGTCTATAAAGATGTCTGAAAGTACCTTGTATAGGATCGATGACATTGGGAGATAAGGAAGCTGGACTATTATAACTCCTTTGTAATATTAGAATAGTGATATTAAATAATAGAAACAAGAATAAAAAAAATTATTCTGATCAAATATATATCGTAGATGGTCAATCCATCAATCAACGAACAATCCAATGCATGTGTGTCCTCCGGAGATCAATAACGAAGAGGATAATTAAAGAGGCATGAAAGATACTTCATCAATGAGTCAGAATCACACCGGAGAAGGGTTCATACCCCTTTGATGCTCCAATTAGGATTATGCCCCTTGTGTTCCAAGCAGGAGGAAGAAAAAGAAGAAAAATCAAGAGGAAGTTTAATGGAGTATCTGTAAAAAAAAAGTGAGAGTCCTTTGTTCCTTACCTATGTAGGATTTATATAGTTATTAGAAGACAATCTTCACGTTGAACGTTGCCCTCCTCTTCGTCATTTCAATGAGAGCTAGTAGGGATTTGACAGCCGTTGGTGACCTTTCTAATGGCCAAACACCACATGTCTAATGGATGACATCAAAGGGACCAGGCCTGACAATTACAAAACTGCTTTATCACTCATATGGTGTCCCATGCATGTTTCAAAATATTCACCGTCGTTGTCCGCACATGTTCTTTGTGGATTCCATAGAGTATCGATTCGACCCAAAGAGGGATAAGCGAGTGAGGTCGATGTTAAGTGACCTTGAGAATAGACAGTGTTGGCAAGTAGAGCCAAGACAGTGAGGGTGTCAAGATCCGAGACCGAGGCAGAGATGGTACCAAGGTCTGAGACCCCGACAAAGATAGTACCGAGATTTGAGATCCAAGACAGAAATGGTGTTGAGGTCTAAGATTGAGACAGAGATGGTGTCGAGTTCTGAGACTGAGACAGAGATGGCGCGAGGTTTGAGGCCGAAATAGAGATGGTGTTGAGATCCGAGGCAAAGACAGAGATGGTCTACGATAAATTTGTTCAGGTCGGATACCGTGGGCAGTTAAGTCACCAGTTAACGAACAATCTGATGCACGTGTGCATCCTCTAAAGATCAGTAACAGTCATGAGTTCAATTCCAACAGATGACGTTAATTTATTTTAGTCAAATATCGTGGATGATCAAATTACTAGTCAACGAACAATCCGACATGCGTGCTCTTCGAAGATCATCGATGAAGAGAATGAAGAGGAAATAAGGTCAATATGAAGTGACGTTGAAGACAGACGTAGTCAACGACTAAGGCTGAGGCAGAGATGATGTTGGGATCTAAGACCAAGGTCGAGATGTCATGGCCGAGTTGTCAAAGCTGAGATATCATGGTCGAGATGTCGAAGCCGAGGTGTCATGGTCAAGATGTTGAGGATGGGATGTCTTGATCGAGTTGTCAACGACGGGATGCCTTGGCCGAGTTGTCGAGGCTATGATGTCATGACTGAGATGTTGAGGATGGGATGTCTTGATCGAGTTGTCGAGGACGGGATGCCTTGGCTGAGTTGTCGAGGCCATGATGTCATGACTGAGATGTCGAGATTAAAATGTCTTGGCCGAGTTGTCGAGGATGAGATGTCATGGCCGAGTTGCCGAGGCAGGGATGCCATGGTTGAGATGTTGAGGGCGGAATGTCTTGACCGAGTTACCGAAGTTGAGATGTCTTGGCCGAGTTGTCGAGGCCGTGATGTTATAACCAAGGTGTCGAGATCGAAATGTCTTGGCCGAGTTGTCAAGGACGAGATGCCATGGTTGAGATGCTGATGTAGGGATGTCATGGCTTAGATGTCGAGGGTGGAATGTCTTGACCGAGTTACCGAGGCTGGGATGTCTTGGCCAAGTTGTTGAAGTCGGTATGTTTTGGCCGAGTCTCCGAGGGTGAGATGTTATGGCTGAATTGCCAAGGTCGAGATGTCGAGGTTAGGATGTCTTGATCGAGTTGTCAAGATGTCATAGCCAAGTTGCCGAGGCTGGGATGTCCTGACCAAGTTGTCGAGGTCGGAATGTCTTGATTGAGTTGTCGAGGCCAAGATGTCTTGGCCGAGTTGTTGAGGCCGGGATGTTTGATCTGTGGCCGAGATGTCATGACCGAGTTGCGGACGGTGAGATATCATGGTCGAGATGTCAAGGCCGGGATGTCTTGGCCAAGTTGTTGAGGTCGTGATGTCTTCGTCGAGTTGTTGAGGCCGTGATGTCTTGGTTAAGTTGTCGAGGGCATGATGTCATGGCTGAGATGACGAGGCAGGGATGTCATGGCTGAGATGCTGAGGGCGGAATGTCTTGATTGAGTGGGCGAGTTGGAATGTTTTGGTCGAGTTGTTGAGACAAGTATGTCTTGGCCAAGTCATCGAGACCGAGATGTCATGGCCAATTTGTCGAGTTTGAGATGTCAATTGGCCGAGTCGTCAAGGTCGAAATGTCTTGGCTGAGGTATTTTAGAATGAGTGTACCAAGCAGGTTCGACTAGATCTGAGTCCCGTTTAGGTACAGTCAGATTCCTTTCGGATCACATCTGATCTATCTTGATTTTGACGGATAGTTCCATATGATTCTTCGTCTTCTTCTTCAACTTGGCTCCGTCTAATTCAATATGATTCTTGATTATATGAGACATGTGAGAGGTGTAGGTTCCCGCCACATCATAACACAATGCTATTAAAAAATATAACATAGTTAAACTCTACTTAAAACTTAATTTTTAGTTCAACTCTAATTAAAACTTAATTTTTAAACAAATTTACAGAGAAATCTCACACCTAACCCTTCGAGATGGAAATCATTTGGTGGAAGAAGTAAACCTTGCAAAGTCGGTTGTTGATCCTTTGGCAGTTCAACAAAATGACGTAACGCTCGAGATGTTTTCATGCCTTTTCTTATTAAAAAAAAGTCATCAAAATCAATTTTAAAATAATATCTAGCGGTCACATTTAAATACTTGCACGTGCAAGACAGATGGCCAGCCGGCAACGCCGTTCCTTTGCTGCTACAAGCCGAACGACGGATTGATTATCCCACTGAAACACGTAGGAGGGACCCACATGGCAATTGGCATCCATCGTCCAATCCTCGCGGAGGTATACGTTGTGTACCCCGTCTGTGGGAGAGCAATATGTAGTCGTTTTAATTCCTTCGGTCTCCTCCCATAACCGCTGCAGTTAATAAGGAATCACAGCGATGAAGGCGCCTCCAAGACCTAGCCACCCACTTTCTTACCAAGGATGGCCGCTTCCCTCTCCGCCGCCAAGCTCGTCGCTCTCCCCTCCTCTTTGCCCCGCCTCCTCCAGCCTGCCGCCCGCTTCCACTGCGTCCTTTCCGCTACCAATCTACCGCTCCGATTGCATACTCGTCGGTCTCCGCTCTTCCCCCGCTTCTTCGCCTCTTCCGTCTCCGCCACCGCCGCCGCGACCACCATCTCCGTCGGCGACCAGCTTCCCGACGCCACTCTTTCCTACTTCGGCTCCGATGGGGAGCTCCAGACCGTCACCGTGTCCGATCTCACCAAGGGCAAGAAGGCCATCCTCTTCGCCGTCCCGGGGGCCTTTACCCCGACGTGTTCCCAGAAGCACCTCCCCGGATTCGTGGAAAAGGCCGGGGAGCTGCGCGCCAAGGGCGTCGACACCATCGCTTGCATCTCGGTCAACGACGCGTTCGTGATGCGTGCCTGGAAGAAGGACCTTAACATTGGAGACGAGGTGTTGCTGCTCTCCGATGGAAACGGGGAGTTCACCCGGGCGCTCGGAGTGGAGCTCGATCTGTCTGACAAGCCCGTGGGCCTGGGTGTCCGATCCCGGCGCTATGCGTTGCTGGCGGATGATGGGGTTGTCAAGGTGCTCAACTTGGAGGAAGGAGGTGCCTTTACCATCAGCAGCCCCGAGGAGTTGCTCAAGGTCCTCTAATACCCTCTTTTGCCATCCCTGCTGTTTCAGGTTTGCAGTCTACTTTTTTGCACCCCAAAAATGTTGAATTTGGATAAATGAATTCTCGTTATAATAAAAATATTGGAGAATTTAGCATTTCCAAGATTGTTGATTAGCTAATTGAGGCAGATTGATTGTATGATGATGATTGTTGCGAGTAGAACATGTGTTTGTGCAAATGCCTAAGAGGATATTAATTGGGAAAAATGAAATGGATTGTCAGTTAAGCGTAATCTAGGCATTTGCCAAAATGCCTAAGAGAATGGAAATTCATAAAATAAAATACAAAATAGAATCTCTGTCAGGCTTAATATCTCATTTCATTGTAGAACTTTAGAGTATAAATTTGACGTCGTAGGTGTTATGGTGCAAATGTTTGTTGATAGGGTTAATTACTAAATCTATCACAAAGTTTCTGCATAGATTTTCAAATCCATCACAATATCTCAAATTTGACAAATCTATTACCCATTAAACTGTTTGTCCATCTAATGTTGACTTAGGGAGGTAATGTTAACATGGCAGAATGTCAACTAATCTAAATCTCCTGGCAATTCACCAATATGATCAACTATTTAAATAATTAACTAAAAGCTCTAATTCCCTAATCCCCACTTCTCTGCGTTGATCTTGTTGGTGCTCTTGCTAACCCTGAGATCCAGCAACCTTGTATCTATAGCTCTAGTTGGGGGATGGGTTGAGACCCTGTTTCTATAGCTCCTGTCAGGGTGATGGTTGGAAGTCAGAGGGTTCCATGGATTTGAGATCCTTCTATGGTTTCGGTATTTTTAAACTGAAGCAATCCAGTTAGAAAATAATAATAATTTTTCTTGACATGAGTTTGAGAATTGGTTTGTGAGAGATCCCACAAGTCTCAAAAGATGGAATAGTGTGGGTGTTGATGGAAAATTGTTACTAGGGTCTGCTAAGAAGTTATTGCTGTCGTGTGCTAAGTAGCAAAAGTTGGACTCAATTCAATCAAGAAACTAAGGTAGAATGATGAAGAGAAGAGGTTAGGCTAGAGCTTAAATTCTTAAGTAAAGAACAATTGCATAGGCAATAGGATCCTCGAGATAGAATATTTTGGTCTAGCTGCAACATGTTGTGCATCTCTAAATCCGCAACCTTGGTCCTTTCCATAGACACATGAGGTGATTCCCTCTCAAAGGAGGTGATGATGTTGGCAACCTGGAGAGCGCACCACTAGGCAAAGGTAGTAGACAGTGAGGCTCGTTAGAATCATTGCTAGTCAACCTCATAACCAATTTCATGAACTCATTCGGTTGGCATGGATGATCTATAGGGAAATGGAGTAGATAATAGACTAGATTTGGATAGGGCAACGAAGGTGAGAGTAGTCCAAGCTGTCATCATTAGGATCAAACATCATGAACTCGCTTGCTCGACTGGCATGGATTATCTTAAGAGGGAGAGAGAGTAGATGATGACTCAATCACGGTGAAGGTGAGACAATTGCTATTGCCCTATTGTGGGGTGATTGCATTTCAGGGTTTTCAAATTTGTAAGTTCATCAAAGTTAATTATTAATGGTTGAGTTGGAAGGTGATGTAGATCACCTGGCTACTGAAATCAAATCCCTTTGAATAGTAGATCGATTTGACAAACTTTTAAAGGTTACAATAGATTTGAAATTTTTTAAAAATAGATAGTATATTCAGTAATTAACCATGCTAGATATATTGAAACGAGGACACTCCTATAACCAAAATGAAATGAGAAAGAAGATACTCTAAGAAACAAATGAATCTTAAATTTCATTCAACAACTTGGTTTACATGGCCTTGTAGACAATCCTACTTATAGATATCAAATTAACTTTTGCACATGACTTTTCCAAACAATAGGCAGTTCTTAGATTGGAATGACTACGATTTTCATGATTCTTAGATTATACATGGCACTTAATAGATTCATGCATTAAAATAATGCACGCAAGCCCCCAAAGTAGTTTAAATGAGTTTTCCATTTGTGTTACCTTTTTTCGCGTATTTATTCAGCTTGGATTTTCTGTAACTGCTGTTGTAACAACTGTGGCTATCCTTAAATCTGCTCTCTATAGTTGTCGTCGTCAAATTGTTGAATGAATGTTTGTGGTATAATACGATCTTACTTGTATTATAACTATGACCAATTGGACTAGTACCTTTTTTTTTCTATTGAAAATGAATATAGTATCATGTTTACTAAAACAAAAAACTTTTATATTAGTTGCAGTCCTCTTCTGTTACTTTTTGTTAACCACTTCATTGTGTGTCCTTTCTTCTGTTTATCTCCTTGGATGATCAGTTATTCGCCAGTAGAACCTTGAAGTTTTGTTCGATATCGTTATGTTTTTAAGTTATTAGAACATAGATGTGCATATATACTTTTCCCTTCACTGATATCTTTTATGTTTGGGAGAGTGATGTTGCAACACAATTCAGAAGTGAACAGAAGTGATATCGATAAATCAGTGAATTGTGATTACATAAGTCAATGAACAAGCTGTTACTCTTTATCTCCGCGGTCTGAAAATTCTGACTCGACTCAACTCGACATTTTGTGACTGCATAGTATTTCAACTCTTGTAGCCTATTTATCTGGCCAATGTAAATTGTGCTTCCTTAAGGAGTATGAAGTGAAATTGGTGCCTTGAAATGATTAGTAAATTAGATTATATATATACTTGTGCTGAGAATCCTAAATCCAATCTTTTTTTTTCCCTATGTTTGAATGTTCAGATATGGGCCTAGAGATAGTTTTTTCAAGATCTAATTTCAATCTTGAATCTTAATTAGTAGAATAATTAAGATCATATTTTAATTACTCTTAAGTAATTAACACTAAAATAAGAAATATTTTTAGTAAAAATATAAGTTATAGGATTTAGAATTTTTTTAATAATAAGTCACTTTCTAGTAAAGAATAAAGCATATTAATGGGTACTTTTTAGCAAAAGGTGAAATCCATCACTCTAACAATATCACACAGTCGGCTCCATGACTATCTATGATGAAATAAATCGAGAAGCTGTAATTGCACGACGAAGGAGGATATTGTCTCGACTTCGTCGAGATTCGAACATTATGCCCACTACTTCACGAATAAAAATTTTAAAATAAATAAATAAATTTCTAACATTAAACAAACAAAACCCGCATCGCCAGCTGAAACTCAGGCGACAAAGAGGTGCCGCGCCTGCTCCTCTCCTGCATTCCTCGATCTTCTCCTCGTCTTTCTTCTTCTTCAACGTTTTTTGTGCGGATTGAGGGAAGAAAGTGGTTCCTGTAGGGATTCGACCATGGACGACGACGATCTGCATGATTGGGGCCGGGGGGTTCATTGGATCCCATCTATGCGAGAAACGGATGACTGAGACGCCACACACGGTGCTGACCATGGACGTATACAACGACAAGATCAAGCACCTGCTCGATCCGGCGTCCTCTGCCGAGGGGCACCAGGCCCGCCACCCCTGGGACGGACGGATCCAGTTTCACCGCCTCAACATCAAGCACGATTCCAGGCTCGAGGGCCTTATCAAGATGTCCGATCTGGTTGGTCAGTTAATGCTTACTAGTTCACTTGGACACGCGCACATTCTTATCTTGCTTCGGATCTGTCATTCTCTGCAACAGTTAGATGCTCTCGGACTTGCATGTTCATTGTCTGTCAGTCTAGCTACGGTGTAGGGAACTCGGATCGGAACTGGTCTTTTTCATCTGTCGTCTGATGCTTTGAGCCGGTCTACGCTGATATCATTTGGTGTCTTCTTCCGTAAGGTCTTTTGATGAAGTTTTTCTTTAAAAATTGGATTTGCAGACGATCAACCTGGCGGCAATTTGCACACCAGCGGATTATAACACCCGTCCTCTAGACACCATCTACAGCAATTTCGTTGATGCTCTCCCCGTCGTAGGTTTTTTGGTTTCTTCACCTATCCAATTATGTATATAGATTTTCAGTACTTTGGTGTTTGTCTGATTTCTGGAGCGTGGTTGTGTAGGTCAGATACTGCTCAGAGAACAGCAAGCGTCTCATTCGCTTCTCCACTTGGGTGGTGTATGGGAAAACAGTCGGAAGCTTCCTCTACCAAACGATCACCCTCTCAAGAAGGTGTGAACCACAGCATTCACATAATTCGTTGTTTGCCTGAACAGTTAATCGTATGGAAATAAAGAGTCATATGTCTATCTAGATTAATTGATCAAAGCATGATAACATTCCCGAACTGCCATTGCTTTTTTTTTTTTTTTTTGCCTAGTGTAAAAGTATGTTATCTCGATTATCTATGTTAGCTCTCATCCTCATAAGTGTATAAATTAGTCATGATTGATTGGAGTTTGAAGGGAAAAGTTAGCTTGCTTGTCACAGTTAATAGATCATCACATAAGCACACCTCATATGGTTTGTCCGTATCTGTATTTAGGTTATGCCAAATTGGTTGGTCTGGAACCTCAATACAAGCAACCTGCCCCTTTCGCCTAAAAATTGTCATTGCTGATTTTAGATATGCAATTTAGTTATTGCATTGACTGACTCACGTCCCTCAACTCTGTTTTTTTTTTTTTGGATTATACACTTTAGTGGTATTGAATTGGGCGCCGATCATATGCAGAATTACATGAGATACTGTAGAATTTCATTACAAATAGGCATGGAAGTGACTATTAGTTTAAATGTAGAGAAAATAAGTTTTGAGGTGTAAGATAGTGAACAAGCAAACTATTTATAATTGATGCCATAGCTATATACCTTACCCTTGCCCATATCAGATTTCAGTATCTTGCTTACTTGATACTTTACTTTTCCCCCTCTCCATTCTGCAGATGAGAATATATGTGATCACATAGATACCATAATTCTATGTACTGAAAGAAGATGCATCCCCATGCATTTTTGGTCCTATTTGTAAGCAGAGGTGGTCATATGCATATCAAAGCAACTCATCGAGAGGCTAATATATGGTAAGTGTACTCATGTTTTCTTGTATCTGCAGAATGTAGTATTTTTGTTCTCACACCTTTTGGATTATTTGAAGCTGAGGGTGCAGAAAATGGTCTGGAGTTCACTATTGTGAGGCCTTTCAATTGGATTGGACTGAGGATGGACTTCATTCCTGGAATAGATGGTCCTAGTGAGGGTGTTCCTATGGCTTTGGCATGCTTTAGCAATGTATGTATCAGTCATGATGTAGGGACAAATACATATATCGCTTTCTAGCACGATCAAAGATGACAGATACATTTTGACCTGATACAGAATCTCCTACGACATGAGCCTCTAAAACTTGTTGATGGCGGTCAGTCCCAACGGACATTTGTCTACATCATAGAGGCTGTTCTGCTGATCATAGTAACTCTCTTGTTCCTCTATATTTCTTGCAGATTTGCTATGAAATAAAAACTGTTTTTACACCCTGCTAAACGCCTCTCGAGCTAATCCTCATATATTCAATGTCGGTAATCCTAACAACGAAGTCACTGTGAAGCAACTTGCTGAAATCATGACACAGGTACCTCTACGTTCTATGAGCAAATTGCAGATCTTCCGAGTCTTTCTTATCTTTTAATGAAGCTTGCCTGCTCTCCAGGTGTATTCAAAGGTGTCGGGGGAACCTCCTTTGGAGGTACCAACTGTTGATGTGAGTTCCAAAGAGTTCTATGGTGAAGGATATGATGATAGTGATAAGCGAATTCCTGACATGACCATTATCAATAAACAACTAGGTATTTAGCTAATACACCAACCTGAGTTTCCTTTTCAAGATTTTTATTCTGAACATGCAAGTTAACGATGGTGTAATTACAGGTTGGAACCCAAAGACATACCTATGGGACTTGCTAGGTTCAACACTGACCTACCAACATAAGACGTACTCAGAAGCCATTAGGAGATCAATGGCAAAGTCGGTTGCATCCACCTAGATGGCTCAAATAGAATGGATTTCCTGAAGGCATATCTATTCTAATCCAATTTGAAGGTCGTATTCGTTCTATTAGTTGGTTTATATTCTTTCCTTTACTAGTTAATATTGGGCTTTTATGACCCATAATTTTGTGTGATCCTAAGGAACTAACTACTGAAGAGCGTAACTTTTGCATATAACTCTTAACATATTTTTCTTTATTTTGCTAAACATTACTTGCAATTAGCTCACAGCTCTAGTCTCCAGGCATGATCCCACCCAACATCCAACAAGTCTAGGGGCTGCCAAAACTTCAACAAAAAACTACCCCTCTGAATATTGATTAAAAAGGACTGCAATGTCAAAAAAATCTTGCTGTGAATTAGCATTGGGAATCAAAAAGAGGCCTACAAAAGTCCACTCCTGACTGCACACTGCAATGTTATCATGTTCAAACAAACAATAGCCTGATGCTTCATAAAGCATTTAGAGACCCTAGTATTACATTTTGCTTTACTAGAATTAGTACCATAAAAAATCATGGAGATGCACCTTCCTAGTATATAATAGAACTTAAATTAGTGATATCTAGTCTCAATTGCATTATAAACTATATTTTGTTTTACATTTTACCAGAGTGTACTTGTGTAACTTATTCATATAAAACTTTTGCCCTCTTTTGACCTACTCTAAGAGCATCACTAACAACCACCTTACAATGTGTTTGGCCCTAGATTGCCGAAACCTACCAAAACTTGTCTACTATGTATTTAACTTATAACCATTAAAATAACGCTACATTTGATTAACATGCATGCCATTCTCACTAAAGCTTCTATACGATTCACATGCATGCTAACTCAACACCAAACAGATTCCATCTGATCCCAGCTTTTGCATCAGACCCAACTTGAGAAAGTTTCCACAGAAGGGGAATTCAAAAGCCTAACACCCTTTATGATAAAGCCAGAATACCATCAGAATTGTCCTAGGTGGGGGCAAAAGATGACAACCAATGTAGCTATTAATCAAAGTATTTGCCCCCTCCTTTAACTATCCAAAGCTGACAAGTCCTACCTGTTTTTTTTTTTTCAAAAAACACAATAATAAAAGCTGTAGAGCACATGCCTCTATGTCATCATATGCAGCAGTTTGTTTACCGGTAGCCTTAAATCTCTGAAGAATAAAATTCAAACAGAATTTCTTTAACGTATGCAGACTTGAGAGAGAACGGTGGAAGTAAAAGCAACATTTATTTGATGTGTTTAACTGAATCTAGTATGAACACTTGGATGGTTAAGCAGCGAGACTCACATCAATTATACTGCTAAATGTTTGATTTCCCATCGATGTCATTCTTACATTAAATTCCACCGTGAGGTAGATACGCAACACAGATACTTGTCATTTTAGTAGTGATCAGTTCGATGTTATATCACATCGAACTGACCAAAAGAAAGAAAAAAACAACAGCAACGACCGAAGCACACAAAAAGATACGTCCGTCTTCAGCTTCGTAAGCGACTGCTGTTGAGTCCCATACATCCTGACCACAGGTTCTTCAACGACCTCTTCTGCACACAGTCACATCTCTCACCGTCAGCAAAACACACATAACTACGAACTATAGAAAATCAGGGACGATGCAAAGATACGACGAGTATTATACACCCACCCTCTTGGGCTTCTGGCACAGGAGCTCAGGGGGTATCTTGTACAAGTCCTCGTCCACAGCCTTGGCTGCTCTGGGCCTTCTGGGAGTCGTCTGCTGTTTAAGATCAGCGATGGCCTTCACTTGCTTCCCCTTTTGCTCTTTCACATATGGTTTATGATCCCCTGCTGCATTACCAACTTTCTTGGCCTGAAAACATCCACACATCAGACTTGGGTATCAAACTGTTATGGCGATCCAAAAGTACCTTTCTATGGTGGTGTTGATAGGCTGGTGCTGTATGAGTCGGCAAACTGAAGACGCCCTCGTGTTCATGATCGCCATAATAATGACCTCGGATCAGCCCGGCCTGCAGCTCGAAGTAATGGGTGACGGGGAGCTCGTCGCAGTAATCCCAGTACCCAAATGCTGGAACCTGGCGCCTCTTCATCATGCACTCCTAAAATCGACCAAAATTTACCTCTAAATTTACATCCACACTAACAAAGCCAAATCTAACACACATACCTCCATCATTGTTGTGCTCTTAACTCAGAGAGAACTGGGGCAACAGGTTATATATATATAGAAGATGGAGAGGGAGAGGGAAGAGGAAAGGAAATGGTGGTTGAGAAAAATAAGTGGAGGAACAAGGGAATGTGAGCGTAGCAGCAAAGACACAGCAGCAGCAGCAGTAAGAGAGGGGTCTTAATCAGAAGGACAAGGCAAGAAGTGCTTTGGCCATCTTTACTAGGCATGGCCTGCTGCTGCCCTCGGGGTTCAGGGTAGGAAGCCACACTCATTGCCATCAAAGACCTAATCTATTCCTTTTCCACCACCACCACCTCCTCTCCCTCCCATTCACCCTTTTCCTCTGACTCTCCGGGCCCTTCTCCCAAGGCCAGCAGTAATGGCTCATTCGCACTCACCCTTTGGTCTCCACTAGCCAAAAGCCCCCATACCCCTCACTGCTAGGCCATGCCATGGTGTTGACGTTCGACTTGGGCCGCGCCGGTTGAGAAGCTACCCCTCTCCGCCTCGGTACGCCCCCCACGCACCGTCACGTGAAACCACGTCAGTGGTGTTAACTCTTCCCCGGCATCGGGAGTCACAGCTTCATCCTGTTTCTCGATAAAAGGAAACCGTTCGTTGTCAAACTCCATGGAGCTCGACGAGGCGCATTGAATGAGGAGGAGGCCTTTCGGAGCGTTTCTTTTGTTGGATCCTGGAGGAGGAGGCCGTGTACCTGTTGGATTGCCATTGTTCGTCCTTATTGGCCTCATAATTATGCACTAATTGCTCTTGCTTTTGCAGGAATTACATGCACCGCAGTGCTGCTGCTGGCTTCCGCTCACTCCGCCCGATGAGGCTTGTTCCTTCGGTTTTAGCAGCGTTTCGTACGTGGATTAACTGTTGAATAGCGACGACGCCTAACGTGGTCTTGCTTGCTTACCTTCGCCTCGGGGTAGTTGAATCGTCAGAGTTGTAACGAATCTGAATTGAAATTCACAGTCGATATTAAATTTTCTCCTTTGTTTGAAACATTAAGCTTATGAGTTTTTGCAAATTTCTGTACGTATTCTTGAAAGTAAAAAAAATATTACTTTAAACAGATTTGAGTTGAAGTAGCTTGTTAAATCATCATCGAGAGGGGAAGTGCATAAATATTGCCCTTGTTCTTAAATCATTGATGATTGAGTCGGTCTAGTATGAAATGGGTTAGAGGCAATGGATTTGACAACCTTTTGACTTGTAAAAAAGTTAGTCAAATTGATGATAAGGATTGAGTTAAATACTATAATTATGAGGTCGACTGTATGAGATCTGACAAATTCATTTTTATGAAAAACAAAATTGTTATTTATTTTAAAATTTCTATTTAGTTGTATTAAAAATGCATAAAATAAAATAAATATAAATATAAATATAAATACAACTACTGTATGAAACAATTAATGGTTCATGTATCATCATTATGTAGTCACAATTTAAACTATTACGTGAATTTAAATTAATCATAATTTAAAAATAAAGGTGTAAAACAATATAATTCTAGAGGTTCAATGAACACAACATATACTTCTTTGTATTGGTCAACATGGGACTCAAAGAACTTAAAAAGAAAATCTAAGTGAGTAGGTCAAAACTATTATTCGCAGACTATAAATAGAAATTCATACAAATTAATAGAAAAGTGACAAAAAAATAACTGATTAAATGAATCGATTTGTCTGTCGGTAGAACTTTCTTGTTGAACAAGTGAGCCATTGATCGAGTGCATCGAGAACTCTTTTTTTTTATTATGATTAAAATCGAGCAGAGTGCTAGCTTTTGATTATTTAAATAGAGTCTGCCTGCCTCTTGATTTTCACCCGAATCGAAGCAACTGAAGCGTTTGAACTGGAAACGAGCCTTTCTTATATAAAAATTTATTATTCTCTTCCAATCAAAAAAATCCCCTTACAAATCTCAAATTTCATTGTTAATTAATTATTCGAAAACCTTAATTAATCCCTCTCTTCCATGTTACTAATCCTTGCCAATTACTTGACCTAGATTACGCACAACTGGCTGGCCTCGTCCACCCCAAAATCGTTTGACTATCTCCATGGCCATGCATGTAGAAGCTTCAACTGCAAACGCCTTCAATCCCACTCTTCCCGCCTTTGCTTTCAGTGCTCTCTAACCTTTTGCACACAATTCAACTCGCGATCGCCGGCCCTCCCTCCCTAGCTCCTCCTCCTCCTCATTATATACAGGCCCTCGCATGGGATTCCAATTCCAACCCCTGCTTCGATCGCATTTTCTTAGCTAGCTAGCCCGCAGCTGAGGCATGGGGAAAGCCGCCTCCGCCTCCGCCGCCGCGTTATTCCTGGTGGCCGCGCTGCTGCTGGCGTTGGGGGTCGCCGCGGCTGGAGAAATCGTCAGCCAAAGGCGGCTCCTCCAGCAGAATAATGGCAGGAGGAGGTGCACCATCAACCGCGGGGTCTGCCAGAGGCAGGGGCTGCGTTGCTGCGGCGACGAGTGCGTGGACACCAGCAGCGACGAGTACAACTGCGGGCGGTGCGGGCACGAGTGCGACTTCGCGTACCGCTGCTGCGGCGGACGGTGCGTGGCGCTGCAGTTCGACGTGAACAACTGCGGGATCTGCTTCAGGACCTGCCATAATTGCACCTATGGGATGTGTGACTACGCATAGTAGCTACATGCATGCATTCCCATCGATCGTCGCTCGCTCTCTCGCTCGCTCGCCGCTATTAATTGTTGAATATATATATGGTAATAAATGATCGAATATATATGTATTTAATTTGCTGCTGCTCGTCGAACAGTGTTTAATTAATTAAATATCAAAAGGTCGAATTAATTAATTAATACTTATACGCGCCGATCTAGCTTGTTATTGTACTGATAAATGATAATACAAACTTTATTTATGCAATCTTCATCTCGTACTTGAACAAAGTTCTGCTCCTAATTAATTCGTTTGATCAATGTAAAATTTCAAATAATGCATGTGTTTCTGTTAAGATCGCCTCTTAGACACATCACCAACCACGCAGCATCGGAGGTTGACTTTGTGAGGAGGAAGGAGATGATGAGCTCTGGGGTTTGCGAGCACCAACACAGTGAGAAGGAAAGTTAGAAGTGCTCTGACTTGACTACTTCGACGTTGAAGTCAATTACCAGAAGGAGAAAAAGAAATTTGTAGGAAAAAACGTATTGAGTTCGTTGAATGTAATTAAGCACGTGTATCTGTTATGTGCTGAGAAAGAAGATTATATAGGTGAAGAGTGAGAAAGTTATACTGGTCTGTCTTGTCATTAATTAAGGAAAATATCCAGTGGTAAGATTTTGTAAGGAGATATGTCCTGTTAGAGTGTGGAAAATGTCTTATCATGGTCATAATAGCATGAAATTGCA
The DNA here is from genome assembly GCF_044706935.1 of Curcuma longa. Lineage (NCBI taxonomy): Eukaryota > Viridiplantae > Streptophyta > Magnoliopsida > Zingiberales > Zingiberaceae > Curcuma > Curcuma longa. Next base: position 11,696,841 of record NC_133862.1, on the reverse strand, counting down.
TCATTCAGCATTATACTGTGATAACAAGGGGCAAGTTATCATGTCACATAATTACTCAAAATTTTTTATCGACGATTTGACTAACTGATAAAGATAGAAAGGGAAATTGGTCTGGCCTTGAGTGGGGCTGAGCAAGGAACGAGCATAGTCAAGTGGAGTCCGAATACGGCTGAATGGGATCTGAGCTAAGGCTCTTGCTCTTGGTACTGTGCTATGGGTACTTTGGTACTCTGCTAGGGGCCATGGTTGTGGGATGGGCCGAGCTAGATTTGGGCAGAACGAGAGGTGGAGCAAGGAGTCGTCGGATAGAGCGTGGCCGAGCTGAGTGAGTGAGCGGCGGCTCACGAGTGGATGGGTAGGTGGCGGCTCCCGAGTGGTTTGAGTGAGTCGGAGTGGGTTGATATAGGATCAAGTCAACTTGATATAAAGTCAAGTCAACCTTCTGTCCGATGTGTCCCGACCTTACACTAATCTTTACGGGCTGGATCATAACACCCATAACAACATGCTAATACGTTTTCAGCATATATATATAATTAATTTTAAAGCACAACGTGAAACATAAAAGAATAGAAAAGTGGCCAAAAAAGGGGTAGTAACGGGTTTGATGTAGCAGCAATGTATATCTATATTGTCAACGATCGAGATCCTCGTGCGATGGATGGATCAAGCAAGTTGTCAAACTACTGTACATGTTGGATCCTCTTGTTCATTTTTATAAGAAATACATATATTTTTTAAATGGATTATTTAGACTTTGGGCTAAAGACTTTGGAATTGATTATGCTTATGAAGCATGTTTTGTGTTATCAGTGCCCTTTGAAGGTTGGGAAGGAATGCAACGATTAAGAATTAAAATGGTCATGTAACTAAACAATTGTTTAGAGTAATTAAGTCTTAGTAAATTGAGGTAGGCGAATGAGGTCACTTCACAAAATAGATAGATAGAAGACTGGGATCGGATTTAACTGCCGTTGAAAAAAAAAAGTATATATAACTTATCGCTGTTAGAGCTTGTAATATTAGACATTACTCAACTTCTTTTAAAATTTAATTAATATAAACACACCAACTTGGGCAATTCTCATCCAATAGCTGAACTGGCAATGGATGAATTGAGTTTGGTGAGGCACCTAAAGAGGTCATTCATAGAGCATCATTCAACCCTTCTCTTATATCATCAACTGGGGAAGCTGTTTGAAATAGCCCCTGGACTGGACTATGGTAGTGGTAAGTATAATTTGGAGCTTTTTATGCACTCAGGATTTGAAACTCAAGGAATGTAAAAAGTTCGTCTCTCACGTTTGAAATGTTGATGCAATCATACTCAAGGAATATAATTTTAATTTTTGATAATATTTAAATTAAGGCAGATGAAATGATGAGATCTAACTTGTGCAATAAGTGTGTAAAGAAAAATCCTCATAGGTTGGAGACCGGATGTAAGACAAGAAAAGTTCAAGAAAGTCGAGGACTTGATTCTTGACAAGAGGAAGTCTGTGCAAATCAGAAGATCGGTTGTAAGGCAAAAAAAATTTAAGAAAATCATTGAATTCTTGGAAGGAGGAAACCCAAGCATATCTAACTTGTGCAACCAGTGTGTAGAGAAAAATCCTCTTAGGTTGGAGACCAAATGCAAGATAAGAAAAAGTCCAAAAAAGTTGAAGATCGAATTCTTGACAAAAGGAAGTCTGTGCATATTGGAAGACCGAATGCAAGGTAAGAAAAATCTAAGAAGGTCATTGAATTCTTGGTAGAAGGACGAAACCCAAGCAGATTGTGGATCAAATGCAAGGGTGAATGAAGATGCAGAGACATGAAAACTCCAAGCACAAAAGTTCAAAAAATAGGAGGTTCATTTGACATTGAATGCTTGGGTATGAGGGTAGAAAAGATTAGGTGAATTCAGGTCTCTATTAATCGATTGATACTCTGAAAAATAGAAGGAAGCATTTAGATCGAAATATCAATCTATTGATGGTTAAATCAATCGGCTTATCTCAATCGTGAACCAAACAAAAGTAAGTCGAATTCGATTGATATAATCAATCAATTTATGTCAATATCAATCGACTGATGATGATCATAAATCAAATAGAAGATTATCGATTCAGTTGTTAAATTCAACTGATGACATCAATGGATTAATGGTGGGCATCAATCGATTAATGTCGATTAGAAATCGAACAGAAGCTTATCAATTCAGTTGTTCAATTCAACTGATGACATCAATCGATTAATGGTGAATATCTTTAGAATCGACTGATGTCGATCAAAAGCAAGTTGATTCGATTGTGAGATTCGATTGCTTGCTGTCAGTTGATTGATAAAACATATCAATTAATAAATATTTAAATTACCAACAAAATCTAATAGATTTCATAAATCATTTAATGATATAAAATAGTTATTGAAGACTATATCAATCGACTGACGTCTGAAAAGAAGCTTGCAGTTTATTCAAGATAAGCTTTCATATAAAAGGAAATGGGAACGGTTTGAAGGCAAAGCTCCAATCTTAAGTCAACTTTTTTGTGCTAACTCCTTGTTGAGAAGTTTTTGAGCTCAATCCCTTTCATTTGTGCAAGTATTTGAAGAAGAAGAAGCCCACATCCACAATGATATCAGCGTAACTTCTTGCTTCATTTTCTTCTTATGTTGTTGTTATGTTGTTGTAATATTGCTGTAAGAGTTCTCCGCATTTGGATTTGGTTGAGAAGCAAAAAATTAATAGAGGTTGTAGAACCCAAATTTAGGTCTTGGACTAGCTGCCATGGGAGGTGGTAAACCAAATAAAATAAATTTATTAGCATTTGTGCTGTGAGAGTATCACTTCAAAGTTTCCCTTGTGTTAATATATCTTAACGGCGAAACGATTAGAGTTATTTAACCCTTTTCTAGCTCGTAAGGTCCTAACACGAATCACTAGGATCGTTGGGATATCGTGTGGACCGCCACTTGTATTTTGAATTTATCTTAGTAGTCGATGAAAATTTTTCATGAAACTAGATCGGTCACCTTTAGGATTAGCCGGATCATAAGACTTGAATACTTGGATTATTAAAAAAAAAATGAGAGCCATCCATTTGCACTTTTAGATTTATCATATGGATAAATTAGGAAAAAAAAATTTAAAATAAATTATTTTTTAATTTATAAATATTTAAAATAAAATTTATTGAATTAAATAATTTGATTTTAATTAGATTTCACTATCTTTGGGATTAGTTGAACATAATCTAGAACCTGAATTAATAAATAAAATAAAAATAAAAATGAAAAGGAATAAATTATGCTTTGATTTATCTAAATTATTAATATATAATAATAATAATAATAATAATTCATGGACAAACTCAATCTCTTGGCCATTGTACAAGTTCTCTTTCATAATTAGGGAATGTCAATTCAGATGAATTAAATCGGATCAGATCAAAATATAGAGATTATAAAAAAATCTCAAATTGAACCTAATGAGAATCCAAACACAACTTGAAAATTATAAACCCAAACTTATCCAAATTTGAATTCAATTTGAAAATTATAAACATAAACTCAAATAATCCGACCAATTCGAACAATTCAACTGATCCAATTAAATTTTTTTATTATTTTTTTAATAATTCTTTATTTCTATCTTAATATTTCATCATGATCCTACTAACCTTCTATTATTATTGATATATATATATATAATATCTTAATTTTTAAAATAAAATTTAATTTAATTCTAAAATAACTTCATCCTAAATTCAGATCAAATGGAATAAATCTGAACTCAACCCTAATCAAAAAAATTTTCAGATCAGATCTGACTCAAATCTTAAAATTTTTAATTCTAATTTGATATTTTAAAAATCGATCCCGATCGAATTGACCGATTCGGTTGCATTTTTGACATCCCAGCCATAATCAATAATCAATAGCAGGGCAAGATCCTGCAATCCAATCACCAAAGGGCGGAAGATTGGAATCCTATTCGCCTCTTCTGGCACAACTGAAAGATAAGTAAGATGTCTTCTTCACATGGATGGTTAATGGATCAATATGGTATTTGCTATAAGAAGCAGAGTAGAGTGGGCGGGTCAGAATCAGTTGGCTCGGAGCGATGGCGGGCAGCAGCAATTGTGATGCTGTGGACATGGCAGCAGGCGGCGTCGGCGGCGCGAAGCTGCTGCAGTTACTAAACGTGCGGGTGGAGGGCAGCGGCGAGCAGGTGGTGGTGCTGTCGCACGGCTTCGGCACGGACCAGTCGTCTTGGAACGGCATCCTCCCCTTCTTCGTCCGCGACTACCGCCTCGTCCTCTACGACCTCGTCTGCGCCGGCAGCGTCAACCCTGACCGCTTCGACTTCCGACGCTACGCCACCCTGGACTCCTACGTCGACGACCTCCTCGCGGTCCTCGACGCCCTCCACGTCGACCGGTGCTTCTTCGTCGGTCACTCTGTCTCTGCCATGATCGGCATCCTCGCTGCCATCCGCCGCCCCGACCTCTTTCTCAAGCTCATCCTCATCGGCGCCTCCCCTAGGTATTAGCTCTAATCGATTTCCTGTAACTCATTCCGCGATGATTTGTTGGGGTTGGGAAATTGGGGTTCCAGGTTTTTGAACGACGGGGACTACCATGGGGGGTTCGAGAGAGCGCAGACCGAGGAGGTGTTCTTGGCGATGGAGTCCGACTACGAGGCGTGGGTGCAGGGGTTCGCGCCGATGGCGGTGGGCGTGGACGTGCCTGCGGCGGTGCAGGAGTACAGCCGGACGCTGTTGAACATGCGGCCGGACATCTCGGTCTTCGTGTGTCGGACGGTGTTCAACAGCGACCTGCGCGGCGTGCTCGGCCTCGTCCGCACCCCCTGCGTCGTCGTGCAGACCGCCAAGGACGCCGCCGTCCCCCTCTCCGTCGCCTCCTACTTCAAGCACCATCTCGGCGGCAACACCACGGTGGAGCATCTCCCCGTCGAAGGCCACCTCCCCCACCTAAGCGCCCCCGCCGTCCTCGGCCAAGTTCTTCGCCGTGCCTTAGCTTCCCCTCGGTAGCAGCTGGCGCGAGTCGCATTCAATGATTTGAAAGCATTGACTGTTGAAGATATTTGTGAAGGGATGCATGAGGCTGTGAGAAGAAGTTGGATATTATTGATTATAATAATAAAATTATATATATATTCATCAAATTTAGATAAGTATGAATAAATTTTTAATTTAAATAATTATTTATATAAAATAAAAGTAATTAAAAATTGATAATTAAATTAATTAAATATTTATAAATATATATATACATATCTAATTTAATATGTCCTTTCAAGATCGAAAAACCTCGATGTTGAATGAGAAATACACAACTTGGCATTTTGGATACGTTTGCAAATAAAATGATAGTCCAAGACAATATGCTTTACATGAGAAGTGAAAATTGAATTAGCACAGCAATAAGTGGCTATAACATTATCACTATAGATGACAGATATAGATAAAATGGGAACATATAATTTTCAAAAAAGAAAATAAATTCAAGAAATTTCAGCAGCACCCAATGTTATGGCTAGATCTTCAACTTCCAATGGATCTTTGTTTCTTAGAACTCCAAGAAATTGGATTGAAGCCCAGGAAGATAACATCTCTGTTTCAATGGAACAACGATTATTAAGTTTGTCATCCCAACCAGTATTAGTAAAGTCACGAAGAGATAGTGATGTCTTAAAATGAATATGAAGACCATAAGCAAGAGGTAGATTTCTGCCACCACGACGTTGCAATGAGATTTCTACCACCATATCATTGTCGATTAATAGCCGAATAAATGTTATTATTGTCTTTGCACGCCTGACTTGAAACTTCAATAGTGAACTGTCAATGGTCGGTCATTTCCGTTTAAGAGGTTACATATTCATCATTAATCATTCAATCATGGCCATTAATGATTCCGTTACACACTAGCAAGTAAATTAAAGAAAAGGTTGATCCAGTGACAAAATGTTAGAAGAACGATAAAAATATAAATTTAGAAAATTCAAGAATTGAAAATTAGTTAGCCAATTCTATTTCCTGATCCAAGCTAGTAGCATCTTGAGTGTGGTCTGACTCTTGAGTATCTATGGTCTGCACGTACACACCATGGTTTCCTTCCTCACCATGGCTTTGTATCATCCTATCCACGTAATGATTTGTCAGGCTTACATATCGATGAAGAAGAGTCGATGAAGAAGAGTGGAATCAAAAAATAAAAGCTTGTCACTTTTATTAAAATTGTAAGAATTGCAAGAAAAATTCAAAAAAAAAACACCCGACAGAACTAAAACAACATTATTAGAGATTAAGTGACGAACAATTTAGAAGAAGGATGACCCAAACAAGAGTACCAAAGGGACGACAACACAATGATGGAGATGAGGAGTGGGTGCAGATGAGAGAGACTTGAAGAGTGGTCAAGTATAGATTTCATTATTACACAAATCCGTGAGCAGAAGAGCTCTCGTTCGTAGATCCTTCACTTGAGAATAAGAAGGTTAAAAAAGTAACCGATACATTATTAGTGCAACATAATTGGAAATTTGAGTGGGGCTCGTCGGATTAGCCCGCCCCGCCAAACAAGGTGGTTCAAGTGGGTCGACTCATCTAGACCCGCAACCTGTGTGGATCAGCTCGTGGCGGGCTTGAGTTGGCCCGTGGGTTGAGAAAATTTATTTTTTTCTTCAAAATTTAAAACTAAAGTAGAAAACTCAATAGACTAATAGACTTGACTCATTTAAATCACAATCCAAATTAAAAAATTTCAACTTATTTAAATTGCACATACACCCACCATGGCTTCCTTCCTCACCCTGGCCTACATACCAATTTTGGAGGCGATCAATTCAGTTCTGGAAATTTTTCATCAACCATCAAAATAAATTCGGAAAACACTCGTGCCAACCCATGACATCAGGCTTTCACGGCTCGCACAAAATCCACTGTAGGTGAAAAATTACTTTTTGAGTGGAGTTTCGAATAATGATTCTTCAATTTATGCCACCAGGTGTAAGAACTCTCCGCGAACTACTAATTAATTTGTCTATAGCACTACTCATGGTTTTGCAGATGATGGCCCTTTTCCTAGCTACCAGTTCATGCATGGCCGCACGTAGCTAGAAGGAAGCCATACGGGTTGAACTGACGTCCTTAAAGCCCGCTAGGTTTTAATTGGCAGTGGAATTTGTTTGAGTACTGCACTAAAATAGTTAAGTTTTCTATGGGTCTGAACTTCCAAGGATGATCAAGAAGAATTTCAAATAATTGAAAAGGCTAATCTATAAACTTATGAAAATGGATTAGAGTAAAAATTGATAAGAAACCAATTTGGTTGAGTAATTAGGGTTATGGTCGACTGAGGGGACGAATAGAAGATGCATGTACCTTTTATATATTTTCGATTTCTTGCACAAACTTCACACGAATACAATCATTAGGTAGTAAAACTCACCATTTGTAAGTATTAATGAAGACAAAATGTAGTTCCTCACTTAGTCCACGGCCCACCACTGTGTACTATCCCTTGAAAAAAAGGCATAAGGAAAGTCTTTACATTTAAGAAGGACGTACACATCAATAAGTATAAAAGTTTGGCCCAAGCTACAGAGCTTTGTCTTATATCGGAACAAGTCAACAAGATCCAAGTCTCCCAAGTCTTAACAGATATTGTCGAGCTCGTAAGTCTCACCCTCAACTTTGATCACTTGGATCATCCTTCCATCGTACAATATTTTTTCTTCCATCGATACTTGTTAAATCATCAACTTGTCCACTTGCATGTGCTTGACAAATATATTAGTGATCATTGTAAAGACTTATCTTATTGTCTCACTCAAAGAAATGATTCACTAGATGACTCTTTTTGTTATACTCTCAACTATGTTATATATACTGTCTTTGTTAGTGTTAAATATATGTTTATTTTATATTTTGATCATATACACAGTACTCACTGTTGGTCGGTGGCGGACGGAACGGATGCAAATTGATATCGGATCGTTGAGACTAATGTTTAACACTATCTCTGTAAAACGATATTGCTCTGTTACAAGTGCTTACGGATAGCAGTAATTCATTTTCCAAGATATCCGTCTCGGAATAGTAGCACTTCAAATTCTGAGACTAGCACAAGATAAGATGAATGCTTCAAGGGATGAGTTGAATTGACGATTCGATGAAATTTTCAGCATCTGGAGGGATCTATTTATAGATAGGGAAGAGGTCATAGAATACCCTTTGGTGAGTGATTGTGATTTTTGGGCAATTGTAACCCCCTTCAGATCTCTTTTTGTCATCAGCCGTCAGATCTGGATCTAATGATCCATTTGATTTGATGCTTTAGATCAACCCTCCTCATTAGTAGTCAGATCGCGATTCTTCGTGATCCAACGCTTCAGATCATATCACATGTGATCCATCACACCTCTTTGATCAACGGTTGTCATCCATTCACCCATTTAGTAGTCCATTCATCTCTCCCTACCCATGTGGATGCCACATAGGCACTGCCACGTCACATGTGAGTCTAACACGTCATTCGAGTGCCACGCAAGCATTGTCACATCCTCTGAAGCATAAATTTAAGCTCCTTGCGATGACTCGCACATGCGAAGTGCAAAGTACGCCAACAAAGTACCCATTGCGCGTGTGGCGGACCGCGGGTTCGTAGGTGCAAGTACTTGCTCGCCGGTTAGAAAAGAGTACATGGGCTTTTGTGTTAACTCCATTAATACAACAACATTAATAAGGAAGGGAAGCCAATCAAATTTTTCTGATGTAGGACTATTCTCCATGCACTTCCTTATATGCTGACTTTGAACAATTAATTTCTCATTTACCTTTAATCGGTTTTGAGCAAATTAATAGTCTAAATCTATCTACGTGAAACGTAAATTTTGATTTTGAAGTTAATTTTAACTTTCATCGATTAATGACACTATGATTTTTCACAAAACTATATTAGTCCGTTAAGACCCAATATCATCCAACGCTCACTTGCAATTTAATCTGTCTCCTGCTTATTTCATTTGTGCTTATCATTGTTCTCGAACTAATCCATTAAACCGATTGAAGTGCAGCAAAAAAAATCAGAAAAAGGATCCTTCCTCCTCACTTCAACACTTTGTCATATCCATTTGTTTGGTAGGATCAATAATTACTTGATCCATCAACCTCCTGCCAAAAACTATGCCATTACTCATCGCTCTCAGTATAAAATATAAGACTGATCTTTGACCACCCTTAAAGTAGGCTCCGATCGCATTAACTTTTCTTGGACACATGGACTGTAGTTTCTGCACCGACTAAACTCACCAACATTCTTTTTCAGAAATTAAGCTGAAGCTCTGCTATAGTCAATGATCAGTTCATCCAGGTCGATGTGGATGAGAGGGTGCCAAGTAATTACATTGCTGAAATTGAAAAGAAAGCCATAGTTAATCAGCCATGATTGGGACTGAACAAAATAGATAGAATGCAAATCATATAGGATCCGAAGAAAACTAGTTAATTAATGATCAATTAGCTTGTGGGACACGCGTTTGGTTTCTTTATGGTCGTTTTTAATGGTAAGGAACGCGGAAGATGGCCGATCACATCAGTTTGTTCTCCCATGGCCGGGTCAAATTTGACGATCGCTTCTTCGCACCAATGGGAGGAGCCATTGAATCTGATATGGTGGGATTTAATCTCTCTTCTCTATTACAAATTGTCCCCCATCTGTTTCCAGCGACTGCGATTTAATTAATTCCCAAGAAATCTTCAATACTTTTCATTATGCAGATTGTTTACTCCCCTTTCCTTGTCTACGCTTCGTTAACTTTTTAGATACAATAAATAATTTGCCGAATAAACAATTTCCCGTTCCACAGTGATGGCAATTGCAATTGCCATGCAAGTGCCACATTTTTCTTCGCCTTCGCATCAGGATGAAGGAAGCACCCACGCACGCACTGAGTTTTTTTTTTATGGAATGCGATTGATGGGATGTAAATGAGACGGTTAGATTCCCAGGGTTTCTTCGTCTTCCGGGCCCGTGGGAATTTAATGGATTAATGGTCAAGTCGGCGCAGTCATAGCCGCCATTTTTTTTTGTTCTCCTCTTGTTTAATTTGCATGTCATCGTTGCCGCCTCCTTCGCCACGAGCTCCACCACCTCCGCCTTCGCTGAGTCGATCGATATAATTCATTTATTTAATGATTGATGCGCCTGTCGATGTGCGATCAGTCTGTGCGATATCCGCGTCTATATATACGCGCTTCCCTCGATCTCTAATGGCTCAACCACTCATCGGAGAGGAGAGCAGGGGACCGGCGTGTTTTTTTGCAGCGATAATTGGTTTCGTTTGATCAGCGGATCGATCGCAGGGGATGGGCCAGGGAGGTGGGGAGGTGAGCATTGCGGTGAGGGTGTACGATCCGGCGAAGGACCTGTCGGCGACGGAGGCCGTCGACCGGCTGTGCGACTGTGGCGCCACTGGCCAGGTCTCGCTCTGCATGGACCTGCTCGGCGACCCTGCCTCGCGCGTCCGCCACTCCCCCGCCTACAGAATGCTGGTACATCTGCTTAATTAATTAGCTTCTTCTCTTATCGTCAATGCGATGATGGTGATGGAGTAATCATTGGTGATTTTGAATGAATTGATTAAGGTTGCGGAAACGAGTTGGCCAGTGAAGGAAATCGTGGGCGTCGTCCGTGGCAGCATCAAGGTGGTCGCCTGCGGGCGGAAGATGGCTCCGCAGGGTGGCGGCGGAGGCATGTTGAAGAAAGGCCATGCTCCGGCGGAGGCGCGTCCCATTTACACCAAGGTCGGCTACATCCTCGGCCTTCGAGTCCTTCCTTCTCACAGGTAATTTGTTTATTGGTCGGGGATTTGGCCGGAGTTTGTGTCCATGCACTGATTGCTTCGATTTGAATGAATGAATGAATGAATGCGTTTGAAAATTGAACAGGAGAATGGGAATCGCATTGAAGCTGGTGGAGCAAATGGAGGAGTGGTTTTGGGAGAAGGGCGCGGAGTACGCGTACATGGCGACCACCAAGGGCAACAAGGCCTCGCTGGGTCTCTTCACCGACCGGTGCGGCTACTCCAAGTTCCGGACGCCGTCCATCCTCGTCCACCCGGTCTTCGCGCACCGCCTCCCCGTCCCACTCTCGACCACCGTCCACAGAATCCAGGCTTCGGACGCGGAGCTCATCTACCGCCGCCGGTTCGCGGGCACTGAGTTCTTTCCGCGCGACATCGACGCCATCCTCGCGAACCCCCTCTCCCTCACCACGCTAGTCGCCGTGCCCTCCGGCTGCGCCGCGGCGGAGCAGTGGCCCGGCGCGGAGGCCTTCCTGGCAGCGCCGCCGGAGTCGTGGGCCCTGGCCAGCGTCTGGGACTGCGGCGGCGTGTTCCAGCTCGAGGTGCGCGGGGCGTCGCGGCTGCGGCGCGCGGCCGCGGCCGCGACGCGGATGGCGGACAGGGCCATGCCGTGGCTACGGATCCCCTCGGTGCCGGACCTCTTCCGCCCGTTCGGAGCCTGGTTCCTCTACGGGGTCGGAGGCGAGGGACCGGCCGCCCCGGCGATGACCGCGGCGGTGTGGAGAGAGGCGCACAACAGCGCGCGGGGGGCAGCGGCAGTGGTGGCCACTGAGGTCGCGGAGACGGAGCCGCTCCGGCGGGGATACCGATGTGGCGGCGACTGTCGGGGGCGGAGGACGTGTGGTGCGTCAAGCGGTTGACGGAGGAATACAGCGACAGCGCCGTCGGCGATTGGACCAAGTCGGCACCGGGGCCCTCCATATTTGTGGACCCCAGGGAATTATAAAACACCAACAACATACGATGATAATCACTTTTCTATTTATTTTTTTTTATAAAGATGGTAATTTTCAGTTTCTTTCTTTTTCTCTCCATGTATATATATATCTATATTGATATGATAAAATTTGGATAATGAAAGAGGTAGAAAATAATGAAATGGAATAGATGATTATGTGAAAATTAACCTAATATGTTTACCATGTTTATTACAACTAACCAACCCTAATTTATTTGTAATCCCAAACACTAATAAAAACAGCAACAAAACTACAAGTGTTTTATTTTCTATCACTGACTCGCCATCCTCCATGAAAATTAAAAAGATACTATTTGACATGGACCCATCTAATCAACAATCTTTGGATTCTAATGATCATCAGTTGAAATATGGCTGGCCCCACACTAGACACCATTGTCGACCACCCAAAAAGCTCACAGTATCAGGGGAAAACAATAATGCCTTAGTAAAAAGCCTTTTTCAATATTCATGATGCACTTCAACAATTCTATGAATACTTAATGCCCCTTGAAGGAGCTTAGCGAGGATCTATCAGTTAATTCTTCAAATGAAATGAAGGCCACGTCCCATTGTTGAACCTTGCAAATTAACTTAATCAAGACAACTATAGTACAAGTATATTTTATATATTTTGCTCATGATCTTGACTTTGTAGGCATTCATCTTCCTCCAATTATGCCCACATTGAAATCCGAGTAATCAATCAATTTCTTTTTAACAGTCAACTGTTCATAATCCATTTGTTTCCTTGGAGAGAACGGGACCCAAGTCCTTTCAATGACTTGCAGTTGAAGGACAGATGTTTTGGTGGAAAAGGTGTGAAGGACAAGAATGAAAGTGAACTTACTTCGCAATGGTCAAAAAGCAGAGGACCGTGCGTGGCATGCCAAGGAGAAGAGAGAAATAAACACGCCGAGTCAAAAGCACTGCATGAACTTTTGCAACGCACCAATAATTGAGAGAGAGTGTTGATTATTGCAGTTGACTCGAGAGTTTTGGTGCACCTAAACACCACGTTTTATTGCCACGACTCTGCTGTGGTTTCACATTACTGGAGTCAATTAAGCGAGCATTTCAAAGTTTTTTGCTTGAATGAGGTTTCTTCAAGGATCATCTTGATGCATGCATCAATACTTTTGGATTTCTAAGATCATGAGTAGATAAGACCTACCTACGTTGGCTTCTCCACGTTAACATCACATGATCCAATTTTGATAATTAAGTTGGTCCAAGTTGAGTCATTGCGAACAGAGTGAGTCTCAGCTGAATGATCGATCTCGAGCTTTTGTAAGTTGAATGCTTGTTCTTTAGATTTGGTGATGCACATCACTTCCTTAGCATTTAAACACATGGTAACTGTGGCTTTCAGGATTATTGGAAAGAGGCAGGCAAATCTTTGTAAGATTGCGATGAATATAGAGAAAGAGTTGAGTTAATTAACTGACAGCACACTCATCTGCTTATGCTTTAATTATCATGTTCAATTCCATGTCGCACGCATTGAATGTAGATTCTATATCCATGAATTATTTTTTGAAAACTGGAGGGATTTAAACATATGGAATTGAATAACCAATCATTCTAATTAAGAATCATGACAAAAGATAATATACATTACTGGTGAAGTCATGGCACTGCTTTTCTGCCCTCGTTACTTTACTGGCCAGCAAGATTAAGAACACAGTGTTGTGGTACACCAAATGCTTTGGCCTGATCACAATGCCAAATCTTGCTGTGATCTTGTCATGGCTACTGTTCCAGCCCTGTGAACTTTAGCACTGAAGGAGAGGCAACCTCAAACCCCTCTGTTGCTGCTGCTGCTGCTGCTCTTCAATTCAATGGATCAGTAGCCAAACAATGGAAGTGCAAACAAGAAAGCCCGTGCCCGTGTGAGGATATACGAGTTACAAATTCCTCTGCTTACTTCATCACATTATATATCATCCACATTCATAATGTGTTTTAGGTGACAAAGAAAAGGAGCAATTCGCAGTTCAAGAAGGATGAAGGAAGTGCCAGTCATGCAATTGCAGTTCAAGGCTCAAATGATGACTCAAATGGTTCTCTGAAGCTGAAGGGAGAAGCTACTATGAAAGTGTGTATTTGTTTGATGTGATCTAAAGAAAAGGAGAGAAAGGATCAATGAGAGGTTGAGGATTTTACAGAACCTGGTTCCGAGTGGAACAAAAGTAAGCATCAAAATGATTAAGTATAACTGTTTTTGACAGGGGCGTATCAGCACAATGCTGGAAGAAGCAGTTCAACGTGTGCAAGTCCAATTAAGTTAAGGTTGGCATTTTCTTGCATCGAGTCCCAGATAAATCCTTTTGGGTAATGTGCTTTTGGGATTAGTTCTGATGTATGTAACTTCAACTTTCTGAAGCTATTAAGCTCTGACGAGCTGTGGATGTATGCTCCAGTTTCTTTCAGCGACATGAATCTTGGACTCAACCTAAAGTCATTTCAATGAAATCAGAGCACAGTCACTGGTTCCAGAATTCAAATATCAGCTGGAACTACGGTGTTCATAGTCTTTGTTTTATCCATCTCAGTTTTCAAGCTTGTCGCTCTTCTTTCTTTAGAACAATTGAACAATCAACCAAACTGATTTATGTTGTTTTCATTTACTAAATCTAATTTCTATTCTCTAGCTAGTAAACAGTTAGCCCAAATGGATCATGATTCGATTCCAAAATCATCTGAAACTCAAAAACGACAAAATGCAAGCCAAAGACTTATCTTGTTCGAACCATTTCCACTTCCACTAGAAGAACGAATCCCAAGCGGGGCATCCGTCTATCTGAACGATAGATATTATGCACAAAACCAAAAGGATAAGGTTTCTTGACTTCATCCTCAAATGGTGGGCATCGCATCACTTGTGTTCTGTGGTGGAGCTAGCAAACTGCAGTGGCAAAGGCCATCTCTTTCCGATTCTGTCACTCGGTAACCTTATCTAGTTCATTTAACGCGTGAGGGAAGAGACAATGAAGCATGGCGAAGGCTTTCTTGTCCTACAATTCAGAGCACACACGTACTTTTTATTCTCACCATATATAATAATGGCGACTGACTTACCTAAAACAGTTTCCACGACAGCACGCTGATCCACCAAGCTCAGCTTCTTGTTTCTGCGTGGTTAGCACAGGCCTAACGCAGGCCTAGCTCGTGTAGAAGTAATGGCAGGTAGGACTCTGTCACACCAAGGTGACAGACGCTGAGGTTGCCAAGCCCGGCAAAGCGTGCTCTCCTTTGGCCCTCGTGTCCCTTGTCATTTCTTGACAAAAGAGGGGAGAATTCAGTGAACTCATATGAACAAAGAGGAGGAGGAGTTCATGCATGCATCTACATGACCTCCACTTGTGATGCCCTCTCGTCAGACCCACCACTTTCCAAATATCTAATTTGTGTTTCTTTTCTGTAAGCTTCCAAATGCCCTGTATCCACCCAGTACAGTACAGCAGGGACAAAACCAGAGCTTTCCTTCCCCGAAGAAAAGGAAAGATGCTTTTGGTATGATTGGGGCAATAATGCACACCTGTTCCATGTGTCATCCCTTTTCTAAGGTGATGATTCTAGGTAGTTAAGACATTTGGCAGGATGTACCTTCCCCAGCATGATCCAAGGCTTGTGCTTCCAGATCTGTATGCAGCCAATGGAAGTGGTCAGTCTCACACCAATTGACTTGTCAACCTCATTCTTTATTTCATTGTTTTGAGATTCAGATCGATCTGGATCCACCATTTATTGCAGCAAATCTACCTCGACGAAGAAGAATGCAATGAATTACCCGATTTTTATGATATGCTCATCCTGATGGTCAAGTAGGTAGATCTACTCCATGTGCATTAGATTTAACAAGTACAGCTCGATGTCAAATACAAATATATATATATATCTGCGAACATGAAGGGCAGATCCAGCTAATGGCTGTAGCAATCGCGACCGGCAACAAGATTTTAGTATGAGACGTGATACTAATCATTGTTTGTGCCCTCGACTGGCATTGTGTCTCAGCACAATTAAGCTACTTTAAGCATGTAGATTTTCTCCCCATGTCGTAAGAGAATAAGTAGCGCACTAGCTGCTCTTATCTGTTCCACAAAGTATCAAACCATTGATAGAAATGCAGGTGCCGGGTGGCCAATAATTAGAATATAGGTTTGGAATATAGGTTTGGCGAGACAACTTTTTATGATCATAAAATTCTGGGGCACATGTGACCTACCATGGCAGCCATATCTGTCTGTCCAATGATTCTTTGAAGTAGTGCTTCATAGTTTTGAGAACTAATATGTAGAATATTATTGTGGGTCTGCTTATATTAATACTGGCCATCGTTGGTACTTCCTTGGTCATCTTTCACCTTCGCAGGCTTGAACTGCACTGGCCGAACTCTACACTGGGATTTCTTTGGCTTGCCTTGCAGAACCCATTAAATAATCTGGTCTGGTGGGAAGGAGAGAGTCTCGGAGAAGAAACCTGAATTCTACCTCGGCCTCCAAGTTTAAGTCTAAGTCTTTCTCGAGTTCTTTCTTCCGGCCCCTAGCAAAAGAATTGCTCTGCTAGCAGTGATCAGGTCAGGGTTTTATTTCACCTTATTCTTCAATCCTTTGGTATTGTGATTTTTTTTTTCTTTTCCTTTTCAGTTTTTAATATGATGCTCTAAGATTCAGATCTTATAATTCTGAAGAAACTTAAGAGTGAAATCTACTAGGGGACTAGTAGATTAGCTGATTTGTAAGTAGCTGCCCAGCAAGATTTTACCAAGTTAAAATTACAAGTGTTCCGAGAATGATTTGTGTGATCTACGTTCATGAACTTCATTGAGTCAATTTGTTCCTGTAAAACCAAATGATCTAGTTTTTTTTCTCTCTCTCTCTCTCTCTCTCTCTCTCTCAACATAGAAAGGATAGAAACAAGTATATCTTGTGTTAATCTTCTACACCCTGAAACCTGAAATGTTTCCCTTCAGGATGATGTCGAAAGGCCATCAAGAAGTTCAATGCTTCTGAATGATAGTTACTATGAAATGTAGTACTTCAATGTTTAGAACAAACAGCCATATTGTCTTTCCTGTCAATTCTTGATCTCCATTTTATTTATCTTCCTTCCTCTCGTTTGCTGCAAATTGTGTTGTAAATCATCATAACATTGCAAGGCACTGCAGTTTTGACAAGGCCTCGGGGAGATAAGCTACATGGAGCAATATGATAAACAATACTTGAAGATATCAATCTTAAAACAGGAAGACACCTTCAGACAGCAGGTGCCTTTCTATGCTTCGCTCTCACAAATTAAACCATGCAATTACTGGAAATCTCAATTCATAAATGTTCCATCCTTGTTCCAATCCAGGTGCATGAACTCCACCGTCTGTATCGAGTGCAGGAGCAGTTAATGAGAGATATGAGCACCAACAAGAAGGCCCAAAAGGATCCACACCACCTGACATTTGATCTGGAACACCCAACTGAAAAGCAAGATAAGAATCTTACGCGAGTGGAATGCCAAGAGAGTGACTTAGACCTGACGCTTGCAACTGGAAGCAGACGACAGAAAAAGAAAGGGATATCTTCATGTTCAGATTCTGGATCCAGTTTCTCTTCGTCCTCGACAGGGTCAGCAACTACACAAAGAAAGGGTAACGAACCAGGGCAGTTCCGGATTCCCGAGATCGATATGAGATTCCAACTTGAAACACATAGCCAGAGTGGACTAAAGCAGAATCCTTGGTTCTCTCAATGCTTGAGCCTGAGCTGACAATGATTCTTTCTTGATTATGATGAGGTACCATTGTAGCTGTAAGTGAGAAGCAGTATGAATTCAGATGGAGATAAGGATGATGTGCAGAAATGTGTATTGTCTAAACAAGAAATGGACTGTATAAGAGCAGACGTGCAGCAGTTCTTGAACAAAACAAGAAAAAACAAGTTTGGCATGTCACAAAGTTTGGCATGTTACAGTGACATACTTCTTGATATGTACTTAGGTTGTTCATGTAAGAGTTTCCTGTATTGCAATAACCAACAATTGAATTGAAAACCTATTGTGACGAAGCAGGTTCCTGAAATATGCATCAACTAGTACAAACACATGCTGTAGTTATCACTTACCAAACGAAAATCTGTCTGGTACTTAACTATTCCTATATAGATTTTGCAGCTACCAGCAGTATCTCTCACAAACACAAATAGTTTTATTTTGAGAAACAAGTTTATACTAAGTAAAGTTGATACAGTTTGTATGGTAAGCTAACAAATTATTCTATCTGGCCAAAATCACAGAATTATTGGAATAAATGTGCCAAATTAAACCATCACAAGCTTTTTGTTTTTTTTTAAAAAAGTATATATTACACTTTTTGTTTCAATGTACTGTAAGTCTCATAAGATGGAATGATGTTTAGAGTGATATGATTAACAAATCAATATCCTGTTTTTCAAAAAAAAAAAAAGTACAAGCTTTTTTGAAGGCCACACTGTAGCAAAAAGAAAACATAGCTTCTTGCTGAAACAAATGCCTTTAGAATGGTGATACTTCGATTTCAACCTTATTTCCAAGCTACCAAAGTAGCTTGCTGAGACAAATGCCTTTAAAACGACTATACAACAGAAAAGAGAAAACTTATGCTGCTGACTCAATGTGCTTTAGCTAAAATCTTCCTCCTGAGTGCTTTGCGAGATGGGGACTATACAACTAACGAATCTTCGAAGTCTGAAAGAAGTCAAGAGGTTGAATTCTCTTGATCACTTACTTTCTTCAAGCTTGCTTTGTGGGTCAGATATATCGTCCAAAGAAAGGAGAATGAATTGCAAGCCAAAGGCTGTTTCAAGGAAAATAAAAAGTGACCTGTGAGAGTGTATTGTTAGAGCTCATGCTGTGTAGTGACAAAACAGTGAGGAATACCTGTAACTGAACGGGGGCAAACTTAAATGTAATGAAATCACACAGAGGCCAGTACAAAAATCCGGTTTTAATAGTGGGAATCAAATCTCTTTTCAACCTAGAAAATATCTCATCACCAGATTCACCTGAAAGGTAAACAAAAAAAAAAAAAGGAACAGAAAATTAGAAGTGTCAACCTTTTATTTTCTATTTAGTTTAAAAATATAAACTTAAATTTTCGTGAGGTTAAGATTGTAATGTTAGTTTTTCTCGAACTGAATAAACAAATCAAAAGAGTAATAAACCAGAACTTCATGTTGTTGAAATCTCCTCTCCACATTAACAACTGCCTTTTGCACATTACTATGAAAATCTCTTCTAAATGAAGCACATTTAGAAGGCAAAAGAGTAATTAACTGAACAAATAGGTTTTTGCCCCAATAATTCGAGTATAACAAGCTCTGACTCTGAATAAAGTTATAATCATCTATAAAACATCATGTTGAAGAAGACAATAATAGAACAATGGGATAGGAAAAAAAACTGCAAATATACCTTGTAAAAATGCATTCATTGAGAAGAACACACCAGTCATTAGAGGGCCAAATGTAGTTTGCGCAAGTAAAATTTTCTTCAGAATGGTGATTATGTCTTGCTTTGGTAGAATTTTTGAGATAAAGTTGAACCAAAAATGCAATGAAGGACCAAGAACTAGCAGACCATATCCGCTCATTCGTAGAATTCTCACAATATCAAGACTAGCAGTCCATGCGGTTGTGATTATCTGCCAAGAAGTGAACAGGAGTTAGGAAACACAGTCTAATCAAGATGAAGTAATAAACTTGACAATATGTAGATTTGTGTTTGGTTATAGTCAAATTACAGCTAAATGTCCTGAGACAATGATAGAGGTTTGAATAATTAATGAACCAATTAGAATATGATTAGCATTTTTATATATTATGGTAATATGGTTTACTTAACCAAAATTAATACAATTTTATCTGCCTCAAAAGTTAGGCAAAATGGAGTTCATTTTAAAGGGATGGGATTGATCTCTGGCATTAAAATCCATCACATAAGGATGATCACCAAGTTATACTTTACCCGTCAGGCATACACCCCTGAGGTTTGGGATGGTTTAACCTGCGTACCTCAAACTTTTTATCATGTTCATGGTTCCTTATGTTAGCTCTCTGGAGACAATTGATATGTCCTGATGTGCTGTCATGTGTTTCATGCATAATCTTGAGTGGAGAACTTTAGTCACATATGACTTAGAACGAGTAGGGAAAGATCCCTCAAGGATTATAAATATATTAGGTGATAGCTAGAAACGAATTTATTGTACAAGTAAATGCATGCCTTATCGCATAACTAGAACACGAGGATGTTGCATGCAAGTTCTTTCCTAGTAATTGAAGGAGAACACGAGGATCAGGTGTTCATTAGCAAAATGAGACAGAGGATGGATATGATGTATCATTTCGTTGCTCAAGTAAGTTCTTACACCTTCCAGTAATAGAATCTTGGATTTGGAGAATCATTATTTCGATTTGTGTTGGATCTTGTGAGGTCTTTGTCTTTTTTTAACCAAAAGTCGACAAACAAGATTGCGTTCTGCTTTGCTCTGTAGCTTGGTTCTAGCAAACAAATAAACCAACAGAAACTTGGGGAAACAAGAGGTGGCGATGGGTAATTAACGAACCTGAGAGGACATGTCAGCGGTGCCGAATATGAATGCCGCGGTGAGGCTCTTGGTTGTAAGAGGGTGCGCTTCGATCATCCGGAGGTACCAACTCAAGAACCCATTCCGGATGGGGACAGATGAAGAACTTGCAGCGGCAGCGGGAGCTGCAGCAGCCGCGGCGGCAATCGAAGCGGCGGCTGAGGAAGCGGAACCGATGGGAGAGTTGAAGAACGAAGAAGAGGGCGCGGGCGGCGACAGGCGCGAGCACGACGACTTGCAGGAGAGGTTAGGCTTGAAGGAGAGGAGCTGCGATCGCGCAGACCTCCTATCGCGGGGCCTTGGCAGATCGCAGAGGCAACCGGAGGGCGGAGCGGGAAGGCGGTGAAGAAGGATTCCATGCGCACCTGTCGTCGGGCGTTGCCCAAAAGGAGGCTACTCATTTCGCCACACTCTGCTCGAAGCTTGCTTGGGGCTTCCCTGCCCGTCGCCTGGTTTTATAGTGGCCGTCGCCGCATCGAGCGCTCGTTCGTTTGTTCATCCGAGTCCCGCATTGTACGGCCTCCTCCCTCGTCGGTTACACGTAACCGCTCCCTGACAGTGACGGCTGCTTGGCATAACCGTAACCAACGAACCCACCGATGCTACTGATGTTATCTCCACCGTCAATCTCAGGATCGATTAACCCTATCCATTGATTGATTTATTTATTATTACTGCTATTTCATTTCAACATGTCAGATTATGGCTAAAACTCTCGTAATAATATGTGATTAGCACTGATTAAAATAAGCGCTTATGCATTTTATTTATTTAAATAAAAAACTAATGCTAATGGTGCCATACATATACAAAAATAGCACTAATTAAAATTAACTCTAAGATGTCCTTATCAAAATAATACTTTTAAAGGGAGAAGACAAATTAGAGTTATAAGAAAGCGGAGGGAACTTTTTAATTTCCCTTTCCTCTAATCAAACTGTACATAAATGCCAAGAATTAGACGACTCCTGGTGCAAAAGCTTTGAACAATGACACACTGTGGATCATTATTAGATTTCTATGAGCTAGTTGTGGAGAGTGGCTTCTCCATTGGCAATATCCTCTTTGGTGGTCAAATATAATTTTTTGATTTATCTTTTCACAAATCATCATGGGATCAATCATGTAGAATGAGTGACAAATTCTACCTTTTGTCGAAGAATAGCCTCCCCATTGAAATCATTGAAGCATAGCGACTGACAAGGCCTTCAAACGGAGAGGCAGGTCCAGTCACAAGTAATCCGATAACTAGAAGTGGGCATCATAGTGCTTGATAGATTCGTCAATGTGTCTGCCCCCCTACAAGTCTCCATCAGTTTAACAGTAGAATTTGTTGCAGTCGCCTCTTGACTCTACCCTCGTTGGCATGTTCCCTGGTGAACCCATTCAGAGAGGCTCAAAGAAGAACAAGCATAATAAAATATAGAAGTGAAGGTTTTTTCTTTTGGTGTCATTTGTCAGCTTCTTGCAATTCTCTAAGTCAGGACAAGCTATCCCATCAGTATTTCACTTCAGATTTCAGAGCAAAAGGTGTCAAAGGGATCATAATTGGTCTTTACAAGTTGGTCAAAGATTTTCTGAAGGGAACTGTTTCCCCCTCGACTTTAAAAATCTTAAATTTACAGTTTCAGCAGTTCATGAGTAAGTTGGGCAATTTTAAATGATAAAACAGGCAAGAAAGATTTGATGCCTTATTTAGTTTCATCGTTGTTCCAACTTTTGCAGGTACAGAAAGGTGAGAGGCACATGGGACGTAGTCACGTAGCTGACAAAAATATATTAATGGTGCCTGGCCATGGTATTAAAAGACAGTACCTTTACATCTACAGCTGAATGTTTCAGTGAGTGACCCAAAATGTAGTAGATTGCCACCTCTGTCTTCCTGATGCTAGTCAGAGAAAGTTTCTGAAAGAATGCTTCAGTCAACAAAGACATCTTACCATCTGGATAAACAAGGGCTAAGGAGTATGATCTAGCATAGAACAGAAAGAGTCACAGAGTTTCATCTCGACTTACACTGTAGAAACATACCGCAAGTTCTGAAACAATCATATCTTTCAATTCTTATTCACCATTAGGAAACCATAATTTGAAGGTAATATTGCAAGTCAAGTTACAAGTCAGAAATTAGATCAAGGGCAAGGCAATTGAAATGCATTAAACATTGAGGACAAAAGAAGGCTTCCCACCCAAATTATAAAGCTCAAGGACCATGAGAATTAATGAACTATGATCTTACCCACGATATGACAGATAGGTTATCAAAACCATTATGGTTTCGTAATTGAATAAGCAGGAGTATGAACAATTGAGGTGTTGCTTGTTCATGATTCTAACGCTAGACTACAACCTCCAAATTACCTTACCGCACGCATCCTCTGGCTTCTATAGCCCGGTGACCCGCGCCACCCTTCTTGCTTTCTTCTTGAGGAAGTTGGCAAGATTCAGTGATTGAATCACAACTTATATCAGCAGGGGGAATGAAACAGTCCACCGAGAGGCCAGGCACATTGAAGGCCACTTCCTCGATCATCCAATCCTCCTTCATCCTAGTTTTGGTGTGTCTCATTGCCGACTCGCCAAATTTGTAGAGGGTGACATTGGATCGACCTGAGTGGGCAATCATTACACCTTCAACCAGGCAGTAGTCCAGGAGGAAGGAACTAATGGTGGTCTCCCAGTACACTGCATCACCTCCATCGTTAGGTTGGATCCTAGTGAGGTGGGAATCTTCAATTAGAATGAGGAGCCCAGTTCGCTGACTGAAGTAGCCGAAGAGGACGTGCCTAATGATTTCCGCGAGGCCTTCACTTCGGGCTTGCAGGATTTGAGGGTCAGCACAGAGCTTGAGAACAAAGCAATCCTCCCCATTGACCTTTTTCTCCCCGATGCAACGCGCATTGGCAAACATTCTGGCCGTCGTCAATGGATCGAGGCCCTAATCGAAGAATTACTCGAATATTATCCAGTGGCGGAGTCGTTCCAAACCAATTCGTTGTTTGAACAAATAAAGTAGTGAATTTGAAGTGATTGTGAACCTGTAGCGCGCGTCGAAGAGGTCTGACGGGGCCTCTTGCGGCATGGGCGCCGAGCCAGGGGGTGTGGCGCCACACAACCTCGCCATTGGAGCCGGCGTGGAGCTTGCTACCGCCGATCGCCATCTCGACGTACCACTTATCTGGGGCCATCTGCCAGAGAACGAAGCCGCCCGACTCAACCTTGCGTGAGGAGCTGCTTCTGTTTTTGATGACTTTAGTAGTAGTCTCGAACTCTGACACCACCATTCGCACCTTCCCCCTGGCGTAGGCGTTGCGGATGGATCTCTGGAGTTTCAGACCCCCCGACGCCGCCATGTACTGCTGCATGATGTACTGGGCTGATGACACTTCCTGAAGAGTAGAGAATGCAAGGATTGAGTGGCATTAATGTGAGATGGATCATGGAATTCATCAACAAAACGGAGTCGAGAAAAGAGGAAAATGGAGGAAATCAAGAAGATCGAAAATATCGAAGCCCTAGGAAGAAAAGAATGCAGCTCAGGGATCGATCTGAACTGCATAACAGAGAAAGAAGGGAAGATGAAACTTACAACGGGAGTGTCCTTGATGCTGAGATGAGGCGAACCATCATCGGTGCTGACATGGACGGGAGCGAGCGGCGCACCCATGACTCCAAGAAGGAGACGGAGGTCGGGGCATCGGATCAAGGAGAAGGACGCACCTCCGGCAGCAACCGATGCCGAGTTGATCGAAGGAACACGCGAAAGCAGGATCCGTATCCAGTGGACCCATCCTTCCCTCCTCCGATCTCCATCGGCATCTACAGCACCGCCGTCGTCGGGACCCTCCATCAAGGGCGCAAGGGTCTCTCTAAAGCTCATAGACCTGCCGACCATCGCCGCGGCGGCCGCCCCTTCCTGGGGCAGAAACAGAGACGAATGGCGGCGGTGACCCTTCTTCCTCTGCCGCGGAAGCATCAGCTGCACCGGCATATTGTTCATCTGCAATGTCCTCTCCTTCTCCCGTGAGCTCGCCGGCACAGCACCGCGCGACCTCCTCCTCGGCGCCGAGAACCCCCGCTTCCTCTCCGCGGAACCCTATCCCCGCGGAACCCGCGCGCTATTTATAGTGGAGTTAGCTGTTGGCCGCCAAGAAATTTAAGGGGCTGGAATGCGAAATAATTATTTAATCGGAGGAGAATTGTAGTAAATTATAAAGAAACGAGTAAAAAAAGACCGACAAATGGTGCGGGGCAATTAATTGTAATTATGATACATCGAGGGGCAATTAAGAAGCTGCCACCTGTTCGGGCGATGACCTCACAGGTGAATTGCGATCTCCCATGTGGCGATCATCTGCACAGACTGATGTAACGGTACTTACCGCCCGGTCGGCCGTTGCCACGTAAGCCATCGCAGGTGTGTTTCAATTATTATTTTTAATTATTTGTTTCAGTTTTTTTACAATTTTTTTACTTTAATTTTCGCATTCAATTAGGTTCAGGCGCAAACTGAAAAGCAATAAATTGGCAAAAGATAACTCATTCAGTCAATTTATATATATATATATATATATATATATATATATGCTATGCTACGCGTCAGCTTCCTACGCATGCATGCGCGATAGCGGAATCACCGTCCATCACGTGTGATAGCGAGGATCTGACCGTCCAAAAGTGGGGGATGCATAGTGCTCCCTCGTGCTGACCCTCCGCTGTCGCCTCGCCATCCGACCGCCGTCGGATCGGGCCCGGTCGACGCGCTACTGGCCGGCGCGCCGACCGACACCGGATTCCGATCGGATTGTGGCCAGAATCCGGCCGAATTCTGTCAGAAATCGATGAACCCAGCACGCGGCCACTGTGGGCCAAATCGCGATCGATTTTCGACCAAATCGCGATCGATTTTTGGCCGAAAGCCGATCATGATTTGGCCCACAGTGACCGCGTGTTGGGTTCGCCGATTTCCGATAGAATTCGACCGAATTCCGATCACAATCCGGCCGGAATTTGGTGCTGGTCGGTGCACCGGCGAGTGGCGCGTCGACCGGGCCCAGGACGGCGATCTCCGGTGGCCGGACGGCATGGTGACGGCGGCGGGAGCGGCTGGGGGTTGAAGGTATCGCGCACGGATAGCATAAATACCTATCGCGCAGCGTAGAAAATATATATATATATATATATATATATATATATATATATATATATATATCCCTGTGTACTTGGGAGACAATGTCCCTGTTCACAGCCTATCGATATCTTGGATTAGTTGTACACCTCAGCCATGGTCCTTTGAGTCGCATGCTTGTCCACGCGCGTTACAAGGCTCATTATGCGACCCAACCAAGGCAATCAATGCAAACCGCCTCCAGCTACGACTGTGTAACCTTAGCCAACCTCCTCTTGTATACATTGCCCCGCATACATACACCGATGTGTACTAGTCATGCACGCATGGCGTTTTCCAGCGATGTATCATGTGCGCTTTCTAGCCCCCACTTAATTTCTCTGCACGCCGCATGCATGAACGTAGCCCTTCGGCGCCGCGAATTCTGGGTCATGCTGGTCCTTCACTTCTTAATCTATGTAAGTGCTGGAAAATTGATTTTCGACTACTATTTGATCATTGTAAATTAATTTTTTTATGAATGAAAATAAGATCATAATTATTGTTACTGTACACAGAATATTAATTAATAGGCTGTTAAAAGAAAATAATTGACTCAATTAACGTTTTCAACCCTTCGTATAACCCTTCAATGTCCCTCTCCCTCTTTTTCTCAATATAATTCACAACAAAGATCATACAAACAATAAGAAATAAGCTTTCTCTTGTGCTTTCCCTCAGAACTTCTAATTCTCTATTCTCAGAAAAAAGTTCCAAGATTTCGAAGGTGGATTTAAACTTTAAAATGCTACTATTTCAAGTCATATGTTATTGCATATCTTGAAAAGCGATTATCAATAAATTATAAACATTTAGGTTGGACAATATCATAAGAAAAAGAAGTTTAGTCTTCGTCTCGATCTTAAATCTCTTATCTAAAGAGATAAGTTTATCCGAAAGGGTATGTCAACTAAAAAGTTGTTCAAGATATCAAGCCGATATGGAGAAGGATATGTCGAGAATATAAAAGGGATGAGATTTACGTTGTCATACGGAACTCCATTAGTTCGAGTCATCAACTTATCGACGAGCTTATTGGTCGGACCTAGATTGTTGGATCGACATTGACAACTCCAACTTTCAATTGGTCCTTTTTCTCTCTGTTAGATACATAGAATTGAGATAAATTTTATGGATGAAATTTGCATCACGTAAAGACTAATTCGGATGTTTCACTAGAATAGATTTTAAAACCTCGATTATATTATGACATTTGAAAATCATAGTGCACTACTTGTTTATTAAAGTTGTCTTTTAAAGATTCAAGTTTTGCTTCTCCATTTGTTTGGGAAAAGAAAACATGTCCAAGCTTTTAAAAATGTAGGTACTTGAATGAATGAAGGAATTCTTATGATTGTTGATTAAATTCTTCATAATATGGAATTTCGTTCCAACACCAAGAGCGTTGGAGCAAGGAATTCTTTTTCTTCTTTTCTTCCTTCATTTGTAGTTTTCATGTTCATTGAGAATTCTTATCAATCTTATGCTGTTCTAATCAAAGTTGAAGTTGAAATGCATAGGGAAACTATTGGACAACATAACCTAGGAATTACCTCCTTCCTACCCATCTAGTCAATTCATACTACTGACTGTGATGCTAACTGAATAGATAAACTAGAAGTGGTTTTGTAAGATTGAAGAGATAAACAATCTCAGCCTCTGTAACTCAACAAGCTTGTTAATCTTTATCTAAAAACCTGAAGCAGACAACTGGTTTAAAATGATAGCACTTACCTTTGGTAGTTGGAAGCCAGCTTCAACTTTCTATGCAAACAAAAGACAGCTATTTAATGACCAATTGATACTTGACATCTATCCATACATCAAATTTCTTTCTCCTGGTGTTTCTGGTTTAATTTCCAATTGATTTGTTTTCTACCAGCTTTGCACGAATCAATCCCTTGCATATTTGATTTAACTAACTCTTTCTTCAAGAGAACTAGAGGTAGAGTATTACCTATGAAGCTGAATAACTTAATTGCTTGGGAGAATTGGAACTCAGTGGACATGTACTGGCTAGTGCAAGAACAATTGCCTCCATGAAAATTTGATGATCCCCAAGTATTTCTTCTTTGTGATGCTACCTTTTATTTGACTTGTAGATCAAGTTTATTGGCGAGCGGAGGCAAAAATAAGTTAGATGAGGAGAAAATGCACTGGACAAAGTTCAAAAGTAGCTAGCCTGCTTTTGGGAAGCCATGAGACTGTCAAACTCATCAAAGCTTGAGGCTCAGATCAAGTTTTTCTTGTTCTGATGGACAAGCCGTAGGCTGAGAATTCTTCTGAAAGCTCCCAGGCCATGTCGATCCTCTAACTTGATCAAGCGCAAACGGAACCCTTGTGGCTTCGGTGTCAGAAGAGTTCACCTGACGGCATCTTGTGATCGTAGGCAAGCCTCCCTCGTGTTGCTCATGCGCGACTGAGTGGGATTGAACTGCCAGAGATTTAAGAGAAGATGCATAGAGGGGAAATCCTATCATCGTTTTCTGGGACTGCTGAGGTCTCCTCGTGACGCCCCTCTCTCTCTTGTGTGCATTCTGGTGGCCGCCCAAAGCCTGTGAGCTGAAGAACTTTTTCATGCAGAAGTTGCACGAGAACATCTTGCGGCTTTGCATTTTGCACTGCGCGCTAGGAGAGCTTCCATCAGCTGACGAGGTGCTCCCACCAAGCGTAAGATTCAACCATGATTGCCGTTCCTCGTTGAAATTGCTCCTGCTGCCAGGATCAACGGTTTGTTGTGCTTGCCTTTGATCGTCTGAGTCTTCTTTCCCTTCCATGCGATCAACAATATCTACAAGAGAGAAGACACAAGAGGGTGGAAAAACAAGGATAGGAAGTTGCACAGCGTACGTTGGTATTATGCTGGTTTCCCTTAAAAAGAAGCAGAAAAAGTATGTTGTAGTAATAACTTCAAAGGAAATTCTTCAGTAGAAATAGAAGTGGAAATGGATACTTTTGCTGTTATATATCACTTTACAAAAACAAAAACAAAAAAAATAGTACCTATATTCTGGTGAAGGTCAATTTTCAGGATTCCCTTGGTCTTTTTGTTTCTTTACTACTCCATGTCCACCTTCCATGGTTCTTCTATCAAACTGTAAGTGCTTAGGTAGGCTCTATGTTGGTGAGAAGTTTTTTGGGAACAAAGTTGTTGCGAGTAAAAAGTTATTCAAAAACTTCAATCATTATGTAAGACCTCTGTTCCCATCATTCTCTAGTAGTTGGCCAATACATGCATAGTGAAGGCAGGCAGAAGGGTGGACTAAGTCTTGTTTCTTGTATTTTTGCATGTCTGCGCCAGGAGAAGGATATTTCTGCTGCTGCATTCGAGTTTTCATGAAAGCATTCAGCTGAGTGGAGATGTCACACATTGACATTGCTATCATTGTTTCTTTTGCATCTTTATAGTCCCCACGGCCCACATAAGTATCAATAATGGCAATAAAGTTTACAAGACTTGGGTGCTGCATTAATCACGATTTACTATTGTTCTTCCTTAGTGGAGTATTTGGCTGGATGAGTTCCAACGAGACTTCCCAGCACTTTAGGTAGTGGAGGATGTCCAAGTAGTCGTGCTTTCCGAACCACTTGTACTTTGTATTGTTTGGGTGGACTATCACTGTTAACAAGACAATGGGAAACTTGGTTCGCCTGAAAAGGCCAAGCATTCACTGTTGGTTTTGCTGAAGCTTGATGCCAGGCTTCTCGTTGTTATTCCCTTGTGGAATAGAAGTTGTGGTATTGGATTGATGAGTCAGACAATCTGATCGTTATAGATAAGGGACATGATTTCACTTGCACAATTCATTTGCTCATATTTGGAGATGTGGACATGTTCATGATCCACTTTGTAGTCCCCTAGGTGCCCCACCTCAGCGACAGTCTGCAACTTGATCCCTGGTTTCTTCTCAGCACTACAGAAGTTTTGTATTCGGTGCTGCATTAATCCATCCTCATGGAAAATCATTGACATGTTCATCCAGATCAACTCAAATCTCTCTGGCAGTTGGACCACATCATAATTTAACATGTGGTTTTGAACTAAAGATATGAAGCAGTTTTAAAGACTGATTCCTTGTGTTGTAACTCCAACGTGCAAAGGAGGAGTGCCACCTCCAGTAAAGAGGATCAACTGTCATGGTGGTTTCTGTCATCAGCAAGCACAGAGAAAGTAGAGTTATGCCACCAATCTTTCAGGTGAAGTCAATGGTAATTATTCCTTTTGGTCGCAGCCGTTTCATGTTTTGTTCTTCTTGTGGTCCTTCATGTGTGGGAGAATATGGAACTAGTTGAAGTTAGCAAGTGCTGGAGAACGAACCAGAACCATTGATTTCACACTTCCACTCACCTGAATCTGTTCTTATCAAATTGGAGCTGACCTTGTTTATTTTATCATGGCCTCACGAGGCCTTGAATGGGATGGGTGTGGAACTCAACTCAGTGCGAGAGCTGCAAAAACTTACTTTAACCACATCAACAAAAGTGCAGCAATAATGGTGCCAGCTTGAAGATAATGCAATGCAGTGGAGGACCACCTGATTCCCAAACAGAGATAACTACAGATATAAAGAATCACAAAGATAGATCACATGGAGATTTTGTTGCTCGCTTCAATTATGTCATCTGAAAGACACAATTACAAGACAGTCTTGAGATGCTAAATTATGGTACAAAGTCTGTCGCTCACTGGTGCTCGTGGCAAAGATGATGCAACGTTTTCAACTTCGCCTTCCAACTAATAAGAATTTCCAGAATCAAGAACAATGACAACTTCCCAGCACAGAATTACATCTTCCTGCTTCTATCTAATTGACTTTGGGAGGGACTTGTCAGTGGAATTCAATTAAGAGAGCACTTGCTAAAAAGTTCTTTTCTTTGAAAGGAGTGTTGTGGGAAATACTTATCTGTGAACCTTTTTATAGATTGAATGGGGTGTTCATCATCTTGTTTTCAGCTAGTCAGTATGATAAAATCTTTTGTACCTGGATCATGTAGTTCCATGCAAAACAATTGTTAAAATTTTATACACTGTTTTGAAAAAAAAATGTATTTGATTAAATACATTAAATATTTTTGAAAAATAGAATGATGAAGTATTTCACCTACCTCCCCCTTTTTGCGTTTCACTTTCACCAATAGAAGAGCAGAGCTTGTCCTATACTGATGTTATAACTAATGGTAGAACTCCACTCCAGCTTTATGGACCGACCACCACTCATTTCAGTGAGTTTCTTCTATGAAAACTGAACTTTTGATCTACTTCCTTTGTATCTGTGTTCCAACATCAATACTCGAACACCAACTCTCAGCATGAACACCTGAAATCACTGTTGATCATGTATAGAAATCTTGAAAATAGCCATGTCAAATATGTGTTTGGATCCGAGTCTATGCCATTACTGATAACCAAGTTCAAATAACATGGACATCTAAGAAAACACAATTGTGAACTAAGTTCCCCTTCAAGTGATCTTCGCTTGCAAGGAGGAGTATCCAAGAACTCAAAATAAATGCACTAGCAACGCATTACTGAGAGCATCCGAGATTTCAGAGCTTTGAAAGCATCACCGCCAACTGTTCGTCAGACACCTCCAGCTCGTCGAGCTGACCAACAGCTTCCGCTAACCGAGCAGCTATCTGATGCTTACACTAGCAACAACAGCAGCAGCAGCAGCAACAACAACAACAATGAGAATCGAGCAAATAAAAAACTCAATTGAACTACAGGAGCCTACAAGGGAGGGAGCTTACGCAGAGCTGCTCCCCCCGATTGACAACGTCGTAGAAGAAGGAATAGCAAGTGCAGTGGTGCTCCGGGAAGCAGATGTACTCCTCTTTCCTCCTTGACTCCCCGACTACCTGAAACCCCCCTCTCCCAAAACGGTTAACAAAAGCAAAAGCAGAAGCAGGAGGGGAGGAAATGAGAGAGCGGGAATGGACCAAGAAGAGGGACCGGCCGCTGGGCGTGGCTGACAACTTCCGGACGCCTCCCTGGTCGACGATCCTAGCGGCGCGCTCCAAGTTCTTGCCGAAGAGGAAGTGCAATCTGGACGGCGGCAGAGAGGAAACGATGGCTCAGTTCCTGCAGTATCACCGTGTGGGAGAGATAGGCAGGAGAGGAGAAAGAGTGTGTGCCTCACATGGAAAGGTGATCGTCGGACGCTGGTGATCATCGAATCAAGAGGGGCTGAGAAACGAAGAACGCTACATCGGTCGAGGAGGAAAGAGACGCAGAAGAAAGACCTGAGCGGGAGGATTTGATCTGCTCCCAGACAGCCTCTGCGACAGCGATGCCGGTGCCGGAAGATGCCATTCCTTCCTCTGCCTCGGACGGAGATGCAGACTGGGAATCGCCGCCGGTTGCTTGTTGCTAGGTCGAGACGACGGCCGACCGACGGGGTTCTGATGTGTGCTTTACTAATTCCTCACAATTATTTTTTAAAAATTATTTTCTTTAAAATCTATATAAAAAATAATTGATCAATATTTTTTTAATCCTCGATTCGTCGGTAAAAAAAAAAAAAAGGCAAAATTACCGATCAGCTGTGAATTCAACGAAATCGAAGAAAATATTTCTAGTTTGATTCTCATTCTTGTGGTGGCGGAGCGGACTATGGTGTAGGAGAAGCAGCGAACCACGTCGCCTCGCTTGTGTCCGCGCGTTCGCACCAGCGACACCAAACCTCCTCTCTATCTCCTCCATCCCTAATCCCTCCCTCTTCCATCCGACCTACCTCTCTCGCTCGCTCGCTCTTTGTCCCTTCTATGGCGGATCCCTCCTCCCAGGACGTAGACGAGTTCGTCTGGGTGCGCCCCTCCCCCATCCCTTTCTCCGATTCGGTCGCATCTTTTCTTTTGTTCTCGTTTGATTTGATCGGCTTCATGGCGTGCAGGTCGAGGAGGCGGAGATGGGCATCCCGCTGGAGAAGTTCTCCGAGGTGTTCAATCTGTTGCGACGGGGGAACCGTGCCTTCCGGGAGAAGAGGTTCGAGGAGGTGAGCTTTCGAGATGCAAATTGAGGTTTTGGGGCAAAATCATCGATTGGTTTGGCAACGTGATTTCTAATCCCTTCGTGCTTTGTTTTGTACTGAAAATTATGGAGAAATTAATTCAGTTAGTGTTGATTCTGGGGCATCGTCGCTCGGCGACTACGCTGTCCAACTTTTTTTTACGTA
The DNA here is from genome assembly GCF_044706935.1 of Curcuma longa. Taxonomy (NCBI): domain Eukaryota; kingdom Viridiplantae; phylum Streptophyta; class Magnoliopsida; order Zingiberales; family Zingiberaceae; genus Curcuma; species Curcuma longa. The sequence continues at coordinate 11,664,046 of NC_133862.1, read as the reverse complement.
AGCAAGCAAATAACAACTCTTTGTTGCTCTAAGCATCCGTTATTTCTGTGAAAAAGTGCCACTCCCGTTTCAGTTTTATTGAAATTAAAGCTTTGCTCCACCTCTATGACCTCAGTGGCACAACGTTATTTACCATTTGTTTTCGACTAACCATGGCCAAAGTGTGTGAATGACCTCGTACTCGGTGGCTTATTTTATTTAAACCTTGCAACAAATGACTCCTAAACCATAATTATGATTACTTTTATTTAACAAAAGAAGCTACTAGAGGAGGGCAAGATGCTTCAATAATCTCATAATGTATGAGCAAGAACTTCGCGAACCAATGAATCTTTTTCTGTTTTTGTTTTTCACACAACTGACTTCCTCAGTCAAACCTGGGTTTTGTTCCCAACCAAGGTCAAGAGACGCTAATTAGTGAGTCCCATGGAGGTTTGAATATGTGGATTCTCTCCTCATTGTATATATTTAGCTGGATTTACTATATTTTTGTGAATATCCATATTTGTGTGTTTATTTCATTTGTTTAGTTCATATTCCATGATATCTCAATTTAGTCAGGTTGGCAATGATTCTTGTCTATAATCTAGACTTTTGGTTTGATGAAGATAGATTTGACATTGTATAATTCTTTCCACATTTGAAGTTGTGAACTAATTGAGGAGGTTTATTGGTACAGATGGTTGTACTGTCAAAATGAGCCAATTTTCTTATTGGTTGGGTCATCTCTTGTGTGTAGAACATGCAGTGTCTATTTCTTTTTATGCTTCAAGGTGTTCATTCTATTACCCCGTATCCAATGATTCAATTGTACAGCATGCATTTATCTTCTTAGAATTTTCTGTTTATTCTATTAGGTTATACTGATTTAGTAATATCATTTTCCTTGTAATGTTTGTGTTTCTATTGAGGCTCTGGACAGGCAATTTCATATTACTCCAAAGCTCTTTCTTTGAAACCTCAAGACCCTGTTATTCTTGGCAATCGAAGTGCTGCTTTCTGCAGGTTAATTTACTATTTGAGAGTTCAACTTTGTTTGGCTGGTGTACTTTTTGCTTTCATTTCTTGTGCTTGTGCTTGGAGTGTTTTTTTAAGTGTTCTTTCATATGTTATTCTCATTAACCTAACCTTTTTAAGATTACAGGACCAGCCAACTTCTTAAGGATCGATCGGCACGTGATTCTGAGTATCAACCCTTGAATGGGCTTGATCCTACTACTCATGCTGAGGTATAGCGGCCTACTAATCTTTTCTATCTTGATCACTTCCTGAGTGACTTAGAATTCTAATCATTCAGTTACTGTATCAGCTTGCACTAAAGGATGCAGAAAAAGTTATTCGTGTCCAGTGTACCTCACCAAAGGCATATTTCTTAAAGGCAAATGCTCTTGTTCTGGTAAGAGTTTGAGAATTGTGGTTGCTTAAGTCCGACAATTATCTTTTTGCATGGAAGAAAATAAAAGCATGATCACTAAGTTGGATGATTGTATATTTGCACACATTCATTTATCTCAGTAAAGGCTTATAAGTGACTAATGGTGCCCACCAACCACAACCAAAGACTTTATAGTTTGGCTTTGCATGCCTGATTTGCAATGTTTTAGTTTGGTCCCGTTTTAACCACACACACTGGGGCTATTACCATTTTTGTCTTAATTATTTAGATTCTCTTTCAAGCATACTTAAATGCAAACATCAAATGAATTTGAATGCTCTTAACTATCCATACCCCATATCCCTCTTTGCATCTTGAAGTTTCACAACATGATCATAGATGAAAGTACATATAACAAAGAATGTGTACTTGTGTAGGGAAGATAAAAAAAGCTCAGGTGGAAATATTGGCATCAGTGTCAGAAGTTTAAAAAATCTAAAGCATCGGCTGTATTGTATCTGTGGGGTCAGAACTGGTAATAAATAAATATTCTATATATGAAAAGAACAAAATAACAATAAGTTGAATAAGATAACAAAAGATACATAAAAAGTTTAAAATCATGTGTCTGTATTTGATTAAATATAAATACTATCAGTAAAAAACTCACTCTTACTTTGTTTTGACTCAAATAAAGTTTACATTACTAATTTGATTCTTGTTTGATCAATTTCAATTCTGATTAAAACATTTAATTAATTTACTTAATTTTGGTTAACAAAATCAGTTCTAACGTAATTTTAACGAATTCTTGTTAATGCAGTTAAATTAATTACTAAACTAATTTTAGAATCTCATTAAAATAAATTTCAAATAACTTATCCAATATTAATTATTAAAATTAGATTACCATCCAATTTAAATTATTTTAATTGTGATTAGATTAATTGTGTGTATTTAATTAATTATGTTAATTAATTTAGTTATAATTAGATTAATTTAACTATTTAATTTAAGTTAATTAATTTTAATTATTTAAGTTAATCTAATTAAATTTAATATATTTAATTAATTTTTAATATTTGTTAAACTTATTTTATTTCAATTAATTATTTAAGTTATATGAAACTATTTAAATTATTATAATTAAAGTTATTTAATTTAGGTTTGGGAATGAAGTGGGGCCTTGGTGTAATAGTAAAGTTACTGCCATGTGACCTTGAGGTTATGAGTTCGAGTCACAGAAACAACCTTTTGCAAAAATGCAAAGTAAGACTGTGTATAATTGACCAATGTAGTCCGACTCTTCAGGGACTCCGCACTGACAGAAGCTTTGTACACTTGGTTGTCCTTTTTAAAAAAAATTTATGTTTGGGAATGATTAATTAATCAATTAGCTCTAAATCTTGCACCTCCTCTAAATACCTCACTAGACAACATTGCAGCAATGGCCATAGACTTAGCTCCTTGCCTTCCTCCTCAAGAGCGCCCAAAGAATATGAAAAGGCAAAGAGATGCCAAATCACCTCTATTCCTCTCAAAAATTTAAAATCAAGGTAAGACTCTTTTAGATCTAGAACAACATGTGCATCCCCACATTGTCGATCAATCGGGAAAGATTCCAAGGGGGAATCAGTGGTCATCCAATTTCTCAGATTAAATTGAATCGACTTCCATTGATATTGATCCAACTCAATCGATTCACATTGGGATCCACCGATTTTGCCAACCGTGATAGAAAGGGAAGGAGAGAGAGAGAGAATAAAGTAAAATGTTTAAGATTTTCATTCTAATTGTTCGCTTGGAGAACATTTGAGAAACTTAAAGGTTTTCTAATTGTTCTTTTAAGTTTTGAGAGATTGGATTGAAAGAAAAAAGCAAATTTTGATCTCTTGACTTTTCAATTCTTCCTTATTTCTTTCCAAGTAGATAATATTTTTAAGTGAACGTCCTATTTTTCTCTTCTGATAATTCTCTCTTTGTATTCCTCCCTTTGTTAAAGATAATAAATTAATAGGGTTATAGGTCTAGTTAGTTTAGTCCCATAGTGATACTTTATATGCTCACGAGAGTTTACATAATGGTTATCTTGAAAGTTGAAATCATAAGCAACACAATATGATTCCCCTTTCCAAATGTCTACACATAGTTTGTGAGATCTTGTGATCCCCTCCTATTGTAACAAAACCCTTATTCGACTTTGTACAACCCTCAAGTAGACTCTTCATGTAACTCTCACATAGGAGAGGTTGCACCTCTTCGAAAAGGCTGATGTTGTTGTTAGCTTCCCTTATCCCCTTTTCTACCCTCTTCTACTTATCTTTCCTTTTTTGTGTTAGAAAATATCTCGATCTAACATCCCCATAACATCCAATGATTGTGTTTGCGAGATCTTTGTTTACCAACTACTAATCATGGTTTAAAATTTTGACTCATATCGGAATTTCAGTATATGATTAGAATGATACGGTTTTAGTACCGTATCATGTCATACTGATATGGTTTCGATATTTTTTAAATATAAAATATATTAATATATATATATATTAATTAATATATTTTATATATATATATAAAGAAAAAAGGAGAAAAAAATCAGGATCACCGAGGTGCTACAGGATCGTGGAGGCATTGCGGGATTGCGGCGCCTCTGCGACCCATGCAAATCGCCGTGATCTCGCAACAACCCGCGGTGCCGATGTCGAACAACAGGCACAACGGCAAATTCCACCGTTTCGCTCGGCACAGTGCAAAATTTTAAACCATGATGTTAATAATGGTTGTCTTTTGAATACATTCATCATTATCTGGGGCAATCAATGATGTAATGGTTTAAAATAATCTTTCATAAGTTGGATAATGCTTGCTATTGTGTGGGTGTTTGAGAAAATTTTCCCCTTGGATTCATTTGTGAAAGTTTCTATCCCTTGTGTGTGAGTGCGTTGTCTTTTTTCGCATGTTCGTTGGTTTGGTATGTAAAAGGTGCACAAATACTATTGAATACTGGCACATTGCTAATGAATGTCATTGGTTGAACTTATGCTGGGTGTCTACACTAAGTAGCTTACAAAATGAATGGGTAATTATGCCTTTTATATCTTATCGTATGTGAGACTCAGAAACACAGTATTGGTGGCAACACTTTCTGATTAGATGATCAGATAGTTCATACACATGTGATACTGTTAGGTCCAAAAGAATGTATGTATCTCCACAATAGCATGATATTGTCCACTTTGGGCCTAAGCCCTCATGGCTTTGCTCTTGGGCTCTCCCCAAAAGGCCTCATGCCAATGGAGATACTTTTCATCCTTTTAAACTCATGATCTTTTCTATGTGTTCTAGATGTGGGACTATGTTTGCACCCTTGCAACCCAACAATCCCCCCCTCAAACAAAGGACCACTGGAAGCTCCCCTACCATTTCTCATGGTCCGGCTGCCATTTCTCATGGTTCGGCTGCCATGTCCCTCATGGTTCGGCTGCCATTTCTCATGGTCCGGCTGCCATGTCCCTCATGGTCCGGCTGCCATGTCCCTCATGGTTCGAGCCTCCCTTACTTCCTTTGTTTTTTTCCCGAGGGTTCCCACATGGTTAGATCTAGATCATGGCTCATCCGGCGGTTAGTCCGGTGAAGAGCAACCTCGCTTTGATACCAATTGTTAGGTCCAAAAGAATGTATGTATCTCCACAATAGCATGATATTGTCCACTTTGGGCCTAAGCCCTCATGGCTTTGCTCTTGGGCTCTCCCCAAAAGGTCTCATGCCAATGGAGATACTTTCCATCCTTTTAAACCCATGATCTTTTCTATGTGTTCTAGATGTGGGACTATGTTTGCACCCTTGCAACCCATACAATTATATAAAACACTAGATTCCAATCCTGTTGTGTGGAACTAAGTTATGCTTTTCCTCTTTTTTTTTTCAGCTTGAGCAGTATGAAGAGGCGCGAGAAACCATTCTTTCTGGCCTTCAAATTGATCCTCTGAGGTACGACATTACTTTCTAGTTATCTGATTCTTTTGCCAGTGTAGCACCTTCTTTTGTGAGAAAAATGGTATACACAGCTTATTGGCCAAAATAGAATGTCATACTGGTTAATTTATCCTGTGTAGCAATCTCCTCCAGACATACCTCCAGGAGATAGATAGGGTTGTGGCTGGTTCAGGGAAAAGGGTTAAACACTGGAAACTAGAACGTACAGATGACTTAGAGTGCACATTATGTTTCAAATTACTGTATGAACCTGTCACCACTCCATGTGGACATTCATTTTGCCGCTCTTGCCTGCATCAGTCTATGGACCATGGTACGCATAGTATTATTACTTTTACTTTTCTATCATTATTATTACTATTAAAACTTCCTGGTCACTTGGTTTATTCTGGTAGGCAACAAGTGTCCCATGTGCCGGAGAGTTTTATTCATCAGCCCTAGAACCTATCCTATCAGGTGAGGTACATTTGCCTTGACTAGTAGTTTCCTTACTGAATTGCCTTTTGGGTTGTTTATTCTTCCACTCCTTTTGTTTTCAGGGACCAGAATATTGACCTTTTTGTTTTAATTTTCACTTTCAGCGTGACACTCAATAATATCATACAGAAAAGTTTTCCAGAAGAATATGCTGAGAGGAAGTCTGAGCAAGAAAGTTTAACTCAATTAGGAGTTGATATAATGCCTCTTTTCGTCATGGATGTTATCCTCCCATGTCAAAAGATGTCACTTAACATATTTGAACCTCGCTACAGACTTATGGTATGTGTATATATTTAAACATTTTTAGGCTCTAAGCTACTAAGATAACACCTTTGCACCTGTTTTCTGCTTGAATTTCAATATATTCGCATTTTTTTAAATGATTCTAAATTTGTTTGGACACAGTATTGGAATGTCATAACTTGAAGAATGAATTTATTAAAGTTATTTTTGAAGTATTTTCTGTTTTATAATGTAACATCTGAAGAGAAATGAAGGGAAACTGCAAATTCAATGTAAATAACCAGTTTGTTATTAAAATATTTGTGTTTACATTGGTAAAATTATCTTTCAGTCATGACTTGCCTGATCTTTTTTCTGGTAAAATATGCTATTCAGTGTTAGTGCTTTATAGATGAGGAAAATGTTTATACATATAAGATTACTTAACGGATATGGATTAAATTCTTAGCAAATTTTGCTGAGGTGAATTGTTTCAATTGTCATTTGCAATCCATATGGCAAAGCAACTCTAAATGAAGTATTGTTAGACAGTCATTTGCATACTTTGTTTTGTTATACAGATGATTGGAATCTTGAATAATCTTAATACACGTGACTAATTTAGGCCAGACTCACCAGCCATAGTTTGTTTGGAATTCTGTAAAATATTGGATGAATTTGATTTCTATTTTGTTTGCTTTATTCTGCCCAACAAAATCTTTTTTGCATCTTATTATTTTGCTCTGCACTTTTCTATAGGTTAGGAGGATCATGGAAGGGAATCGTCGAATGGGAATGGTCACATATTGTTTCTAGCAATAAGTTCTCAAAATATTTCCATAGTGTTATTTATCTATTTTTGGTAAACTTGCAGGTTGCTATTGATCCTGCAACAGGCTCAATTGCTGATTTTGCTTGTGAAGTAGAAATTCTTGAGTAAGTGTTGGTTCTCTCATGGTTTATGTCCGTCGCTTCTCAGTTGTTGAAATCTTGTTTTTTTGTGTCCATGTATGAAAGGATTTTTTTGCTTTTCTAGGTGTGAACCACTCCCAGATGGTCGGTTTTATCTGGAGGTAACATTTGTTGTGTGTCCATATACTTCTGTTTTAACTTATATTTACACTTTTCCTTCTCTCCTGACCTTTTTGATCATCCTATAACAAATACTCACCTGCTTGATGCTACTGTGATTACCTTATTTTAGCAATGTTAGTTGATAATATTTGTATAGCCATCAGAATGATTAATTGATATTCTTTAGACTGGTGCTGCTCTACTTGACTTCTTACTGCAGGGTTTACTGTTGGCCTTATTTCTCTTTTTTTCTTCTTTTTAGATATTGTGCACTAAAACTTTGTTTCATGCATTTTGGTATGATGAATGGCTTTTTCAACCACTTGCAAATTTGCAATATATCACACTATTTAAGGCAATTAGATTCTTGGACTTTTCTGCTCATTTCTTTCAATAGACCCTGTGTCTCACTGAAACTCTCATTATCCACAACTGACAACAACAACAAAACCTTTATCCCACTAAGTGGGGTTGGCTATATGAGTCCTCATCCACAACTAAGCAATCATTTTTATTAGATTCAATCAGGTTAAGCAGACAGTTTTACCATGTTATTATATATCTGATTAGGATAGTGATTGTGCTAGAGCTAGAAGTATAAACTCATGCTTGTCTCCTTTTCTCAATGTCCTAGTTTCTTTGCTTTTCATCTGTCCTATTTCTGTAAAATTAAAGTTGTTACCAGTAGATCCATTAGGATTGTGGACCAGGATAGTATAGTTACAAGCATTGAAAAACTATCGTAATCTGGTAAGAACTTATAGCGATCGTTTGGTAAGTAGTGTAAGGATTAATCAGACATGGGAACTGACTTTGTAAAAGTTTTAACAAATCTCACCAGAAGTTTCAAGAGTATAGCCACTAGTTAGCTTACTATAGTAATTCTCTTAGTCATCCTACTTAAAAATGCCATTTAGGATTTAATTTGTCAAGTCATCTCAATTAAATAACAAACAACTTGCCAAAAAGTTGTAGATCAAAAATATGTGTGTATCTATATTTTGGTTAATATCAAGATGGATGTGAAGTCACTAGGAGCAATAGGATAAAGATTTATTGTGGAATGTTAAATGTACCCATGATGATGATGATGAGAAAACATATGGCTTTGAGTATATGTTCAAACAAGGATCATCCATTTCATAGTTAGACAAATTGAATTATTTATTGAATAAGGTTCGGAGGGTAAACAAAGATAAAAATTTTAGAGATCTAAAACTGACCTGACTATCATCATTGATTAATGGCAGGATAAACTTTAGGTAACTGTTCTCAAGTTGTGTTGGGACACACAACTTATTATTGCTTATATTTATGTTTTTTTTATTGTAACTGGTTGGTTTAGTTCATTGTGCTGCCTTTACTAGTTGTATCTATTTATTGGGATTTCAATTGGACTTGTATTTGAATGTATGACTAGTAGCCATGATATTAACTGAATATGAAGCACATTTCTGTATGTAGGTAGAAGGACAAAGGCGATTCCGTATCCTACGATCATGGGATCAAGATGGGTTAGTAATATAGAGGCTAATTAGTATACATGAGCTTTTGCAAGTTTGGTACTGTAGATTTAAAGGTGCACTATGACAAGAGGTAATATCATTTATGAATAACTGCAGGTATCGTGTTGCCGAAGTTGAATGGATTTGGGATACTCTTCCACCAAAAGATTCTCAAGAGAAGGAGGATGTAAGCATGACACGTACTTTTTCTAAGAATCTTCTATATTTACAATGAATATTTTCTCTTCGCCCTGAATAAATGGCCTGATGATTCAATTGTGGGTGGTCGGTCTGGTTGGTTATATAAGACTATGAGTGTCTTTATTATCCATCGCTGTAGTGTTTTGAATCTTTTCCTTCTTGATAAAATTCCCCTTTACAAACTTTGATTATGGTTGAGCTTGCAGCACACTTTAACCAATGCAGCAAAGGAAATTGCTGGACTTCTTTAGTAGATGGTAGGTTCTGCCCTCCTTTTGCCTAAAAAATGAGCCATTGCTACTAGGACAATCAGATAGGAAAGCCTTTTGGATTCTATAAGTTGTTTCTCTTGTTCTTACTTGTGAGACAAGCTACACAATAAACAAATAGTTGTTTCTAGTGAAGCAGGAATGATAAACCATTTAGTTATCCACATTGACATTTTGTTATTTCCTATAGTATAGTAAGGTGCACAGAAACACCATAACATCCTTAAACCCAAACTATGCACGCTGGGTATTTTGGTTGCCTGTTTAGTTCAACTTTTCTTTGATTGCACCTTCTTGTCTTTTCTGCATCGAAGTCTATATGAGTTTTATTGCACAACTTTTAATGTGTGTTTTAATATGTAATGTACGTATGTCTTGGAGTTGAAGTCGCAATAGACAAAGCACTCATTAATTTAGTTGCCTGTTGGATTCTGAATAGTTAATGCAAATGGCTATTGAAGCAGCAGAATTGACAAAAGCATGGTTCAAGCGTGCAAGAGAATCCATGAGAATAGGTACTCGAATGATGACCGATAATCATGCTTTCCATGTTCCATACTTCTTCGTGCATCTTTTACTTAGCTTATATTATTGTTGTAAATTTGGAATTTTATTTCGTTTTATTATTTGGTAGTTTCTTAATTTAGCCAAGAGAGTTTTGCTAGAAAGAAGTTAAATGCACTGTGTTTTTCAGGTAGAAGATCAAGGCAATTGGAACTTTTTGAAGCTGAGGGAGTGCCGAAGTTAGATGATCCTGAACGTTTCAGTTTCTGGGTATGTCACTCACTTGCAGTTGGATCTCATGGTCAAAATACCGTTTTAGCATGTTAATTCTGTTCATTTTTGGCAGCTTATCAACTTGTTAAATATAAGGCCATCAGAGAGATTGGAGCTTCTGCGGTTACAAGATACCAGCAAAGTACTAACATCTGAAAATTTTAATCCTCATCTCCATTTATAGTTCTTACGTGCTTTGGTATTTGTTTATCAGAGGATTTCCCGTGGGCTCATCTCCCTCCAGGCTGAAGAACAAGGTTGTCGAATCCAATAGATTGATCAAATTTTGTGTAGTTCTGCATTTCTTTACATAAATGCTTTGACAAGTGCTGTCATCTCAACAGAAAAAGCGGGAAGAGTTCCTAGAGGAGCCTGAATGCACAACTTGATGTCGGTGCGATCATACATTATAGCATATTTTTTCCTATTTACAAATATGTACATCACAATTCATCTTGCCTAAATGTGTTAACTGTTAAGGTTTAATTTGGATTTATTGTGGGCCATAAATAAAGTGAAAAGTACAAAGAATTTCATTTCCTTGCAGTTTCCATTCCATGTCGGTATCATACACTGTTTTACGTTGAGAAGGTTGACATTAAAAAAATAATAAATCCTAGTTAGTCGCACTCAAGCCCTGTGATGACCGGTCCGATCAAGCTCTGGGGGTGACCGGTCCGATCTTATGGAAGTTTTCCATCAGCCATCAAGGTAAATCGAGAAGCGCACGCAACTACAAGTGCCTGGGTGACAACCTTTGATGTCTTACTGCGGCATCATGGTCTCGGGGATTAACTGTAGTGGGTAAATTTTTTATAGTGATCGGCCCCACCGTCGAAATGATCCACCATATCTGAGAAAACCTCCCCAGGGACTAATTGTAGGCAGGTACCACTAGGTTGATAAGAGCATACTGCCTCAACAGCACCTCAGTCAACAAATACACGTTGCTAAGACTTGAATCTCAAGAGCATACTGCCTCAACAGCACCTCAGTCAACAAATACACGTTGCTAAGACTGAGCATACTGCCTCAACAGCACCTCAGTCAACAAATACACGTTGCTAAGACTTGAATCTCATAGCACCTCAGTCAACAAATACATATTGCTAAGAGGATTCAAACTCGAAATCTCAAGCAGCACATGTCTCCATGCTTACCACTTGGGATAAGACACTTCAAAAAAATATGATAATCCCAGTTAGTCGTATTGACTTAATCCCTGGGGGTGACCAGTCCAGTCCCATGGTTTTCCACCGGGCATCAGGGTAAATCGGAAAGCGCATGCAGCGGCCAATCCAAATGTCCAGCATCCTTTGATTGCGATTTCCATTTAGACTGTCGGGCCATGGCAAACCCATGGCGGGCCCATCATATGGCGGGGCGAAAATCTCCAACCCAACCCATGTCCAGTATTAGGCGGGTCAACCCGAAAAAATAAAAAAATATTAAAAATATTAAAAATTTTAAGTTTGAAGTATAATTTAAATTGATTAAGTTGAAAGTTTTAAGTTTGAATTATAATTTTTAAACTTAAATTAAATTGTATTTTAAATAGATGAAATCCACTAATTCATTAAGTTTTATACTTTAATTTTAAAATTTAAAATAAATAAATAAACTTTCTCGACCCGCGAGTAACCCAAGCCCACCGCGGGCCAACCCAGGCGGGTGACAACCTAGGGTTGATGCCTAAATTACTTGGCTAACCGACGGCTATATCCTATAGCCCCGGGACATAATTCATCGCACCAATGTGTGCTAGGCGCTCATTTTTGGTCCTATTTCACGAGCTAGTTTACGCCACCGACATCGGAAATTTATCTCCACCGACATCGGAGATTCATGGCGCGGTCCGGTAATTCCAGGTCGAATCAAATCGTATTTGCCAACAAACTCATTCAGGATTTGACTTTGTATCCCGATTATTTGGCCTAATATGGCAAGGATCGTTCTTGTTCAAGTATTATGTTATGCCTAATCGACTCTGGTTGATCCATCAAAGCGGTCGCTCGGTGGACAGACCATCGTCGCTTGGGATCATCAATCAAAGCAGACGCGCATTCCAGGAGATCGTTCGCGATGGATGCCGTCGCCGGAGGCCGCGGCGGAGTGCCAGAGGGGAGAAGGGCGCCGCTGCCGATGAGCGCTCTGGATATCCTGCGCGAGACCGTGCGGATCCTCCGCGCCGATCCGTCCCCCTTCATGACGACCCTCGCCCTCCTCATCTGCCCCGTCTCGGCCGTCCTCCTCTCCGGCGTCCTCGCCCCGCGTGCCGCCACCGAAGCCCTCTCCCGCCGCCTCGCCCGCCTCGCCATCGCCAGCGGCCTCCCGCCCCTCCGCACCCTCCTCCAGCTCTGCCGCCACCTCGCCGCCTCCATTCTATCTGCCTCCGCCTGCTTCCCGCTCCTCGCCACTGCCCTCCTCCTCGCCCGCTCCTCCATTTCCTACTCCGTCGCCTGCTCCTACGCCGGCAAGAATTCGCTCCACTCTGAGTTCTTCGCGGTCGTGCGGCGGATCTGGCCCCGCCTAATCTCCACCTATATCTGTGTCTGCGCAGCCATCTCTGCTTGCCTCTCGATCTTCATCGCCCTCATTCTGCTCGTCTGCAATGTGTTCGCCGTAATGGGCTACCCGCCCGAAATCATCGTCTACCCCGCTTTGCTTACTGTGCTCATCTTCTCGATGGTTTACGCGCACACCATCATCGTCTGCAACCTAGCCGGCGTGATCTCCGTCTTGGAAGAGATCTCTGGGCTGCAAGCACTGTTCAGATCGATGCAGGTGATCAGGGGGCAGACGCAGGCGGGACTGCTTATTTTCCTTGGTTCCACGATTGGCATGGCTCTCGTAGAAGCGCTATTCGAGCACAGAGTGAAAACTCTGAGCTACGGCGATGGTTCATCACGGCTATGGGAGGGACCGCTTCTGGTGTTCATGTATTCGTTTGTTGTACTAGTCGATTCCATGATGAGCGCAGTCTTCTATTTCACCTGTAGATCCTCCATCATCGAAGAAACTGGCGAGGATGCTCAGTTGCTTGAAGCAAAGGGAAATGTCTCTGCCAAAGCAATGGATTCTTGACGAACACAACTTCTTGACATGATATTCTTATCCGAGCCATTTCCATCACACAGAGGGAGAGCTAGATGTTTGCTCCGATCAGTTAACGTATGTTCACTGATTTTTCTGGTGAATCTGAGAATCTCCAGAATGTTTGCAGGTTGAATTGCGACAGCCAGAGCTCACAGTTTGACGAGATGATGCTGCAACCTTGGCACTCCATAGAACTGTGCCTCCCTAATTTTTCCAGATAAATAACCAAGTAAATCTTCACTATCATTATTTAGCTTTTGCTCAAGAATAACTGTTTCTTAATTTAAATACCTACTGTATCACTCTTTCTGGGTGATTGCTTATCATTTAGTTTGTTGCCAATGGGAAAAAAATGATGATTATAGATGATGGTAGTTGTCTATCTTCATATCTTTGATTGCATTTTCGGCAAATTAACCAAACATTTTGTTTCTGTAATAGAAAAGCAATGGAAAACTCGAAGATAATTGTATCATCAGATGATAGAGCTCAACAAGTGAGTTCGTCAAACATGTTCATTGAGTGACATTTGGTAGAACTATATCACCATACTAGCAGCTAAAATTCTAAAGCTCAATAATCAATAGCCAAACTGTTCCAGACAATTAGACTTCACATTTAAGAGATGTTAAATTAAATGGAATGCTCTTCGGGGCATAGCTGAGTTGGTTACGACGCAATAGAATTGCAGAAGAAATTAAATGGAATTAATCAGGCAGGGTCATTTGGTCCCTGATTTTGCTAGTATGGTAGTTCACATGCTGCCATTGGGTTTTTAGATTTCACCATCCCCAGCATTTCTGCCACAGTCCTGCAACGACATTGATTCCCTGGTCGAGTAACATCCCCGTACACAGCCATCTCAATCACATCAAGCTCCTTATCTGCAAAACATCTAGATTTGCTCAACGCTGATTTAAAGATTCAACGATGGAAAAGAGAGAAAAAGAAAACACAGCGATGAAGAGATATTAGCATGTAATGAATCAAAAAGTCTTCATTTGATAGTTTATATCAATTAATACAGGGATTAAATGCTATATATAAGTGATTAATAAGAATGCAGATAGAAACAACTACACCTGATCTCCAAGTCTTGAGTTACTTCAAAAGAGTATATCACCTTTCTCATGTCTTCTCCATCTCTGGTTCCTCTTGATCTAGCCATAGGTTGCAAGAGGAAAAATGGTGATATCTGTTGGTCATGAGTCATTGGCAAGATTGATATCAATACTAGTTCACTTGTGGTTTGATCCTCGATTAGAGCTCTTGAACACTATTAGAGCCGACCATAGGTGAGATATGATGCAGACCCTGACTCTAATTTGGCATAACAATGGGATCACACCAAAAATTTTGATCATTAGAGCAAGTAGGAAGCTCAGCCACATTGGAAGAATGAGACCCTCATCATGTCAAGAACAATAGCTAGGGAGAATCTAACCTCAAGATAAACAACTACTCAAAACTCAATCTTGTCCTCCAAATCCTCACAGGTGGGCCTTTGCTCCTCCATGTTAGAGAGAACACACATTCACCATCAACACTTGTTGAAGCAATGATTCTTGCAAGAGTGTATGACCGGTGAATGCAGTTGCCACATAGCAAGCCTTTCACCCTCAGGTCTACCATCATGTTCATCCTGTGTACTGCAATTCAATAAAACCTCACCCTTCTGTTCATCGATTGCCATGGCTGAGATGGAAAATATCATAAACAGGTCCTACACTTCAACTGTGACAAGAAATTTATAGTTAAGTCACCTCAACAAGAACCGATTCTTGCTCAAATGCCTCGAAAATAATCAACATTAGCTGTTGGTAGTATGAGGTGTCACTGCTCACTACAATTGAGGCGCAGAGACCTCACAACATATAGTTACAAGCCTCCATTAGGGCACCTCCATCCTAGTTTTGATTGGCTCCGACAGCACAACTTACCTTAATTGGGACATTGTCAAATGACTGCATCTAGGAGTGGGCACAGTTCAGATATTGGTTTCATAAGTAAAACTGGAGCCCAAACTGATTTTTTTTTCAGGTTAAAAGAATCAACCCAAGACCAAATCGAAACTGAAATGGTTTGGGTTGAAATCAAACCAAAAATTTCAGTTTGGTTCAGTTTAAACCTAAATTTTAATTAAGAAAAATAATCACAAACCAAGTACATACTAGTTGCCAAGCTATTAAACAATATAGCAGTAATTAGTAGCTTCTATAGTGTTTACTAATCATCCTAAACAATAATCATATACATACTTATTAGAGTTAATTATGGTTAATATGGGTTAGAGTATATATTCATAGTTATGTAGTTACTAATAGGTTTGGTTCGGTTTTATTAATTTCTCTAAGTTGTAAACTGAAATCAAATAAAAAAAAACTACTTTCCACCCGAAACCAAACTGATAAATCGAATAACTAAAATTTTCAGTTTGATTTGTTCAGTTTACCTGTTTTAGACTAGGCATCCCCACCCCTAACTGCATCTACCAAAATCATGGACGTAATGGATTGTGTATCATCATAAAAAACAAGCACCTTCAATACCCCAGCATACAAAAAATAATAATAATAATTTCACCCAAATAAAGAGTCCATCCTTACCAATTTTTCAGATGCTCCTTCTTAGCAATTTTGATAGTTCTTGGCTTCTTCAATAACCCAACATATAAAACTATATAGTTCATGGAGATAAAGAGTCCATCCTTACTGATTTTTTATATGCTCCTTCTTAGAGATTTTGACTAGTTCTCAATTTCAACTGGCTGAGTATGCCCAGTGCAATTTGTTGAAATTTCAAGAACATGCCCATGTGATTCAAATTATGAGATTGTGCTCGTGATACCACACTCCAAGAGGCTAAGAGGTATTCAAAACACCACATCTGCAAACATTATCAAATTGTCCTAATCCAACATAATTTTGGCTGATTGTTAGTTTACATCAGTGTCTTATTTCCTGAATCTGTTAACTCCTATTCAGTCATCTCCGTAAGCATCACATCACACCCATCGAAGAACATGTCCCATAGTGGTACACCCATATTGCTACCCTTGTCTTCAGAAAGAAAGATTAAAAGAAAATGTATGGTCAAGCTGTTGTTTGGGTATTATTCATCCAGTACCTCTCCTTTCCCTGTATCCTTCCTACCTGACCAATCTAGGGAAACTAACGGAATTATTTGCAGTAACAATGAAATAAAAATTTCTTATTACTAGTAATTGATGAGTTACTTCATTAAATACATGAAACTCACCACTTCACCAATTTGCAATAGCAATGGAATATAAATTTCTTCTCCATGGTAATTAATGAGTTACTTACATGAACTACATGAAATTCACTTCACCAATCTCAATCTCTGATCCAGATATCATTAAATCAGGATGAGCTTGAAGAACAAAAAAGAATATTGTTTTTTCGACCCCATCACAAGCATTTTGAATTTCTTGTAATGCCTTAGGACTTACTAGTGTTCTTTCCATTTTTCTCTCAATGACATCTTAGTGTACAAGATTGTATAGCTGGAGCAACTCTTAGATGGCTAGACCTTTTTGCTTTTCACTCATTAGATGGCTACCTTTTTGCTTTTCACCATTCTAGACTGCTTTATCACAGGGCTAGACATTTGCTCTTCACCATTCTAGACTTCTTTATCACATGGCTAGACCTTTTTCTCTTCAGCATTCTACAGTATCCCTATCTCAAGAAATCTGCGTGCACCTTAGGCAAATAACAAGTATCCTACATGGAACATATTGTCTTGTGTGAAGGCATTGTGTTGAAGCCACAAACTTCAGCCCAGCACAGTAGAAATCCACGTGCACCTAAGACCAAAAAACAAGAAATCCATTTTCTATATTGCTGTATATTGCAGGATGTTATTTGAAAATTTTGACGACATCGATGCTAAAGAAGCGTGAGCACAAACACAACAAATGCATACATATTTCACTTTATAAACTAAAAAATCAGAATAAGAGACCATACCAGTGAACTTGATGTCGCACGAGAAACCTTCTAGTTCTGCTTTGTCGATCCACTGCTTATTTGATTTCAATCTATTGACCCTCGTTTGCAGAATTTGGCAATTCGTAGCAGTTGATTCTCCACCTAAATCGAGGCATCGCAAATTGACAACAATACTAATAGATTCAAGCAACAACGAAGTCCCAAAACCTTTAGAGATATGGTTTTGAAAAAACGATTTTTTATTTCTAGTATTTCACCTCGAATGCCCTCAGAAAAGATCCCGAGGCATCAAAATTCAAAATCACCTTTGGAGAAGGGAATAATGTGGTCGAACTCGTAGCAGAGGCATCCGTGGCAGTTCCAGAAGCGCTTGCAGACAACGTTGCCGGCGGAGTCCTTGCGCCACCGATCGGGGTGGCGGCCGGGCACCACATCCGCATTATTCCAACACATAGCCTTGGCCTTGGTGTCGAAGAACCTCGGCCGGTCGCTCTCCTTCTCCCCCTCCTCGTGTTTGCGACGAGGTCGAGGAGAAGAGGGACGGTCCATCAGCCCCCCGCGCCGGCGCCGACGCCTCCGCAGCCTTCTGGGACCTTCGCGCACTACTGTGTACTTCAGCCCAAGCCCAAATATGATTAACCCTCTCCCTCCCAATTGCCTTTATAAAAAAACACAAAAATAAATAAAATTATAATAAATCAATAAAATTATACATTCATGCAGGTAGAGCTGTTTCAATCCATGACAGACCCATCATATGACAGGGTGGGGCAAGCCAACCCACTAACTTCACAGATTAGGAAATCTCCAATCCAACCTAACGGGCATGTTAAAAATATTAAAAAAAAAAAAATTTTAAATTTGAATTATAATTTAAATCGATTAAGTTGAAATTTTTAAGTTTGAATTAAGTTTAAATTATAATTTAAATAGATCAAACCTACTAATTCATTGAGTTTTCTATTTTAATTTAAAAATTAAAATAAATAAATAAACTTTCTCAACCTGCAAGTCAATCCAAGCCCACCGCAGGCCAATCCACGCGGGTCACGGGTTAGGTAGGCCAACCCATATGAACTCATTTTAAAATAGATTGATAAAATTTCAACTCAATCCGTCTAAATTACTTGACAGGACGGGTCAATCCAACGGACCTAACCCAAATTGACGGCTATACATGCAAGTGTTAAAAATAATATTTTAATCTTAGGACATAGCTGAGTTGGTTACGACGGAATAAAATTATAAAAGAGGATAAGATTTACCTCTTCACAATCAGGTGATCATAGGATCCATGGTTGAATGGTAAATTTCACACATTAGAATAATATTCCAATATATTTCAAATTGAAAAAAATATTATATTTAGCTTTTTTTCAATCCCTTCTAACTCTTCTCACTCTCTTTTCAACTCAAAAATACTTTCTTAGATCATCAGTGGTGTCTTGTCACTGATGATCATGATTACTTAACTACTTCTAATTTTTGTTCTTGGGTATTTATGTAATTTGAATATTGTAATTTGTAGATTGATTTTTTTTTTTCCAAATTCGTCCAAAAGAATCCAATTAGTCACCTTGTCTATAAGTCGACAAATGTAGTGGGTATATCTTTGTTTGTTTAAAAAGGAGTTTACAGTTATCTTTATTTGTTCATTTCGATGAAAACAATCATTGTTTTTCTTGAATTCAATTTTCACACTTTATAACGCCAATAGAGTAATTAATTTTTTAAAAATATTTTAAACTGTTAAATAATAATAATAATAATAAATAGTGACACGCAGTGCGCAGATACTTGTGAATTATTAGGTGGCATGGAATGGAACCCTCAATGCAAATGCTTGGGCCCTGAAGCTGGCCGCATTCTTCCTGCTCCTCTCGCTTGCGTCGGCTCCTCGATCTCCCCACAAATCCTTCAAAAGCGTGGAGCTCCTCGCTCGAACCCTAGTCTCCAGATCCTCTGCGCGCCGCCGTCGCCCCGATTCACGAATTCGTCTCTCCTTGCTCTTGCCTCAGGTTGGAACCTGCTTTTCCCCCCGTGTTTTCTAGGGTTTGTGCGGTTGAGGGGGTGGGGCCTCTTTGCCCTTCGGTTGGTCTCCCGTGTTCCACGCCATTGGGGGATTTCGCCCCTCCGACTTTGGGTTTGGCGTGGATTGATCGGGAATTAATTAGATTGGACAGTGTGGTGCTGGAGGTGGAGGATTTATCTGTTTTTTTTAATAGTTTTCTTCTCTTTGGTAGTCAGAGTTATTTTCGTTACGGTTTTAGAGCTATTTCTTTTGTTACCTGCCGATATAGTGAAATCTTCGACCTTTCCAGCGGAAGAGCCTTGTCTAAAGAGTCAGTGGTGGATACTTAATTTCTTTTGCTTGCGGATGCTGGTTGTTGGTGTCGTGGAGAAAACGATGATCAGGTTTTGTTGTTTTTATTGTTATCTTGGCTGAAGATCACAAAGGAGTCTTATGAAATTTGCAGCTGCCGTTTGTTTCTTGTGGATATTGTGAGCAATCCGCTTTGGCGTACTTCTTTGTTGAGAACGTATCTGGGGTTGAATTTTTGCATTTGAAGAGAGAGAAGCATTTGAGACGTCATTTGTTATCAACTGAACGTAGCTTCACATGGGTGATCATGGAGTTTGGCCACAGCTAAATGGCCTAATTCCAAATGGTCTTTTGCCTGAAGAAATGGCCAATGCGACCCAAATGCTTGATGCAGATAGATGGCTTAAGGCAGAGGTGCAAACTGCTGAGTTGATTGCACGAATTCAGCCCAATCCCTCATCTGAGGAGCGCCGAAATGCTGTGGCCAACTATGTCCAGCATCTGATTACAGACTGCCTCTCCTGCCCGGTGAGTGTGTATGCTTATTGCTAATTGCTTACTAAAATATGAGTGTGTTTCTGAACCACAATATGTGAATTCCACTGTCATCTCTTTGCTGCATAATTTAGTGCACCAGCTTTGGAAGATGTTCCTAGATCTTTCTTGGAATAAGTTGCTATCCAGAAGTGTAACTGCACCATTTGTGTAGTTTAGTTGACACAATTAGCTATGGAACTGGCTATTGTGTTCGAGTTATTTGGGCTGTTTGGCTTTTCTCATGAGAACCTATCATGGACATATTGTACAAGGATAAGGTTTAGGATAGGGATCAATGGGCTAAATTTATCATGCTCTTTCCCTTGGCATGAATAGCATAACAATTGCATTGACATTCATTGTGCCAGGATTAGAAAAATAGCAAAGGGGTCAAATAACACATTATCCAATTTCTCTTTATTAACTAATTATTATAATAAAATAGCAATTTATTGTAACTACCATAATGAGCATGAAACTATTTTCAAGTAATACTAAGATCATTAATTCAGAATTTAATATATGAGTTGAGTGTGGGATCTGTGGGTTTCCTCCAAACGAAATTGAATCATTTTGGATTTTTGTTACTAAGCTATATAAATTAAGTCAAACCAAAATTCTATTGAAACCAACAATTTTTGCTGAAATTTGGGTTTGTTAGTGCTGAACCAAATATCAACAGATCCAAGTTTGATTAGTTGATTATTGATCTTTGAATAAAAATGAACTATCAAATAATAAATCTATAATATCAATGCACACAAGTATTGCATTTCTGTTTACTTTTTGGTTTGACCTTGCAAAAAACTTGTCCTGACCAAAATTTTAGTTGAACTGCCAAATGGAATCAAACTACATTTTATTTATCAAAATCCAAACTGAAATGAAAATTAGATTTTATTTGAATGATGAACACTGCTGATATAGACATACAAAATATATAGTTATCTGTCTACAGTATAGGTCCCCATCTAGCTAGGTTTCCTGTAGATGGATTTGTCTTCTTTTGCTCAAGTGATATCAATTTCAATTTTGTTCCAATTCTGGTTTGCAGGTTTTTACATTTGGGTCAGTTCCTCTCAAGACCTATTTACCTGATGGAGACATAGACCTTACTGCATTCAGTGATAATGAGAATATAAAAGATACGTGGGCTGCTACAGTATGTGCTGCATTAGAGAGGGAAGAGAAAAATGAAAATGCTGAGTTCCGAGTAAAAGAAGTTAAATATATTCAAGCAGAGGTGTGGATTTTTTTTCCCATTATGTTCTGCATGGATGCGGGCAATTGCCTCTTGATATGGTTATTATGCTATTTTCTTTTCTTGGTTATAAATTACCATGTGTTTAGTTGTTGTGATTAGTGTTGCTATTAACATGTTTCTCTTCTGGCCTGATGCTTAAATGAAGAAATCCGATTCCAGTGAGTTATTAAGTCTTGGAGAATTTATCTTCAGTTCAGGTAAAAGGATAGGATATCTTTGTTGGTGGGCATCCAATCCATATCCAATCTTAAGTTATTATTAGATGATGATTCATCATCAAGATTCAAGACCATGTGCATCAATCTTATCTTCCATTAAATTCTATCCAAGTTTATATCATTAGTAATATTCAAATCCATTTAATTGTTTGTTATCATATTAATATTTTGGTCTCCCTCTACCCCTTCACACCAACTATGATCAATCCAACTCTTCTTACTTTATAACGTATTCATTGTACTTGAACATGTTCATATCATTTCAATCTATTGTCTCTCATATTATTATCTTTTGGAGCCACACCTAGCTGGTATTATACTTTTTTTTTGGACTTACAATTTGAACTTATGATTTGATTGTTCACATTCGATCACACTACAACATTACATAGTCAAAGAGAGGGATAAAATAATATATCATTGTATTAACCAAAGGAGATTGTAATCTATGTACGTATAGCCTTTAAGCATAATTAATTTTAAAAAATACAGGTATGATATTAAACTTAATATTCCTAATATTGTTGAAATACCACATCATAATAAGATTGTAGACTATTATTTCTAACACTTCCCCTCAACATGAAAATTTGTCGTGTGTAGCTTACTACATAAAATATGAAATGATACTAGTATAGTGATTAAGAAGCTTGATAAAGTGAACTGTAGATTAATTTGAAAAGAGGTGTTGATTAGACTAATTTAAGTTTTTTTAAATCTTAATAAAAATAAAGTTGATAACATTTTTCAGAACGTAGATTATTTTCAAAAGATAAAGTTGGTGATGACCGTCAAAAGATAGATGCAATCCTCCTCCTTACTTTCTCCTTAAATCGAAGATTGCAAAGAAAGAGAGATCAAAATTCTACTATCTTGAGACATGGAGTTGATATTTGGAGAGAGTGTTTAAAATTTGACATTGCTCTAAGAGATGAGGAGAAAATGGCTAAGGACACTCTGTATGAAGTTATGACATCTACTTGAGAGAAAGATACTTGAAGCAAGACAAAGGTTAGTCAATTGTTTTGAAGTTACAACTTACAGGGAGAATATAATTGTTTTAGACAAAAGTGAAATTGGAGTTCCAACATTTATATTGTGTTTGCCGTGAGGGATGAAGATCCAGGAGGAGATAAGGTGGCATAAAAATTTCCTTAGGTGGAAAATGCTGGAAGAAAGGAATAGAATGTAGCTCAAATTGTTCTTAAAAAAAATGCAAAACTAAAATTTCATTTTAAAGTCATTTTTTTATCTTTAAATATTTGTAACAATTAAAGTTTTGAAATTTATAGTTTCTCTCCCTCGTTCTTTCCAAAGTAAAAAAAAATAATTACAATCTTATTCCTATGCAGAGGGAGAGACATCTACTCGACAAGAGAGATATTGAAAGAGACAATACTTTCTCATCTTGATATGTAAACACAAGATGAATTGATGACATTATATTGATAATGAAAATTGAGTGGCCAAACTCTAATATTGCTTCAAGATCTAAAGTGTTGCATGTGATAGAGAACACATTTTGTCTCTCTCGTTGTTTTGACACTTCACTTTTGAATAATTAACTCCCTTTTTTGCATGTCCATTTTCTTTTTGATTGCTATCATCCTTGTCAGGCAACAATCTATAAATCTAGGTCCTTGAGAATTTCTTTTTCTTTTATTCTATTTGGGTGGGGGATCTACTCTCTTTGTCGAGAAACCACTTAGTTCCACAAACATGGGTGTGATGAGGGCAGTAGGTGAGGGGAGATTGAGCATATGCTTGTTCATCATGAGGGCTTGATGCTAATTGGTTTGACTCAGGGAGGAGGGCTAGGTTGATTGTTGTGACCCCAAAGGCTAAAAGGGAAGAATTATAACAAAGTTTTATAACCTACCTACTTTATGGATCAAGAGTAAAAGCTATGATAAAGTAACACATACGAAAAGTTAATGTAGCTTACATACGAATATATGTGGGGTTTATAGAAAGGATGAATCAAAGTACTAACAGTTGAGAGCAATTAGAGGTGACTCCTATAGTTGATAAATAGAGAAAAAAGAAACAGGTAGAGATGCGATGAACATGTTAAAGACAGCTAGTATATATTTTATAGTTAGAAGATTGAATCTATTAGAGTGGAAGGTGAAAGGAGCAATGGGAGACCAAGATAAAGATATTTGGCCTATTTTTTTTCTAACTTAAGCTACTTTTTTTGGTTAAAAATTCTTACATGAATCTTTTACAACACTTGATTTGAATACAAATTTCTTAACTAAGTTTTGCACCTTGAGTTTACTTTTAAAATTTGCATTACGAGTTGTTTTGATTAATTTAGGTTATCCTGATCTAAATGCTGATTTGATGTGTTTACTTATCAATTAGATTTTAAGATGAATCTGCTTTGCATTGTACTTCTGTTACCAGCATCGCTGTTCAATGAATTTCTCATTTTTATGGTGTTGTTTCCATCTGTGCAGGTAAAACTTATAAAGTGTCTCGTTGAAAATATTGTTGTTGATATCTCTTTTAATCAAGTTGGTGGTCTATGCACACTTTGTTTTCTGGAAGAGGTTAGTAGAATTGATGTTGTTCCTGTTGATCCTCATACATCTTTATGCCCATATAACCTCTGGATACTTCATAGATGGACAAAGTGATAGATCAAAATCATCTATTCAAACGAAGCATTATATTAATCAAAGCATGGTGTTATTATGAAAGTCGAATATTGGGTGCACATCATGGGCTTATATCAACATATGCATTGGAGACATTGGTGCTTTATGTATTTCATGTCTTCAATAATTCATTTGTTGGTCCACTTGAGGTGATTAAACTTTGTTGCATTTGATCTTTTATTTCTCACAGTACTTACCTTTGCCTGATATTTTTCCAAATTCTTCCAATGCAGGTCTTGTATCGGTTTCTGGAATTTTTTAGTAACTTTGATTGGGACAACTATTGCATTAGTCTTAGGGGACCAGTACCTATCCGTTTACTTCCAGATATGACTGGTAAGTTTATGGCCATTTCTTTTACTGAACTAATAATACTTAATTTATTGTCACACTCATCTAATGTCGTGCAGCGGAGCCTCCTAGAAAGGATGATGGCAAATTGTTGTTTACCAAAGCCTTTATTGACCACCGCACTGCAGTCTATTCTGTCACACCTGGTGGACAAGAAAATCACAGCCAACCTTTTGTTTCAAAGCATTTTAATGTTATTGATCCTTTAAGGACGAACAACAATCTTGGACGTAGTGTGAGCAAAGGTAGTAGCAACTCTATTTCTTAGCGTACCTTTGCTAATGATATCATTTTATTCCATTTTAAGTAACAATCAACATAGTCTGGTTATTCTTTATGCTCATATCACATTATTATTCAACATTAGTTGCCTATTATTTTCATGTTATTTAACATAATTTTGAGAGCAGAAGTTTAAGTCTTGGTCTTTGCCGCTCAATGTGGGTAGATGTTATAGATAGGTGCACTTATTTGCTACGTGGTGGACTTTGATATATTCATATCCTATATCCGTACTAATTTTAGTTCCAATTATGTTAGCCCAAGTTGAAATTGCAATGGTAAACTAAGATATATTTATGGATATAGAGAAATCAATTTCAATATTAAATGTCTTAGTAGCATTGTTTAGTATGTCTTAGAAAATTATGAGATTAATCTTAGTAGATGTTACAAGAACCTACAATCTTATTAGATGTACCACACTAATTTTGGTATAATGTATAATCAACTAGACATTAATCGAGATGAATTTGTTGCTCTAAAATTTTAATTCAATTTTTACAATTGCTATAAACTTAATTTGGTATTATACACTCATTTGACTTGAATCTCAGCACATCAAAGTGTACTGTTCTAGTTGGACACTGAAACTACTCCAGCAAGGAACAAGTACTTTAAACCATGATTTGGACCTATCTCAGATAGTATTTGTGTGAGTGATATTGTGCAATTGAAGATAGACAGTGTGGAATCAGATGGTATACACGGTTTTGTCTTTTAACCATGAATGCCAACTAGATTGATATAACTGGAAGTTGTCCATATTGTGTCAATCTGAACTTCTTGTTTAATTTTATGCTACAAGGGGAGCTATTCTGGTACTTCTTGTTGGATTTACATATTGCTGCCTTTTCTTTGCAGCAGAACTTTTTATGCTGCCAGCAGGTTTTTGCATTTAGTTGTGAATTATGATTTCATTTGTTTTTATCTTCGCCTGCTCACTCATGTTAAATCAATGATAAAAGAATGTACAGATGATGCATAGTCTAATGCATGCATTTTACCTTTTATTAGTTGATTAAATTGTGCATGTATGAATATCTCTCTCTTAGTTATTTGCAACATGATATATCATAACACTGAGGTTAAGTTTTGCTCTAGAAATTTGGAAATTCAATTAGTCCATTTTCATCTGTCCATCTCTTGCATGTATGAAGCATGGTGTTCTACATTCTCTGAAAATAACTGTTTGACATTTTTGTCAGGAAATTTCACCAGAATACGTAGTGCTTTTGCATTCGGAGCCACAAAATTAGCCAGGTTACTCGAATGCCCAAAAGATGCAATAATTAAGGAATTAAATGATTTCTTTGCTAACACATGGATAAGACATGGTACTGGTCATCGTCCTGATATTCATAGCTTAGATTTACAACCTTTTCAACAATTAAAAACTCTTTCAATTGAGCCTAAACACTTAAAAACCAGTGCAAATGTTGGAAGGAGGTTTGAGAATGGAATATTGCGAGTTGCCAAGGAGCATTCGACTGAAACTAGCCAAAGTTCTCATAATTCGATTAATGAAATTGTTGCCAATCATCAGGAAATGTTTAAAGCTAACACTTTATCTGCAGTCTCTCTTGATAGTGAAAAAAATCAAAAAAATTTGAAATCTAGTCACTCTGCCAATCCATGGAAAGAGCAGGGTAAACTTCAGTTTGCAAGGACTAGATCTAGTCCTGAGCTGACAGAAACATCTTTGGATTTATCTCGTGCAAGACATGGTAGAGCAATGGAAACAGTGAAAGTACAAAGCCAAACAAAGTTCAATTCTAATATCAGAATGAAAAACTTGGGATCTGAAATGATAGGCAGTCACAATTCCAAGTCTTTTGATGATTCTGCATCAAAGCGGCTGATTCCAGCACATAAAAATGTTGAAATGGTTTCTGACACAAACAATGTTTCAAATAGCCATCAGGTTGATTGTGGATTTTCTAACATGGGGGTTGAACTTGCTTCTGTATCAGAGGCCTTGGAGATGCAGCAGGAAGAACAAGACTTGGTGAATATGATGGGATCTTCCGGCATTCATAATTTTAATGGACAGGCTCCATATCAAATGCATGTAGCTCCATATAATCTGCCACTAACATTTTCACCTTTTCCAACTTCAATGGGTTATGTTAAGAGAAATTTGGCTGGAGTTATGCCTTCAAATTTGCCCTTTATTGGGGCTCCATGGGCGTCCACTATGCAATTTAATCAAAGTCTTGCTTCCATTCCCCTTTCCCATTACATCAATGTTGCCACATTAAGTTCAAATGTGGGTGGCACTGTTGATTCTTCTAATGATGATTCTGCAGTAGTGGAGCTCAAGGCAGATGAAGTTGGTCACAGCAATTGGCAGGAAGAAGAGGCTGTACTCTCCAGAGGGTCTAATCCTGGTCACAGTGTTGCTCCTGACTACAAGCAGCAAAAACTAAAGGGCAGTTTGACCTCCAGTCCCACAGCAAGAGGCATCAATTCTGGTTCATTTCCATGGGAACATGATAGAGTAGGCAGAGAAGCTAGACGTTTGACTAGAGAAGAAACCAATGGATCATTTCAATCCAAAACAACTAAAGGTGATGATATTCAATCTAATTCCTGGACTGCAAACTCTAGGATTTTCCCTCTGTCACGGGCAGCTTCTTCTAGAAGCAGTTCTAGAGGCAAATCTGTATTAGAAAATCATAAAGACAAGCCAACTGCAAACACCTCAGGGTCTGCCAGGGAAAAATGGGGTAGAAAATCAAGTTCTCCATCAGTCTCACCATCCCCTCGTGGAAAAGACAACAGTAGATTGCAGTTTGAGGGTTCCTCTGACATTGGTTTGGTCAAGGTAAATGATGATGTCTCAGATTTGATACCCTCAACTGTGGGAAATGATATGCCTGAAACAATCACAGAATCATCATCTTTAGTTGCACCAGATGCAAGAAGCCAGAATCTACCAGGCCAGGAATCTGAGCAAAATCAGTCAGATCCATTGATCCCTTTTGCACCAGTTCTTGTTGATACTTCCCAGCAGAGGGCCATGGATTTTTCCAAGTTTTTTCCTACATTTGTTGCTACTGGTCCACCAGTTCCATACTTTGTATTTCCCTTTGGTAGTTTCACTTCCAACTCTGGAAAAACAGATGGATATGCAGGGCAATTGGATAGGGAAGAAGTGACAGATCAATTTCAAGAAAGTTCTGAACACCATGTCAATTTATTGGAGAACCTTGAGCAGTCATCTGAGGCTGTAGTGAGCCCAACTGTTTCTATGAATTCTGGTTCTGAGTTCTCCAAGGAATCTACTTCTGACATTCTAAACAGTGATCTGAATGGCCATCAGCAAAATCTAGTATATGGACGGTTTTGCCAAAACACTTATCATGGAACTGTATTCTACTCTTCGCCTTATGTAGGGCCAGAAATTTATCTTCCTGGTCATTATCCATGGGATGGCCCTGGAAGATCTCTTTCTGCTAATCTGAACTATGCACAAGCTATGGGATACAGTTCTCGACTGATGCCTGTTATGCCACTCCAGTCTGGGCCTGATGCGGCCTCTATTACCTTCCGGCATAATGTAGATGAAGCTCCGAGGCCTCGTGTTGGTACTGGAACTTACCTGCCAAATCCTGTAAGATTCTCACAACATTTTGATATTATAAGAAAATCTGTAAGTTTGTTAGAAATTTTTATATTTTCCCTGAGATTTTAATAGATGTTTTATTTGAGCTGTTCTACATCTTGTATTTCTTTATCCTGTTTGTTGTCCTTACAGTTGATTTATTTATTTATTTTTTGCCTAGATTTTGCATCTGATCTTTGTATTGCATTATTGTGTAATTGTTATTGCCAAGAATTATAAAGCATGAAAATTTTGATGTACCTGTGGAGGAGATTTATACGTACACTACTAATTTATAGTTGGTTACTTGTTGACTTATAATTCGAAAAGAAGCTTCTAACATGCTTTAAATGAAGAATAAGTTTGTAAATTTGTCTTTCACTTTTTTTTCTTTCTTTTTTGATGAATTCCAAAATTTCTTCATTTTGTTTCGTTTTCCTAGTTACAGATAATGGGGCACTTTACGCTGAACTGTATTTTTGTCTGTTAACTCTTCCTCAATATGATGTTTTCAGTTAGCTACAACTTTGTAGTTTGAAAGTTTATTGAAGCTCAAATCTAAAGATAAGAATAGAGCAATTTATTAGTCTAATTTACTTCACATAGAAGTTATTCTTTCTATATGCATCAGTTCCATATGTACCTTTATCCATTTTAATGCATTATCATTTGCAAGAAAGTTTTGATACATAATTCCTGTGTCACGATGCTTGCTCTTTGCACCACAAAACCATGTACACTTGGACTTTTGATACCCTCCATAGACTCCTTTGCATTTTCTTGTGTTTTTTCGGCATGGGTCTGATTTATCAGCTATTTCCTAATTAATGCTTTCTAAAATTTGGTTGTACGTGGCACTGTTTCTATTCTAAAGAAACAGTTATGTCGACAGTGATTAAACTGTGTTCTTCCCAAGTATGTGTTTCCTCAAAGTTATATTCTGGGCCCAGCTTGCATACTGGCATTGATTCTCATCGACATCATCCTTTGATCAGTTTTGTTCTCCTATTTAACAGTATACTTCCTGTGAATGATATTTTTTGATCTTCTATGATAGGAAAATATATTTGTGCTTTGTTCCAAAAAGGGGCAAGGGAAGTTTGATAAATAATAAAATTGTATTTTGTACTTCTATTATATGACATGTAAAAGAATTTCTTTATCTTTGTACAGAAGGTTTCTTTTAGAGATCGACAAAGTAGTTCGAGGAATCGAGGGAGCCGGAACTATGATCGTAATGATGCTGGGGACAGACCAAGGGCTTTTGACCCCAGTCATGGCCGCAACCAATCTGATAGAGCAAGTGCTCGGACTGGCCGGCTTCCCGCAGCCAGAAATCATGAGGATAAAAGGTGGGAGTCATACAGGCATGAGCCTCTTGCCCACAGAGGTCATGACCGCGCATTTGCATCTACAAATTTGTCGAGTAATCTAGAAAATGCACATAGCATGCACCCTCAATTTGCTTCCAGTTCAAATGGTGTCCTTCCAGCTGCTGACCAACAAATTCCTCCTGTTGTATTCATGTACCCATATGATCAAAGAATTGCAAATGGTTCGCCTGCTGACCAGCTTGTGCTTGATTCTCTGAGGGCTGTGCATATACCTAGCGGCAATGAAGCCCATAGGTTAAGAGTTACAGAAGGTGAACGTTATGATCACAAGCATGATTCATATCACAGAGGTTCTTCTCGCTCATCTCCAAATCAACCTTCTTCACCTTAACTAGAAATGTCATTCTCATTCCAATTGTAGTTGTTTTCCTAAATTTCCTGTGTACATATTCGTGCTGTAGCTCATTTTTGAAGGTGGAAAAACATTGAGAATACAGTTTAGAGGCAAATAAAAACATCCCTGACAGAATGTTGTCTTCGCGGGCCAATCCTAATGCCATTGTTCACTTTTAAACCTTATCATTCTTGTCGATTGACTGACGGTACCTTTGGCAACAATTGAACTGATAAATGTTACTTTGAAAGCGCATACTAGTGGATGGATACAATGTCTAGACCAAATTTCTGTCAGATATCTTGTATATGATCAATCTCCTGTTCCATGGTGTACCGTCCGTGAGTTAATTTGTTTCCTTGACAGGGATACTACATTGAAATTTGTAGTTGTCTTCAGTTGGTATCCTCTCTTTGCACTCGTCATGTTGAGGATAGGGTGTTTCCGTGAGATTTTGATGCAGATAACCATGCTGGATTTTTAGTTGCAGTAATATTCGATAGGTGTTGTTCCTTCAAGTGAACTATTTTTCAATAAAATTGTCAATGACAAAAGACTCATCCCAACGATGGTAGTTCGTTCTAGATCAGTCGATTGAGAGGACTCAAGTTTTTTGTATTTAGAAACTATTGTGTGAGCTGATTTTTCAACATTTCAATATTTCATCAATCGAAATCTACTTGCTACAGTTGCACTGTGGAGTCATAACTTGCAAAGATTTCTCCTTTAGCTCTTTAAGCACTAAAGATGATCGGAATCTCGAAGAATTCGTAGTGTTCTTTTGATTCTCGTCTTTGCAGTCCGAAGAACACATGACGAATGACTGAAACGACAAAGGAAAGAAGAATACGTGCTGCTTAAAAGATAAAAGAACCAAATTGTTCCATTAATAGGAAACAAATCTGAAGTAGCGGAGGGGCACTGCTTCTGTGCCTGCGAAATCTGAAGTGCCAATAGCCATGGCGGCATCATCGTTTACTCTCTCTGCGTTCCAAATTCCAACGTCGCCTCCTCGCGACAACGGGAACGCCGCCGTCGCCGCCTCGCAAAGCTCCAAAGAGTTACTTGATTTGCACTTCTCCTCGCCCTCTCAGCTGCAGCAGCTCCACGCCCGCCTCATCAAGTCCGGCCTCCCCCTGTCCTCCTCCCTCCCCATCTCTCTCGCCCGCGTCGCAGCCATCTGCGCGCTCTCCTCCCCCTCCGACTTCTCCTACGCCCGCCGTGTCTTCCTCTTATACGGAGCCGCCCCCTCCGAGACACTCCTTTGGAACACCCACCTCAACACCCTCTCTTCCTCCCCATGCCCCGGCGAAGCCCTCGCACTCTTCTCCCGCCTCCGCTTCGCCGGCGTCCTTCCGGACACTTTTACCTTATCCTTCGTGCTGAAAGCCTGCTCCCGCTTTCCTCTCTCGCTGCTCCTCGGCCGCGCCGTCCACGCCCTCGTCGAGAAGCTCGGCTTCCGCTCCGACATTTTCCTCCTCAACACCCTCGTCCACATGTATGCCTCCCTCGGTGAAACGGCTTCCGCGAGGCTTCTCTTCAATGTCATGCCGGCGAAGGACGTGGTCACCTGGAACATCATGATTACGCATTACACGAAGACAGGCGAAATGGCGGTCGCACAACAGCTGTTCGACTCAATGCCAGAGAGGAGCATCCGGTCATGGACGGCGATGATCGCAGGGTATGTCCAGTGGAAGAATCCCAGTGAGGCTCTCCGGTTGTTCCGCGACATGGAAACCACTGGCATGCAGCCAAATGAGGTGACGGTGGTCGCCGTGCTCGCGGCCTGTGCTGACCTTGGAGAGCTCGATTTGGGGAAGCGGATCCATGCGTTCGCAATGCAATGCTCAATCCACAAGAACAATGTGCGCGTCTGCAACACGCTGATCGACATGTACATCAAGTGCGGGTGCCTGCAGATGGCTCGGCAAGTCTTCGACGAAATGCCGGAGCGAACCGTGGTGTCATGGTCAGCAATGATCGGTGGGCATGCGATGCACGGGCAAGCTGAGGAAGCATTGGAGCTCTTTTCCAAGATGCAGGAAGCTAGCGTTGAGCCAAACGCAGTCACATTTGTGGGGCTTCTTCACGCCTGCAGCCATATAGGCCTGCTGCAGGAGGGAAGGCAGTTCTTCAGAAGCATGTCCGAAGACTATAGCATTGTCCCTGAGATCGAACATTATGGCTGCATGGTCGACCTCCTCAGTCGCGCAGGGCTCCTCGACGAAGCCCGGGAGTTCATAAACAAGATGCCAATCGAGCCCAACAGCGTTGTCTGGGGAGCACTACTGGGCGGAGCCAAAGTTCATAAGAATGTCGAAATGGGAGAAGAAGCAATTCACAAGTTGATGGAATTGGATCCTCGTAACGATGGCTATTACGTCGTTCTGTCAAACATCTATGCCGACGCAGGGCGATGGGAGGATGTGGCTCGGATTCGACGGATGATGAAGGATCGAGGACTGAAGAAGACTCCAGGGCGGAGCACAATTTCCTTGGATGGAGTGGTGCACTTGTTCGTCGCCGGGGAGAGTGAACATCCACAAATTGAGGAGATCCACAGAAGTTTGGATGAACTGTTGGAGAAGTTGAGGCATCACGGTTATGTTCCTGATACATCAGCAGTGTTGCTTGACATGGATGAGAAGAACAAGGAACGTGTACTGTATCGCCATAGCGAGAAGCTTGCTGTTGCGTTTGGGCTAATGAACACTGCCGATGGCACACCCATCAGGATCATGAAGAATCTCAGAGTTTGCAGTGACTGTCACGCTGCTTTGAAATTGATATCTGAGATTACTAACCGTGAAATTGTAGTCCGAGATCGAAACAGGTTTCACTCGTTCAGGCACGGATCTTGTTCTTGTAAAGATTATTGGTAAGCAGAATATGAGATGGGACAAAAAACAGTCAAAGGCCAGAGTTCAATAACTCAAGTGTCACGGCAACTAGCTATTACTTGTAATCATGGGAATTTATTTGAAAGAACACTGCTTGCAATCATTAAAATTTAACATCATCCGACATCAATAATGAAACTGGAGGTAAAAATAGATCACTTGATCACCAATGTTCTGAAAAGAAAAGTTCAACTATCTTCTGACTACCCTTCAGATAGAAAAGCCCAACGAACCAACGATGATACTAGCATTCTTCTGTCAAACAAAGGTCTACTTGATCAGACAGGTGGCCCTGCCATGAACCAGCCACAGATCACAGATACATTAATAGACTTAGGCATAGTTGAGACGGAATATGTCATTGAGCACATAAAAGCTCCCCTGAGGTGTCGGAATAAGATGAAACATCTACAAAAATAAGCACCATTGATTAACAAGTCATTGATTAATTAGATAATGGAACATACAAATAGAGATTAATTTTTTTTAAAAGCAAAGGATGTAACAATTACCAATATAATCAACTAAAAATAACAAACAATAGCTAGGTTTGATGTTTTAAAACATTCTTCAATGTATAATCGATCAGAATCGAAGCAACTAGAAGTGTTTAACATCTCAGGAATTGAAAATAATGCAAATGCAAACAAATTCATAGATCTAACAAAAAAAAATGGACCAGCTCTTCAACAAATTTCTATAATCAAGTCATATAAACAAAGTGCAGAATTTCATGCATGGGTAAATCTCAAGTCGAATGCAAATTGAAAGATCAATGTAAAACATGGCGTAGACAGAGAAAGGAACATAAGAAAACAGAGCAGTAGGTAAAAACATGTCTATTGAACTGAAGAAAAGCCATCATATTGTGTATACTAACAATCACCAAATTGGTTACTAATTATATAATTACCTGATGCTTTGTACATTTATATTAGTCATAAGCATTCATGTCAAACTGCAATAACAGTAACTCTGTAATTAAGCAATTTGCTGAAACTAAGTCAAAGTAAATTCAGATAAATCATTATAATCTAAAAAAAGAATATATGGTCATCCCAATCATGTGGGCCAGACATTCCACCTATGAAATGTTGTTCCCGAATTGTTTCATTTAGTAATTTGATTCATGACAAACTTTGATCCCTTTAAGTATTGTTCACGTGGACCTTCTGTTAGTTTATTCATAAGATGCGAGCCATCTCTTACGAGCATTTTGTAATTAGGCACATTGCTCACAAAGTAACAGAAGGTTAGGTAGAAAATCTTAAGTAACAAAAGTATCCTAAAATGGAAGATAGTTATTGCAGATATGAAGTAGACCTTGACAATAATATTATGCAAATTGGAAAATCTATGAAGACAGAAAGGGGAAAATGCACTGATGTAGATGGAATGCTCATAACTTTGTGTGTCTAACTCCATGGTTCTAAAAGTCCATGTTTGGACAACATGCAATAAAAGATTGTATGATAATGTTACAACTAGAGTCAAAGTCATTGGGAATGTGAAAAATGATTTCCATAACTACAACTTTAAATCATTATCTTTAACAATAATACTAGATAAGCTAACAAACCATATGCAAGAAAATTTCAGAAAGTGTATGCAAATGGTATATAGTCAACCCAAAACATAACTCATATCTTTTGTGGAGGCATATGTTCAATATTACATATTAGAAGACATTTTTATGGATATCTAAAGTATTTATCACTTGTGAAACAAGTATTTAATTTAACAATTAAGCATTGCAAGCTACTAAATAAGGTAGCTGAAGGTCTAGAATACCAGGGGATACTGATAAAGATATAATGTAATTACATAAAGAATAGATCCTTGAAATGAAGACAAACCTCTGGATTCCTGTGTGAATGTCAAATGCCCCTTAAGTAAAAGGAAATTTTATAAGACGATTGGTTTGATCCCCAATACTTCGTGTATCAATGTTTCAGGATGTTAGGGAATTTGTACAAAAAATTTAATCTAATAGAGATGAAAATGCTAAGATAGATATAGAGTTACTATAAAGGATAAAATAAGAAATTCCAGTATTTAGGTGCAGCTCAATTA
Organism: Curcuma longa; assembly: GCF_044706935.1. Lineage (NCBI taxonomy): Eukaryota > Viridiplantae > Streptophyta > Magnoliopsida > Zingiberales > Zingiberaceae > Curcuma > Curcuma longa. Next base: position 11,629,131 of record NC_133862.1, on the reverse strand, counting down.
GGTGATAAAATAAGAGAAAATAAATTGAGTTAATATAAATTTATTCAAAAACGAGTAATGGAGACAGAAAACCATTGGTCAATATAAAAATGATTTAATTGATTTAAATATTACTTGTGATATTTACCTTGAATGAAGTTCAAATGGGGGATTAAATTCATCTAGGCATCCTAAATAGTTGGGGGAAATAATTCATCTAGGTATCCTAAATAGTTGAGACAAACACAGCTTATCAAGAATGATGATTATCTAAATCAGTCATAAAACCAGAATATGATCATGTAAAGAAACAAGTAATCTAACATCTAAATCATGAACTCCAAAGCTTTCAAATCCAACAAGATTCATCTGATCTCCACACATCTAAACCCTTTTTGATGATATTTTAATCTTATAAGGAATTCAAGAACATTTACTAGCATATTAAACAATCACAAATGACAAGAGAATTTTCACAAAACAATGATCGTGTCAATATTTGTGAAATTGATGTACGACAAAGGACTCAATTGCCATCGGTAGAACAAAATCTAAAAAAGTAAAATTAAAAATTAAAAAATAAATAAATAATGGGTTCGAAAGTAGACTGAATAATACCACCCGCACCTGGAATCATAAGAACGCCTACAAATAAGCCATCCAAAAATGCAATCATTTATCTATGACATGTTTGATTATATTTCCTTAATCAAACATAGGTTGTGATGAAACCATCGAAATAGAAACAAACCCTAGAATGTGCAAACGGGTAAAAAAAGAGATACCTGGCTGAACTTGAGGGAATGTTGCTCGCCGCCGAGCTGGAGGGATCCGCTAACAAAGACAAGAACACCACCAGGAGGTCCTGAGGGTTGACAATCGACGGTGGAGATGACATGGGCGCACTGCTGGAACTGGAGAGAAGTGAGTTTAGCGACAATGGCAGCCGCACCCTGGATCTTGTCGCCCTCAAAGGTGAGCATGGAGCCGTCCTGGTAGAGCCCTCCGAGCGCCTGCCGGTTGCTGTCGAACGTCCGGTAGTAGTGCTCGACGAACGCCTTGGCGACAGCGTCAGGATCCATCGCTGCCGACGCCGTCAAAGGGGAAACAAGTGCCGCTCCCTCTTCTTCGTCTGCTAAATAGGCGAGCGAGAGGGCAAGGGAATGCGTAACAATCACGCACCGGCCCATTTATAATATGGGCTGCCCTATGAATAAAATAGAAAAAACAATTTTTTATTCTGTTCAGTTTCAATTTAATAACGCTGATAAAATTAAATTAAAAATTGACAACTATATGTATAATTAAATTGTATTGTTTTTTAATATTTATTATGTATTGAATTATAGTATCTATTCATTTAATTATTTAGGATGATTAATAAATATTATAATGATTATAATAATTAAATGAATAGATACTATAATTCAATACATAATGACCGGTGTACATGCCCTCTGCGAGCTTCTGATCCGTCCAGTTTCATGTTTATCTACAGCATTTGCCTGCTTCTGGCAGCTTATTTGATGGCTGCCATGATCCTTGAAGACCTCATTGAGCTTAGCTATAATGTGGTTGTGGTGTTCACTATGGTGCTGCTGTTCCTCTTGGTGCTTCCAATTGTTATTCCTCTGCTTCTGACCTTCCACTTTGATGTCGTCTCCCCTGTCGAAGAGCCTCTCTTGCCCGAGCCAGCGAAAGAAGAGACAAGCAAATCTGCTGAGCAAAGTGAAGTCATTCTCAGTGAGCTTGAGGACGAGAAGCCCAAGGAAGTTGACCTTCTCCCGGCATCAGAAAGGCAGAAGAGGAAGTTTACTTTCTGATCAATGATCTCATTGCAATTAGAAACATTTAAACAATATAAGGAGAGCAATAAAATCAAGATAAACTTAGACTTAGCTTTTATTCATGTTCAAACTCATACATTGTCAAACCATGCCATCATTAGCATTTTGATCAGGATTGTGTAATGGATCTGGACCTTGGGGGACTAAACGCATTGTCTCGACATCATTTCTATCAATAGAACCAACGCTGTGTTGTATTGGTTCTGGACCACTTACAACTGTGCGCATAGTATCAATGTCTCGGACACCAAATCCATCACCATTATGGATTGGGTCAGGGCCACTTGGGACCTTACGCATTGCACCAACACCACCATTACCTTCCTCCCCATGATCTATCGAGACACCTGGAACTACTTGCAGCACTCTTGCTCCAGAGGCACAACCCAAGCAGGACACAAGTGCTAACACAATCAATGAAACATAAGGAGATGCTCTTTGAACCATTGTAGTTGTAAAGGCTAACGCAGTCCACGCTCCAGATGAAGGATGTAGGTTGGTTGTGAGGTATCAGTGCTCTGTGCTTTATACTTGCGAACACCATGCCCAAAGTTTGATTTTGTTGATAGAATAACAATCTACAGGTTTAGAAACGTAAAGATAAGGGCATTAAATGGTTGGTATGTATATGCTCATGTTATCCTCTATTATATATATACAAATCTGATATTCTGCATGACCCACGCTGCGCGATCCTGTGCGTGACATAGCCAACCTCCGCCGCTTCCAGCCGCTCTTGCCGTGCCATCCGGCCACCATCGACCGCCGGACTGGGCCCGATCGACGCGCCACTCGCCAGCGCGTCGTCGGCGTCGGATTCCGACTGGATTGTGGCCGAAATCCGACATAATTTGGGCGGAACGCAATCGGCAGTGGCACGCGCCGGTTTCCGACCAAATCGCGGTCGGATTCCGACCAAATTGTGGTCAGAGACCGGCGTGCGACCACGATCCTTCCTCGGTCGGTCTCCGACCGTGATTTGACCGAAATCCGACCGCGATTTGGTTGGAAATCGGCGCGCGCCACTACCGAAGCATGAAGGCCGCCGGCGATCCTTCCTCGGCCGGTCTCCGACCGCGATTTTGCCCACAGTGGCCTGCGCGCTGGTTCGACTATTTCGGCCGAATTCGATCGGATTCCGACCACAATCCGATCGGAATCCGACGCCGACCGACGTGCCGACGAGTGGCGCGTCGATCGGGCTCGGTCCGGCGGCCGGCGATGGCCGGACGGCGAAGTGACAGTGGCGGCCGAATAGCGACGGGTCAGGGGCGAGTGGCACTGTGCATTCCCACTTTTGAACGGTCTGATCTTCGCGATCACGCGTGATGGACGGTGATCCCGTTGTCGCGCACGGGCACGTACGAAGTCGGTGCGCAACATATATATATATATATATATATATATATATATATATATATATATATATATATACAGGTCTGATATCCCGCGCGACGAAAAAACCCGACTCCTGTACGCGACCGCCCGACCTCCCTGCGTTCATCGCCGCCGTTCTTCGCCGTCCGGTCACCGTTGGCCACCATCCCGGGCTCGTTGGAAGCGCAACTCGACGGCGCACACATCACCGGATTCCGGCCGGATTGTGGCTCAAAACACGCAGACGCGCTGGTGGTCGTACCCGCCGGACCGCCGGTGATCCAACGGGTCCGGTCCGGCGGCAATCGGTGGTCGGACGGCGATGAACGGACGCCGGGCGCGTCGATATACACACGCGCACGGGGTCGCATTTTTTTCGTCGCGCAGTATATCACATCTATATATATATATATATATATATATATATATAGACAGAGAAAAAGATGTTATATTCAGAATCTGAATTATTAAAAAAACAAAAATGATTTACATGTGCGTTGAAGTATTCATATTACTTTTGATGAAGTATATGGGATGACCGGATCTGAACGGCCCAATCACGAGGGACCCGCAGATCGACGGTGGACCCGTTGTTCTCTCGTCAAACGAGAGCCGTAAATTAGGAATGCAGGTCCAATTTGCCTACAGAAAAGACTCGTTCCGTTGATTTCGATGCCGTCACCCTTCAAACGCTCATCGGTCGTTTAAAAATCCCTCGTTGGTGCTGATGAACAATTCGACACGGAGCTGGCGAGATGGCCCTCTACGCTGCCAGATGCCCTTCTTCCTTCGGCACTGCCGCCGTCGATCCCTCGAGCGCCCGCCATCCTATCAGATCGTCCGCCCTTCTCGCGTCTGTTCCTGGAAGGGTTTTAGCGGGAGGAGTGTCCAACTCTTCTGCGAACCATTGGAAATTAAGAGTTGCATGCAAGCAAGAAGGTGAATGCCTTTTGTTTTGTTTTGTTTTGTCTTGTACATTCCCTGTTCTTGCTGGATCCCTGTTATCTTCCCAGGGTGAAGGATAACTAGAAGAGAAGAAGAGATTTAGAGGGGTAACCGAATAAACGAGAGATATGAGTAGGAAGAGAGAAATAATTTTCATTGAGCTTAATTTTTTTCCTCTCCATTTAACTGTCTATAATTATTTATTTAGAAAATTTAAAATTAAACTAATAGCAAATTAGAAAATTTTCCCCGAACTCAAATTCAGAGAAGTTTCTGAGATCTTGGAGGAGAAAGGTGAGGCTATAATGACTCACGGTGATAGATTGGGAAGCTTGATCTTGCCTTTGAGGAGGATGTGATGTTGTATAATAGGAACATTAGTTTCTTAAATTATCGATAACAATATTGCATTAGGTCAGTTCGATCAAAAGATATATAAACATTAAGTATATGTAAATGATCAAATATATCAAATCAATAGAATAAACAACTACTAATTTCAGAGAAATAGAATGCAAGCCTAAGCTCACTATCCTAATGTGAAGTTTTTAATTTTTGTGCGGGTTAACTACTGTTCTCTTGTTACCTTTCCCTAATACGATGGTGCATTGAGGACTATCGATAGGCCCTTTTAACGTTAGGTAACCTAAATAATATATAATTCAAAACATTAAAGACAAGGAAAAGAATAAAATGAGGGTGACACAAGGGATCTTGATTACTTTTCCATTATGCATTGAGCCTTTCTAATGACTCCTCTTTTAGGTATAACAAGTGCCTCATTAATGCTCCATTTGATAAGAATTATGCCTTTTGTAAGAGATGTGCCCTTTTGATCATAACAAATTCAAAGTAAAATATTTAATGAGAATACAAACCTTTGTGGTGATTTTGCAGCTATAAGTGTGCCTGTATCTGCTGCAAGAGAAGCTCCCTTCAAGAATGTCGAAAATAGTGGTGTTTTCGCTTTGTCTTCACAGGAATACAGACATGTGACTAGTCCTAATCCAAGTGATGGGGAACCAACAGTTAGTATTACCGTGGTTGGAGCATCTGGGGACCTTGCTAAAAAGAAGATATTTCCTGCTCTATTTGCACTATATTGTGAAGATTGTCTTCCAAAGGTCTGACTTTTCTCATCCACTGCTACTTGTAGTTCATTGTGCTCATTAACATTGCTTGAATGCCTACTTACATTCTTTTTTCATGCAGAACTTTACTATATTTGGTTATGCTCGAAGTAAGATGACCGATGCTGAACTAAGAACCTTGGTTAGCAGAACACTTACTTGCAGAATTGATAAAAGGTGATGGATGGTTTATGCATTTCTTCATGATTTGGTTTATGCTTGGGTTCAACTTAGCATTTTATTGAGCTAACTGTTTGTGCTGATTTTGCCAGAGAGAATTGCAATGAGAAGATAGAAAAATTCCTAAAACGATGCTTCTATCATTCAGGCCGATATGACTCGGAGGAGAACTTTGCAGAGCTTGACAAGATGCTGAAAGAGCATGAGGTATGTTTGTCTTCCAAGAAGTTGGATGTCTTGATTTATTAGATTTTTGAAATGGAATTTGTTTCCAAACAGGGTACATGTACACCCCATACATTTCATTGCTAGTTTATATACCCAATATATTTTGCAAAATCCTCCACTTAGTCCATCAGATGAGTTATTTAATCAAGGTTGCTTAACATGAATTATTCCCTTTTTATTTAGTAAAGCTGGTTAAGTAAACCAAATGATGGACTAAACTACATCACCAGAAGCTTCCTGAGTTGAAATCATCACCAGTACCACAACCTGATTCTTCCTATTGTCTTTCAATTTCAACTGATTTTTACCTGTTTTATTTATTAATCAGACGAATGTCAGTTTGGTTCCTCGTGTGCTAGCTTTGTCATCCGAAATCAATTGGCACTTGCTGATTTCATTCCAGCTTGGTCCATTTGTATGGGTTTTGCAGAGTTTGCCAACCATGTGATATGTCGTACTAATGATCAATTAGGAATAAAGCTTTCTTCTTGAAGATTTATTTTCTTAAAATCAGGAGATAATTTGATTTTACTTTACATGAATGATATCTTTCTTGTTTCTTTCAGTATCTCTTGCCTGCAAGTGTACAATTGTGGACTTTTGATTTGAGTCTTTTTACATAGATCTTCTTTAGTATGTCCAATTATTGTAAATTTGATGTCCTAAGATGCACTATAATGTGGTATCCTGCTTCTGATAAATTCTGTGATGACAGCTTGTAGCTTGAACTTGATTGTCATCAAACATTTATCTCGATTAAGCATTTCTTGTCCAAAAAAACAAAAGTTCCAATAAGTAGAGAAGAGCTAACATACCTGATTTTTCTATTTGCCATATAGGGTGGGAGGGTGTCAAACCGGCTGTTTTATTTGTCAATTCCACCGAATATATTTATAGACGTAGTGAGGTCTGCAAGCAGATCAGCTTCTTCCAAGAATGGATGGACCAGGGTAATAGTTGAAAAACCATTTGGCCGCGACTCTGAATCTTCTGCTGCTTTGACGAGTGGACTAAAACAGTACCTAGACGAAGATCAAATTTTTAGGTGAAAAGCTGATTTCGTGTGTTATTTTTATGTTTGTCAATCCTGGAAATCCCCATTTACCATATATTTCTAATTTTCAGGATTGATCATTACTTGGGGAAGGAACTCGTTGAGAATCTATCTGTTCTTCGATTTTCAAATCTTATTTTTGAACCACTATGGTCTAGGAAATATATCAGGAACGTGCAGCTGATTTTCTCTGAAGATTTTGGTACAGAAGGACGGGGAGGGTGAGACCTAAAGCCTATTGTCCTTCGAGTTTTTTTCCATAGTGCAAGGGATCTTTCCACTAAATTTTCTGTGATGCAGGTATTTTGATCACTATGGAATCATCAGAGATATTATGCAGAATCATCTTCTCCAAATTTTAGCTTTATTTGCCATGGAAACTCCAGCTAGCTTAGATGCCGAAGACATTAGAAATGAAAAGGTATGCATGTGATGAGATTAGCAGAGTGAACATTCTGTTATTTCTAATGAAAGCATGCCTTTCCACATGTTACAGGTGAAAGTTCTCCGTTCAATGAGGCCATTGCAGTTGGAAAATGTAGTCATTGGACAATACAAGAGCCACGCGAAGGGTGGAGTGAGGCATCCTGGATACACAGACGATAAGACTGTCCCTGAAGGGAGCCTTACCCCAACATTTGCTGCAGCTGCGCTTTTCATAGATAATGCAAGATGGGATGGGGTTCCCTTCCTAATGAAAGCTGGGAAAGCATTGCATACCAAGCGGTAAGTTGCAAATGCCACTATGCAATATTTCTAGGTACTCGTTGGTATAAACATGGATCAGTATATATAGTGACACAATCTGGTACTCTTGAAAATTATATTTGCAGAGCAGAGATTAGGGTGCAGTTTCGACATGTCCCTGGCAATCTCTACAAGCGAAATTTTGGCGCTGATATAGAACATGCTACTAATGAACTCGTCATCAGGGTCCAACCTGATGAAGCTATATACTTAAAGATTAATAACAAGGTTCCTGGCTTGGGGATGAGATTGGACCGCAGTAATCTGAATCTTCTATACTCATCAAGGTACAAAAGACTTAAAACACTTATTTCCTTGATACCTTCAAAACAGAAGACCTGCTTTACTAATTACTTGGTTGGATTTCTTTCTTTCTTTTTTCACATTCGACCATTTTGTTTCAAAGTTCTTGTGATTGTGGCTCATGCATGCTTTACCAAAAAATTATCAAAGTTGTCATAATGGTTGTTATTGCTACCATTATTATTACTCCCTCATCAACCAAAACCAGTAATTCCATTCCCTCTAATCCATGTTTCGGCTTTGGTAGGTACTCTAAAGAGATTCCCGATGCATATGAGAGGCTACTTCTTGATGCTATTGGGGGTGAACGACGATTGTTCATCCGGTCCGATGAACTTGATGCTGCTTGGAACTTGTTCACTCCACTGCTCAAAGAGTTGGAGGAGAAGAAGATTGTCCCAGAGCTCTACCCTTATGGAAGTCGTGGACCAGTTGGCGCACACTATCTTGCCGCAAAGTACAATGTTCGTTGGGGAGATCTTGTTGCATCAGAGCTTGATGATTGATTGATTGATTGATTGATTGATTAACTTGATTATTTTATTATCATTTTAGTGGAATCTAGTGATGCAATAACATAACTTATAGAATATTCTCACGAAGTGAGTTACATTTGCATGAGATACTATGTTGATCAGCTGAAATTTTGACAACATTTATTCAATTTATTATGTAGGCTGCTTACGTTCTTTAGTTCAATCAGTCAATGCAGTTGAAACGCATTTTAACAGCTGAGTGTGAAGTGAGTAGAATTTATGAATTTGTAAGAGTACTTTAATTACCTAAAGGATCCAAAAATTTTGGGGGAAAAAAGCAATTTTGGAGTTTTTCCTTTCTTCTTCTGAAACTGCCAAGAAGTGTTATCTCTACCTCTATGTAGATTATCTACAAACAAATTGAACATTCTACTATCATCCATAACATCTGGTTCCACCTTTTTGCTACCATGAAGTAGCGTGGTGTTGGGATCGTAATTAAAGGATGTTGGGCATCTGGGTTGGCCGCTGCGTGCGCTTCTTGATTTACCCTGGTGGCCGGTAGGAAACTTCCGTGGGACCGGACCGGTCACCCCCAGGGGTTGAGTCAATGCGACTAACTGGGATTATCATTTTTTTAAAGTAGCGTGGTGTTCGTCAAGCACTAAGTTCAAAACTTATATATATGCATGCAATATTTGAATAACTAATGACACTGGCTCACTTCTTAGATTTACTTAGCATGTGAAATATGAGATCGGACCATACATCCAATGATTAGTTAAGTCGTAAGATCCAGATACCTTGTAAACAAAAACAAAAAATAAAGCAAAGTGATGTTCACTCCAGGACATGATATGATAGTAAGAGATCAGGTGTTTTTTCTAAACAACTATAGTTCAAAACCTACACAGTGCATGTATACGACGTTTGAATAACTAGTGACGTTGAGACACCATGTCATCCATCTCGCTTCTTAGATTTATTTGATGGGTGGAATGTAAAGTCGGTTCAAACTTCAGAATTAATCGATGTAAGCTGGATACTTAATATTATAAATAATAATAAAGTAATGTGATGTTTTAATGTCGTGAAAGTACCCAACCTTAACAAACTATGGTAGGAAACATCCATCATCAATGAGTGGACACCATTGACTAAGATTCCAATTCATGCCCTTTAATACATTGACATTCAAACAACGTACTCTGCAGAGAACGATGACACTTCCTGTTGCAGAAGAAATAAATCCAAGAAGAAAAACATTCCGGCAACCACAATTATAGCGTTCAATAGTCTCTCCTCGTGGACTGTCCTTGGGGAGTCAAACTTCCTTGTGATTTGCTCGCACTTAAAATCAATTAATATACAAAAAGTAATTATCTTCTGAAAAAAAGTCAATCCCACGACCATATGTGAGGATAGTTGACTACGATACGAACCCTTGCCCTCTTCTAAAGTAAACCAACTCACCTATGCCCCGGGATAATTATCAACCCATGAACCAGAAATGCAATATTCTGTAATGGCATCCCACCTTACAATGGCAGCTCTAACAAAATAAATAAATGCAGTTTCTCAACCATCATCCGAATGGAAGTTGTACAAATCAACAAAATACTCTAACATATGCTTAAATGTTGAATTGAAAATGTAAATGCCACCTTTAAATGTAGTCCAGTGATTTGTAGCATAAAGCAGTATATGATACCAAGATGACTGGTGAATTACACTTCACTTATCAGGCTAGTGTTTTAATTAAATTTGATGGGGCTTATTGTGTGAGACCGTTGAAGCGATGGATATTACCTTTTTTACGTAATAGTATTTTAATCAAACTACAGAATGTGGCAGATGAAAATTGAAATAGATGACTGAACAGATGCCACCTTTTGTTTTTTATTTTTTTTTTTTTTGTTTTTAATCAAACTTTTGTTTTTTGTTTTACAAGACATTTTTACGAAGGAACGGGACTGCAAGCCTGAACGAAACTGGTACCGACGTTTGTCACGCTTCCCGTCTTCTTGACCTTCATCTGCTGCTTGTCCCTTCCTTCGCTGTCTCCGGGATTCGTCATCCGCCGCCCGTCGAACTCGATTTAAACCTGCCCCCCCTGCATCCGCTGCCTGGCTTCCAATTTGCATGGTCTGCCGCCACCATGCATTCGGAGGAACAGCCGTCTCCCAGAGCTTCCGCCTTCTGGTGCGCCTTCTCCCTTTCTCCTCCTTAATTATCGATCGGATTCAGACGGATCCCGGCGGGATCCATCAGATCTGGGGTGTTTCCGGCATATTTCAATGGTGTTCCGACATGCGTCATAGGGCTGTTATATTTTAGATGAATCTAGTATCGTCGTCGGCCTTCCTGATCTAGATCGACCAGTTCCCTAAACTATTATTCCGTCGTCATATTATTGATTACTATCTTCTACTGGTTACTTTAGATAATTTTGTTATTTTCATTGTGTTGCATCACTGTTATCTTGTTTTGACTAATATTATTGATATCTACATGAAAACCATAACATTGTTTTTTTTTATCAGTGATGGGCGGCCTTTTTGTATGGGCATTGGCATCATCATTGTGCTAACTACTAACAGTATGATTTTGTGCTCGCAGACAAGCAGTAATGATGCTCATTGTCAATGACCTGAACTAGTTTCACTAATGTTTGAAGTTCCTTTACCTTCTGGTAGTAGTCCTCATCTTCGTCGTGCTGGTAGTAGACCTACTTTTACAGATCAAGGTGGAATGAAAATCAATTTGAAGCCAACTCGTGTTCTCTCCATTTTTGCATGGATTTCATGTGCATGTCACACATTTGACTTTGCATCTTTTAATTCCAACTGAACCTGGGGTGAAGTTAACACTGGTTACTTTTTCTCACAGAGGTAGATGAGATGAAGGGTCCAAGCATAGCAGCCTCTAGTGTTGCAATGATGCCATCGCCAATTTTTTTGTGGAGATTCAAGGTTATTTTTTCTTCTTAACTTTTCCAATTTGTTCTCTGATTTGAAAGCAATATCTCTGTATGCCCAATTTCTTTTCTCTGAAATAGGAAACTATACTTATTTCTAACGTAGCTTGATTATTTAGTTACTAAATTCACAAAAAAAATTTGTGTAAAGCTGGTCAGTGATAGCCTGTTAAAACAACAATTTAAATTTGTTAGTTTACAAGAAAAAGTTGATATGATAAAGGTTCTATTATCTAATTTTCCTCTTTATCATCTTTCTATATAAGTCTCTTTTATAAGCACTTATGCTTACATTTTGAATAAATTTTGAAATACCTCAGTAACATAGTTTAGACTCTAAAGCATTTCTCAAAGTATCTTTGTATGACAGGACCTTCTTGATGATCTATGTTTCCTTATACCACAGTGTCTTTCTTTCAAATCCACGTTCAATAAGTAAACTTTTCCAATTATCTTAATTGATGTGGCAGAAATGGTTAAACCTTATATGCCCAATTATCTTAATCTGCAACCATTATGGGCATGGCCATTATATGCATAGACTTGTACCTCACATGTTTGTTTCCCTCTCGGTTGAAAACCTGAAGGGTTATATGGCTTATATGTGCTTTTTGGAAGATTCTGGAATGCTGTATAAGTTTTTAAGTTTGCTATTTTGCTATGTTTGGAGGCTGTTTCAGGTTGTATTATTTCTATTGTGGGGCATCACATGTTGCAAGGTCAGTTCTTAATCTTATCTGAATAATATCACACTTGACCTGTATGATTAAGCAGTGGAAATATATCTCAGGCCTGTGGCTCACACATGTTGTCTGCAGATAGGCTGGGACTCTGTTATGCGAATGAATGCAGATAAAAGAGATTTGTTTCTTTATGAGGCCTTTTTATATTTTAATCCACTTCTTCTTGTGGTAAGTAATGTAGCTAGGTTACTTCAAAGGCCATTTGCATTAGAATAACTCACTTTCTCATTCAAAATCTTTTTAATTTGGCACTACAGACTTTGATGGTTTGGCTATGGGGAGTGAATCTATGGGTTTTTTCTCAATCATCTATTAACTATGCAAAAGTATTTGATCTTGATCACGCCCATCTCACACACCGGGAAATATGGAAGGTATATAATATGGATTTCACATCTCAATCTGCGATCCTTGTTCGCACCTTGTGTTTTGCATACCATCTCTTAAACAAGTACAAGTCTCAGGTGTAGCAACCTGCTGTTGATTTCTTCACTGACTTATGCATACAAAATAACAATTACATGCTAATTCCTCTGTGTGCACGATGCTTCTAAAATCGAATATCCACAGCATAGTATCCTAGGATCATGCAGGATTTTGGCTTTGATGGAGAGTAAAAAAAATCTGGTTTGCTATGGCTTTAATGGAGATTTAAAGAATATTCTAGCTTTGTAAATTTTAAGTGTTTGATGCTGAAACATACACTTAACAAATGGTTTTACGTGTTTGAAGGTAACTAACTGATTCTGAAGTTTGACAAGATGAATCAATTATAATTTAAGGGGGGTAGAGGGAGATCAAAGTAAACTCTAGTTACTACATTAAAAAACTACTTTAGGTCATTTAATGTGTCGATAGACATTTTATGAGATGGCCATGTGTATGTTAAGTGTGAAATAAATTATATGTTTCCTTTTCTTTCTCCATTCTTTTTGATTGAGAGGAGGGTAGATTCATTGTAAGAAGAATGTTAACAAGGTGCAAGGACTGTAGGATCCAGTCCGAGTTCCATTGCAGCAAAAATTGCAAGACAAATTGTTAGAGAGAGTAGCTTACAGGTGTGACTTCCAACCTACTGATCGAGTCTGGCCTTGTGACAACTTCGGTATTAGAGTAGTTCACATCATCTTGGTATAAAGCTAAGTTTGTTTTCAAGTTTTTTATGTCTGATTTGTTGGTTCACAACTTTTCTACATATTCAATCTATTCATATGAATATCAGTATAGGAATTAAGACAAACTAGTACAGTTAATTCCTAAGACAAACTGATACTGTTAATTTATCTTATGATTCACGCCAATATTAAAACACAACAACAATAATTAATTTCAATTGCTTATTTCGAGGGATACGAAAAAACATTTAAAACCATCAGAAAATGCACGGACAAGGATATGAGTAGGGGAAATGAGCATGGATCCAGTGTTTGATACGATTATATCTGGAATTTTTACGCATGATCAATAAGGATGTTGTGGGTCCCCAGAGTGTTGGTGCTAGAGTTCTGTTATTCGACATGGCTAAAAAGGGGGTAGATAAAGATACTAATAATGATCTGTCATCACAAGAAACTTTTTCCAATTCAAATATCTCACCTAGCTATAAGGACTAGATATGCTTTGGTATCATATGCCACAACCTACCTAATCAAAAGATAAGTTTGTGGTAGTTCACTTTTGTACTGAATTAGATTGTTGAAACCTGTTGATTTTTTGTAGGTCCTACTCACCCTAGCCTTCTTACTTAAGCTTCACTAGTGATCCCAAATTCTATGCTATCATCTCTAGACCTGTCTGTATCGATTCTTTTGTTATTGTCTCAAATAGTTGGGACAATCTTGGCATATGATGTGATGCTGTTGTAGGCACTGATGTCATTGGCATGTCAACCCATTAGTTGAAACAATTATTTCTATATGAGATTCCTACAAGTCTATCTTTTTATCATGAGAGTGTTGCTGAAAGTATGTAATTGTTTCAGGAATATTAGTTTTAGTTACAAACTTTTAAATCTATTACAATGTTGAAAGAATGCAATCTTGATCAATAGAAGATTTAAACATAATAAAACAGGTAAACCTTCATGCTGATTGATTTCTTCTAATTGCAGTGTGCAATCTGGATGACCATTGTTGTTCCTACAAGTATGTCAGCTTATCTTTATCTGTACTCACATGGGGAAGTATCACTGGCTGCATCACAACCAGTATTGTACCTGTCCCTCTCTTCTATATGTTCACCTCTTTTTGTGTGTTTCTGTAAATTTTTACTGATTGTTCTTTGGTGCAATATAGACATCCTGCTCAAACTTAATGAATACACACTTGTAATTGGTATTAGCGATTTAGCAGTCAATTTGATTGGCAATCTATGGTGCTTGTCATAAAACAAGATTGGTTACGCTTGTTAAGGAAACTAACATACTATATGGATTTTAAAATTGTATTATTATCCTGAAACCAAATGGATTTAGAATTGGGTTAATTACTATGCCCTGTATTTTTTAAGGTTGTAGAAAACTTATCCTGTATTTCCATTCACAAAATTTCTATGATTTTATCCACACTTCTCCTTGGAACTTTTATAGCATGGCCTCTCAGCTATGACACAAAATAAACATATGGTTGAAGTTTTAAAGTTCCCTTGGCTGAGTTGTGAGTCTCTTGATATTGTGCATCTAGTATCAGTACACTTTCATTTATGATGACCGAGTTTAGGCATACAATAAGGTTCAGATTCTCATTGGAAAATGTTTGCGCTTATCCATCTTTTAGAAACAAATCCATATGACATGAAATCAGGCCATTAAATGATGTATACTTTATGTGGGTGTATGTACATTCATGAAGTTAGGTCACTTCGTGATACATATACACATTGTTGGCATATATACATTCATTTCTACAAGTTATTGATCATCAATATACATATAGGTGATATATTTAATAATTGCATAAGATTTAATTGATATAAAAAGTCCACACAAAGTAGTTTGTAGTTTATACTTCACACATAATCATTAACAAAAAAAACAAAAAAGACATTTTGATACGAATCAGTTAAACAGTAGTGATTAATCTTAAACATGTAGTGCTTACGCAAAAAATCTTCATAGATCGATTGCCAAATTGATAATCCATTTTCAATGCAAAATAATATTGAACTTTAAAAAATCATCACAGTTAATCTCTTAAAACAAGTTATGATTAAGTAGCTTTTACCATGAGGTGAGATAGCTCCAAATGTTAAGATATGAACCATACTATTACAATAAAAGCATTATTATTGTAATATGAATATAAATAGGAGCCTGATCACCTCAGTTGCTCAACTGTTTGAAGGAGCTAAGATGCAAATCTTAACTTTGATGTAGCTTTTAAATTTTGGCTTTCATATTGGGAGACAAGGGTCCAAAAAATTCTTTCATGATTTTTTCCCTTGTGATAAAACTAATTTGTGAGGCAAGGATTTACTTGTTGTTTATTTTAGTAGTTAATTTACACTGAAAAAATTAGGTTATATTCAACTAAACTTATTCTAGCTTTATGGGTGTGCTAGTCACATTAATAACCTAACAATTTGGGTAAAAAATTGTTCATTAATTTTTTTATAAAAGCATAATCAAATTAAAGATAGTATCTCCATTATTTCATCTTTAAAGTATTGACTTTTTTTTTCTTGATTGACAAATTAAATGCACAAACTTTAAGGATGTGTTTTTTAAAATATAAAATATATTAATTAAAATAAAAAATTTAATCTAAATATTTAAAAATAAAAAATAAATTTTTTTGATAATTTTATATGTTTTAATAAAGCCTATTTAAATTATCTATGTCTCTACCTAATAATGTTGATCATACCAACGAGACATGTACTTGGAACCGTAATTATATTGCTAGCTTCTTGTGTCAGTTTTCAATTTGCCTTAAGCAAGTGGTTTACTTCTCCCTTTTGTGTATCTTTGTTCATCTTGAGAGCCATCCTTGTCTTAGATAATTGATTGAAGGCACACCACCTCTTTATGTAGTGCCTAGTTTTGGGCAAAAAAAAAAAAAAAAAACATGTGAATTTTCTTTTCAAGATTCAAATTGTTTTATCTTGCTTGAAATACCTATAAAAGAAAAATGATAGTGCCATGTCGCTTGGACTTAGAGAGGTTTGGCGGTGATAACATGTGTGGAAAGAAGTCATGCACAGGAATCTAACGGCTTGCATGAAGGGAAGGTGTGCCGTGGAGGCCTTTAGACTGTCGGCGGCATATGTAGAGGAGAATGATGGCTGACTTCCTGAATCAGGAACATGGATGGACTGAATCTGGATGGAAAAATAGTTGATGAAAGGGTCGTAGGCTTCAGCAGTGATAACGAGGAAATTTCTCCCGGAGAAGGTGCAACACATGGAATTTACTCCAATAGAAGAGTGATGGGAGAGGGTCGATGTGTGGGAGCCTCATTACTATGAACAATTAGAGAAGAGACATGCAAAGAGGATGTTTGGGAGAAGTGTTACATTAGGGAGAATTATTCTAACACACACAATCTTAGGTAGCTTCCCTCTACCTATATATGGATATTATTACGAATATAACATATTACAAATACACCCCTCTAGTTTACATGTTTTCATATGAGCCCATAACTAAGGTAACTTATTAGCTCTCAAGCTTTTTTGCAACTGAATCTTAAGTAAGCACGAGCTTTATTAATCTGTGAGTACTTTTTATGAACCATAAAATAGTCATTCCTTTACAATTATTACATGACAAGGAATCTCTTCTGTGAAGGGGAACCTTGATGTAACGGTAAAATTGCTATCATGTTACCTTAAGGTCACGAGTTTGAGTTGCAACATGCAAAATATGTATAATAGACCTAATGTGGTCCGACCCTTCCTCGGGACCTTACATTAGCAAAAGCTTTGTGCACCGAGATGCCCTTTAATTATTTTTATTTGCTTTGTAAGCAAAAACTAGATCATCCATCTTCTTCATTATTAGTATATTACTACAAATATTAAATAATATTTCTTTCAGTGAGCCAAGTGTTGATTAGCATAATAGGGATAGTATGGGTTGTATGAACCAAATGCTTACAAATCAGTCCTCATAATAGTAATGCACATGCAATGTGGGATTTGATAACTATCATATACACATGCTATTGAGTGGGCTATTTTTTCAATTTAATGGATTGCCTACTATGTCTGCATATGTTGTCATGTGTGGATGTGGGCCTTGTGCTTGTGCGGTGTTCATAGGCATGTCTTTTATCCTCTGTGTACATATTCAAATTTCTCTTACACTGTTATGCTGAATTATACTAATCTTTTGTGTTTTAACTGCAGGTTATTCTGTATTCAGTCATTCTAATGATTCTCATATTTCCGTTTGAAATTTTTTACTTGCCATCGCGCTATTACTTGTTGAGGACTGTATGGCGTATCATATTACCATTACAGGCAAGTGTTAGTTTTCATTTAAACATCACACTAGATTTTCATTGACTATATTTTTAGCTTAAATAATTTGGTGGAAAGTTTGTCTTATCGCAGTCTATGTGCGAAATTTACTTTGATATCAATGCCTCATTGTTTGTTAGGGCCAAACATAATCAATACTTCTGTTGCATGAATTTCTCTGTTAGCATCCTTGCGTTGTTAGGTTTAGAGGTAAATTGGACCTAACATGCTTGCTGGCCAAGGATAAATGTTCACCAGATGGATCTTTGAGAGATTATGTAGTCAAGGTAGGTTGTTATTTGAGTTGTCGCTTTGATATAAAGGCTCTTGATAGAAATGATATGAATGATGGTTTCCAGCAACCCAGCTTCCTACATGCTTTTCTCCTAGGATACATAGTACATTGTGCTATGCTCCTAATCATACTGTTCACATATTTTTATTCCCTAACCTAAGTCTCTTGGTGCTAGTCCATGGGAGCATTCTGCTTATGTAGGTTCGCTCAGCTTAGTGGGATTTCAAGATGGTCTCTTGGACTAAAATTTGCTTGGTCTTCTGAGATTCCAAGTCGCTATCTTGGACTTTTGGGCTCACTGGTAGGGTTCCAGACTCATCTCTTAATTTGGGGCCCCCTTGAGTTGGTGATGTTCTATGTCAATATCTTGGGGTGTTAGGTCTTCTATACTTGTGGGGTTGCAGGCCAGTCTCCTGAGCTTCAAGGCGCCCTTAATTTGCCCCATGTTGATATTCTGGTTTGTAATTGTATGCCCTCTTAACTTCATGGGTTTCTTGGCCATGATTTGGTGAAGTTTCAAATCATTATCTTGGCTTTAGGCTTCTTCTTAGCATGGAGGGGTTTCATGCCAATGTTTTAAGTGCTTGACATGGGAGAGTTTCCAGGTTGTTATATCAGGTTTTAGACGTTGTTAGCCTGATGGGGTTCCAGGTCCAATCTCTCAGGCCTTGAGGCTGCTGAATATGTTAACTTATTTAGGGCCTTACTTAGGATTAGGAAATTGAATCTCAGGCATATTTAATTTCTTATTTTGTGGAGTTTTGAGGATCAATACTGTTCCCTTGACTTTCTGAACAAAACTTCTACATGCACTACCAGTCCGCCCTTTTAGTTTGGATTGATAGTTGGAGTTTGCTCTTCTGGGTTACTAGCCACAATTAAATTTTTTTACCCATATAATATAAAGTTTGCATGTGATGTTAGCTGTTCAAGTTTGTCAGTGCACAAACTTTGAGCACATAAAATATTTTACTTTATTACTCATAATGTCTTTAATTTATGTTTTATTCTTATTTTATCTGCTCCCCCCCCCCCCCCCCCCCCCCCCCCCCCCCCCCCCCCCCCCCCCCCCCCCCCCCCCCCCCCCCCCCCCAAATTTAAGCTCTTTTAATGTAAATGCAGGCAATCACATTTTCTGATTTCTTTGTGGCAGATATCATGACATCAATGTCAAAGGTATGTGTTTTGTCATTGTAAATTATCGTCGTGTCTCTAGTAAATCATCTCCACAATTAGAAGTTGTGCTCAGAACTTTTTGTGAGCTATTTATCATGTTTTGAAATAGAAAGAGATGACCAACATAGTCTCCAAGTTTGCTGGAAGATGAACTGGGTTTTGTCTATCACCTAGAAATGCATTCATCAATTCTAAGTCTGGTTCTTTTGTAATAATTATCATAATTTCATATCACTACAGACCTATTCAACAAGTTTCTGCAGTGTTATCTACCAAACTCTAACTTATGATCATTCAGTCACGTAGACAGCTGTTCCACTTCCACCAATTTGCCTATCATGATTCTTTCATAAAAGATGATATTAACTGCTGTAATCATTGGTTTTTTTGTAGGTATTCTCTGATTTGGAGCGCTCAGTGTGTCGGATGGTGAATAGGCAGGTCAGTAAACATATTCTTCTATAGAATATCAAGGCTATGGTAAACTTTTCTTTTGTGTTGGGTAGTTATCAAATATTGAATGTGCAATTTTTACCATTTGATATATTCTATAGAAATATGCATGTCATATCCACAGTTCCATATTGAATATTTTGGATTAAGGTGAAGTAAATAGTATTTTTGAAAAATGAGTTTGCAGAACATGGTGTTTGCATTAGTTAATGTTGTATGTTAGATGGAGAGTTAATTACACCTAATCTCTCAGAACTGAGGTATTATAATCTGCTTGTTCCAAAGGCATTTGAAAAGCAATCAGCATTACATTATGAACCATCGTGTGGTACTCATTTCCTTCTTTATTGTAGTCATAGTAAAATTTAATGATGCCTTGTGCAACTGTTGAGATTGTCATGGAAGTGTTATTAGCCAGAAGTCAAGTGGTGAAGAAAAAGTTCTATAACTAAACAAGTTAAGACAATTAAAATGAAAGTGTGAAGGTGAAAGGCAAAAGACCTACTATAAAACACTTTAATAGAGTTACAAAAGATATCCTTATAAAAGATCTAACACGGTGGGTTGTAGTTAACATCAAGCTTATAGATAAACTAAACTGGTGCTTTTTTCTTTCATCCTATATAAGAACTTTATATGGATTGCTTTGCTTTCAGGTTGCAACAATAGCATGGTTTGAAGCAGATTCTGTATGTGGAAGCCACTCTGTTGCAATTCCTATAGTGCTTGTCTTTCCATATTTATGCCGTTTTTTCCAATGCTTGCGTCAATATAAGGATACTAAAGAAAGAACATGCCTTTTTAATGGTAAATGCATGTGTTCAAATGTTTTTACTAGTTTTTCTCAGCTTATATATTTATGTTTGTGATGCAAGTTGCAAGTTTATTGATATATATTATTCAAATAACTAAGACATGCTGTAGCATGATGTACTATTTAGTTGTTTTAATGACTACAGAATATGCAATAATCAGTTCATTACTGTTCAATGTTCAATAGTAGTTTCACTTTTTTTTGGGTGCCAACTGCAAAAAATTGACTGGAGTGAATGAGATGGTAAAATTCTACTCTGTCTTTGCAGCATTAAAATATGCAACTGCAGTCCCCGTGATTTTCCTTTCTGCTCTGAAGTATCATGTCTTCCCTGATAGTTGGATCAATTTTTACCGGCCACTTTGGCTTGTTTCTAGTGTCATTAACTCATTATACTCATTTTATTGGGATGTGACTCGGGATTGGGACTTAAGGTATGCATGGAATCTTCTGCCCCTTCTGTTCTTTGACCATTTCATTCTGTTCTTACCAAATTACACCTTTTGTATTTTGCTTTTTTAAGCAAATCATGCCCCCCAATATTGATTCTTACTACATCGTGCTGCAACCATTATTCTTTTTACAGATTATTGTTGATTTTCAAGTTTCCTCCAATACTAAGCTAATTTATGAACTAGCTTGTTGCATTAACGTTTGTAAAAAAAACAATATTTGAGCTTCTTCCAACTGTAAGAATCTCTCACATTGCAATTTTACATAAACGTGGGGTTTTGAATCTCAAGTTGATTTGAAATCATGGTTTCTGGATAAAAAGTAGTGATTTAAGTTCCTTCCAACCTAAGAAGGTAGATTAGGCATCACCTTAATTTTATATAAACCTAGAGTCTTACCCGAAAAGCTGATGTGCACATTAGCTTGCATCGTGAAAATGACACCAAGGTGAGTATAAATCATCTTGTGATTGTGTCAATTTCCCAACAATAACTAGATATTTGAGTCTCTTCAACCTAAAATTGTCATTTTGGGCATCTCTTATCTTAATTTTACATAAAGTTGGGGATTTGACCCGCAAGTTAATATTTAAATATTATTATTTTTTAGTGTACAGCTGATTTTCAAATCATCCTTTTGGGGTTAAAATTCTAAGTTTATACAAAATTAAAGTGTAAGTGACCCTTTAATGGCCATCTTAGGGTTGGTAGGAATTCAAATATCTAAGTTTTTTTTAAACGTTATGCTGGAAGCTGGATTTTGATGTTAGATTTTGAGGAAACTTGAAAACCAAGGGTGATCTGAAACAGTATATGGTCCAGGAGTGATTATGATAGTCATTGTGAAGGCCTCAACTGGTAATAAAATCAATGCAAAATGCCGACTTGGTCAAATTGCCTTAATAAATCCAACTATATCTTATTGATTTCCTCTTTGTCCTTGCAGTGTATTCACTCGAATTTTCAAGTTTAAAAATCCACATATTTGCACAAATCTTCTGTATGGGCGAATATGGGTAAGTTTTCATTTCATCAATTGTTTAGTCCCTTGTCATTGTTGTTAAGCCCTATTTATGGAATTGCAGGTCTATTATTGGGTGATAGGAAGCAACCTAATACTCCGATGCACCTGGACCTACAAACTCTCAGCTCATCTTCGGCACAACTATTTGACAGTTTTTACAATTACCGCATTGGAAATAATGCGACGTTTCCAGTGGATTTTCTTTCGCGTGGAGAATGAATGGAACAAGATGACAAGCAAGGCAAGCTTGGAACTTTCTGCAATGGATATCCCAATGGAGGAAGATCGATTACTTGGTTCTGCCAGCCATAATGTATAAGAGGATTGTGGTTCAGTAACGAGTAGTTGGATATGGCCTCATGAAATTACCAGCCATTGCCGTTTTCCGTTTCAGGCAAGTCATTTTTCTGTTACAATCATTTCCTGAGAAACCAGAGGGTTACACACACCAGTTATAGACTTGGAGGAAGTTCTCAGTTACTATAGATAATTTTTACAGCATTCTTTCAACACATCACAGATGTATCTAACATTGTTTTCTCTCCTTAATTGTATTGGGACTGCATTTAAAACTCTTGTTTTGATCCAAGCTCAATCGTAGCTGTAGGACTGCGAACTGTTAGAGCTCTTGTTTGCTTATCTCTGGCTAGTCAAATTATTATCAGGTGTGACCTTTTGCTATATATGACAAAATTAAAATCAGTCTTCTTGAAATTTTATTGAACTCGAATTTGGTACAATACAAACATTTGTTGTTTCTTGGAAAGAATCAAGATTCGCATAGTTCTATACTAATTTACCTTAGTAGAGTCGTCTAGTTTGATCATCTTTTTTTTTTAAATATTATAATCAAAAATCTTTTTTTTTAGCATCGAATAGGACTTAATATTTTCGAGTACACCTACACATGCAAGATGGAATCCTTCTCATGAGAGTCTGTTGACTGACGATATTAACTCCAGGTCTGTTTTTCTTCTCTTTAGTTCTTTACACCAAGTTTGAAATCGACATCTATAACAGACACTCAGCCTCAAGGTTCAGCTTCAAATCATCAACTGTCTGAAAAAGACGGAAATAAAGGCAGTGAGGCTGAAGCATGGCTGAGCGTGGAGGAGTCTGACCCTCATGTTCGGCTTCAATTATTCCACTGTTCTCGGGATGACTGACTGCACAAGACTATAGAAGTCTCCCTTTCAAGTAGCAGCAGCAGCCTTGTGGTATAATAAATATCTATCCGGTAATCCTGCAAGATCATAATGTTTAGGAAGGGCATCTGCAAAGAAAACGTAGTGGGCGCAATTATGAGTTCCAGAGTGTAATAGCGACGGCAGAGGGGGGAGGAATCATGAAAAGGAGAAATCAGGAAGGAATTCTGTTCATGGAATTGCCATCTTTTGAGCAGGTCGTGACACGGCACCAATTAGGTCAAACAGTGGAGTGGAGGAAGCAGACAAGAGAGACCCACCAAGCGAGAAGCAAATCATGGAGTAGATCACTGAATGATCCTTGGGCATCTCCATTCTCCTGTTTACTTTTGTGTATTATATCTTTCACATTTCTCCCCAATTATGATACAATGACATTCCAATACCAAAAAGTCAACAGCTGCAGCTTTCTTTCTTCCTCTCAATTCCTCTTCTCCTCCTCCTCCTCTCAGAATTCACAGGCCTTTAATCGATCAAAACTGCAGTCTTTGCCGCAGAAATCGGTTCTTTCTCTTCTTCCTTATTCAGAGTCTCGAAATCGAATCGAAAGATTGGGTTTTTTTTCACTCTTCTTCTCCAATTCTGAGAAATCCGAATTTCCTGTCCTATGAATCCCAAAGCATCTCCGAAGCAACAACCGGAGGATCCCAGCTTCCATCCGGCACAGTCTCTTCCTCGGTATGACAAGAAGGAAGCTGATCTCCGGGAAATCAGACAAGCGCAGCCCAACAGGGAGGCGCAGCAGGTGGCGGCGGCGGAGAAAGGAGAACAAAGGCGGCAGCTTGCGCCGAAGCGGAGCTCCAACAAGGACCGGCACACGAAGGTGGACGGCCGCGGGAGGCGGGTCCGCATGCCGGCCCTCTGCGCTGCTCGGATCTTCCAGCTCACCCGGGAGCTGGGTCACAAGTCCGACGGCGAGACCATCCAGTGGTTGCTCCAGCAGGCGGAGCCCTCCATCATAGCCGCCACCGGCACCGGCACCATTCCGGCCTCGCTCCTCGCCTCCTCCGCTGCTACCAACCTCACCTCGTCCTCCTCCACGGCCTCAGCCGGCCTCCACCAAAGCAAGCTCCACGAATTAGGGCAGGAAAGGGCCAACGCCAACTGGGCCGCGTTTGGCGTTAGGTCGCACCCGGAGTTGTGGCTGCCGCCCGTCGACGGGTTCAACGCGGCTTTGTTCCAGTCGGCGGCGGCGATGGGGGCCATGCCGTTGGCGGCGAGTTTCCCGAGGGTCGGGATTAACGGGTTGGAATGGCCTGGGAACAGCATCAATCCGATGAGCTTCACGTCGCTTCTGAGCGGACAGAAACAGGGACTGCCTGGATTGGAGCTCGGATTGTCACAACATGCACAAGTTGGGATTTTCAATCCTCATTCCTTGAGTCATTTCTATCAGCATATTGGGCAGGGCAGCGCCGGCGGCGATCACTTGCAGCAGCCGCAACAACAAGAAGAAGATCAAAGGCAGCAATCTCTCACTCCCAACGATAATTCAGAAGGGTCAGAACAGTAGGCACTTTAAAATATTGAATCTGTTCTGTGTTTTATTGCAAGTTAATGGACCAAAAGAGGAATGTTGCCAAGTATGGTTCTTCGATTTGGATTTGGTTTTAGATTTTGGTTTTGGACAAAGAGTTAAACCACCATTCCAATAATGGTAACTGTTTCTTTCAATACTATTAGTCAAAAACATTTTTCATTCAGGAATGATCATTGTTGATCAGTTCGAGTATCATGTTTGGTTCCAGGTGAACGCAGCTGAAATCCCTGTAACGGAATTGGAGTTGGCTGATTTTGAGGTTTGATTCACAAAGATTTCTCTTTTCTTATCAGTTCAGTAGTTAAGCAAAGCTAGGACCCGACAGTTGCATCAGCGGCCGTCGGCGACAACAGTCCTGTTGCATGTCGAGTTGATGCCTAGAACTCATCGACGATGATGCCGGCGTTTATAAGGAGGTGGACGAGCCCGTTGGCAGCGTCGGCGCGGTTCTCTGGGCAGAGCAACTTTGCTCACTCTCTTCGCCCTGCCCGTGCAGTTGGATGCATGCCGCAGCGTAGTCGACGAGCGCGTCGAGAACCGGCGCCGCCAGCGCCTTCGCAGCTGCGGGAAGGGAGGGCAATTTTGTGCTGTTTTGCGCGAACGATGGCGTGGCAGTTTTGCTGACCGGGATCGGGATGGATGCCATGCCATGTCAGCATTTGATGCCACTGGGAAGGAGGTAGTTTTCATCTTCCACCGTGTGCCTGAAAGGTGATGCACTCCATTCCCCAGTTTTCGCATTGATATGCAGATGCTAGACTCGAAACTTCTGGATCGAGTCTCTTATAACTGCCAAGTCTTCCTCAAAAAAAAGCATATTGTTTCGTCCTCACAACCGAAGTAATCCTGGTGGTTTGAGTCATGGAAATCCCCTTTTGCAATATATTACAATATAAGATTATATATAATAGATTTTGTTTATGATTATATTAATGGCGAGAATTTGATTTACCAACCTGCTCTTTTATCCTAATATGTATTACCATTCCTAGCAAATAGCAGTCCTTCACATGACAATCTTTGCTCAAGTTTTTTGAAGGTGATTTGATTGTCTTCCCATCTGGAATAGTTCTCCCCCATATAAAACTCTTTGTTATCCTCTCTATTTCCTTACACTTTGTTTGGGAAGAGACGAGAAAAGAGATGATGAGAAAAGAGATGGGAGAATTTTGACATTTATTTGGGATAAAGTGAGTTATTTGGGAAGAAGAGAAGGATAAATTTTATGTTGTATGTTCATAAATCGTTATAATTTCTTATACTCTGATTGAAATAGAAGAAAATTTAAAAATATTTTATTTTATTTTTATTTTAAAATATTAATTTCTAAATTAACTCATGTGTTTAGGTATCTAGTCTTTGTGTCGTTGCTCCTCACATCGTTGCTCCTCACACAATGCGCGTTGTCATCTTCTAGTATCCAGTCGCTTGCATTCCACAATATCGACGTCAACTCTCGTCGTAAATCTTTTCAAGGGTAAGATTCAAGAGAATAGAGACAGATAATCCTAATCATCTTCTCCTTCTCCAAAGACAGAAACTTATATATAATTTTACAATTTCTCAGCCGTCTGCTACCTGCACTGTCTTTTTCAAGAAGTAAAGATACTTTTATAACTTTATATATTTAACTTTCATTTCCCTTTCTTTCTTTTAAAATAAAATAACATATATTACGTTCTTGAACCTTCTATCCCTTCCAAATAAAGAACATAAATACTTTATTTCTCCTCTCTTTCCATTTCATTAATGAATCTTCTCTTACTTCATCCAAACAAAAGTTTATAAGCATGGGATGACTTTCTTTTTAATGCCCATTGTGTGTTTTGGGACGGACTATACCTGATACAAACAACCTATGAAACCAGTTTAATTTTCTTGAATTGAAGTTATTCACAGACCATCCTCAAAGCTTTCGTTTCACCTTGGCTAATTTCCTTTGATGATCTTCCATGTGTGAGTTTGAATGCTATGTAGCTTCTCTTCTCATTAATATAATTGAATTTAAGCCTACCAAATTCTTAATATCCCTCCTAAAAGTGCTTGTGTATTAAGTCGTAGAAGAGGAGATGATTGACTTTTTAAGTTAACCTGATATTTGGCTCTTTTAAAGCGCTTGTATATCTTCTCATCTCATCAAGTCAAAGTCAATAAATAAACTAGAAGTTGAATAGATTTACTCGACTAAAGATTTTCTTAGTCATTATAGATGTTTTGTTTGTGAATAAAAATATCATATTTTGACTTAACTCACTTGAATTACAATTAGTTCTATTGAAATTACATCAAAGGCAATGAATTGCATGCATGCCCCCAAAACCTTCATTCTCTAATCCATTTTTTTTTTCACTTAAAGATGTTTTAGGCGACCTAAAAAGAGATTCATATCTAGAAAAAATTTATTGTTTTTTCTTCTTATACCTTAACTACTAATCTTTTCCAAAAGATAAAATAAAAAATTACTAAACGAGGTTTCTGTACTTGTTGTTTTAGTATTATTTTGATTTGTATATTTAGCTGATTAAATCAGCAGTTTAAGATAAAATGGCAGGAAATATAGCACCACATAAATTAAATCACAGTAGAAAGAATTTTCAATTATTAAGCAAAAACTCTACATCATCTATGATTTCAATTAAAATGGACAAATACTACAACAATAACAACAAAATTATCAATGGTAAAAACCACAAAGCTATCAAGACTAAGATCCAAGTTCAAGGGTTCCCGGAGTATGATTGAGTTAATTACTGTGATACACATTTATTGAAGTGGACAAGGATTGAATCTTGACGAAATCTAGATAATGTCCTCTTTTATAGTGATCAACTGTAACTCTCCGACTTACTTCCTCATAGATGATCATAAGTCTGATCATATGAAATTAAATCGCTGAAGTGATGCATTCTATTGAGATCCAAGTTCAAGGATCTACCAAATCTTTCAAAGTTTGTTGCTCTAAGGAACCAAAAAATGCTTACTGTTTACCAAACTCGAGCTAGCTACAACCCAACAACTGAATTGAATGGCCAATATAATTATACATTTTATTGTGAGTCCCAACTCAACTCTCATGCATGCCCCCGTATATTAATTATCTGCCAATTCTTTTTTCATCTTGTGGTCCTTGTTAAAAAGGTACGTATATATGTTGTGCATTAATTTGCGGGTAGGACGGTAAACGAATAAAATATTTATGTAACAAATTTGATATTTAATTAAGTAAAAATTTATTTATATTTATATTTAAATAATTTATTAAATAAAATTAATAAATTTAAATATATATGTATTTAGTTTGATCATTAATATTCATAAATAGAGATTATAAAATATTCATGAATAATATTAATTTATGAATCATATTTATCAATAAATTCTTATCAAATATGATAAATATATAAATAAAAATTTAAAAATAAATAAATTTTTATTATCAAACTCACTAACAAACTAAATAAATTTATTTTAAAATATAAAAGTTTAAATAATTAAATAAATTTAAATTGAAAGTTGAATAACATCTAAATGTATGAATTAAGTTCAAGTTCAAGCTAAACTTGAATAATGACTTAGTTTATTTTAAATTTATCTTGGTTTGCTTCAATTAATTTATCAAATAAGAATAAATATCACAAAGTTTGACTCATTTACAGCTCTATTTGCGTGAGGTAATTGGTCCAATACATCAAAAACCCAAAAACACATTTTGAAAAGTACTATATGAGCCATATTTTTTTTAAAATGAAAATATTAATTTTAAAAACATATTAATTTAAAAGTCATAATAAAGTATAACTTTTTACAAAATAAAGAGAATATACTACAAATATTTAAAAATAGGGATCAACATATTTTTGTAAAAAAGGTATAAGATAATTTGATTAAAAGTGTTGTAGTATCATTTGATTTGGTCGAACTCAAATATCCTTCAAAAAACAATTATGATTAATTTTTGTTCAGACTACTTGTGACCATTTTTAGCTGTTTAATTTAAATTATGTACTCTAATAGCCTCTTAAAGTTTTTGAAATATCTTTTTGATAATTTAGAAAAAAAAGAATTTTTTTTTGATGATTCAAAATTTTTGATTTTTTGCTTGAATGGGAATAGATATTTTTGTAGGAGATATTTATTCGATATTTATTTATGTGGGTTTAAAAGCTAACAGTTAACGGATGAGAGGGGAGTGGCGACGGATGTGGTGACGTGGCGACATGTCCTTCCTTCGCGGAAGGAGGAGATCTAGCGAGCACGACATGCATAGCATAGGTGGACCCCGTGCCATCACAGCTAGCACCAACACCTACACATAGGAAAAGGCCATTTAATTAATTAATCACACAAGAAAGACCTAAACCCTAAACTTATACCCTAAATCCTAAACCTTAGACACACGCGAGCGAGAACAAGGTCCCACGACCAGGCCTGGCACATGCGGCGGCAACTACCGAGCCGACTCGATCATTTAATTTCCAACCAATCTTCGTTGGAGAACGGGAGGAGGCGGGAAAAGGTTAGGTGGCGTGGTTGATACAGAGATCTTGGGAGATCCAAGTGGAGCCCACGTCAGAACCCATTTCCTTGAATGTCAGCGTCGTCTTCGCTGGTGGGTGCCACATCGGACGTCAGACGCAGAATCATCCTCTGGCGTTTTTTCTTTTAATCCATGTATCATTTATAATCAAGTATCCAGATTCTCACAAATCCAATTAATCACGAAGATAGAGAACCTTCTCCACTGAAGTAAACAGTGAGACGAGCAAAGGAGATCTTCGCGCTCAGCTGGAAGACGGAGTAACATGCAAGGCAAGGCACCGTTAATAATTAATAATCCCGGCATGTGTTTACTTTTCGCCTTTTTCTTGGTGCAAGCACGTGTTTGCCTGTTTCACACCTACCGATGAAAACGGAATGCGTTTTTTTCTTGAGGAAGAAGAAGTTTCAAAATGTGGAATTTGATCGAGAGAGAGATATTCAAAGCGTTGAAAGCAGACCTTTTCCGAGCTCCAGCAGCGTCTTCTTAGTTGTTCCCATCGGCCAAAAGAAATGGTGTCCAACTAAACACGTACACGTAGCCCTGGCATCCTGGTTGAAGAGTAGCGGATCCGACCGGCACGACGCCGGTCTTACCTTCCTCCCCGCTTACTATTAATCTATTAAGATCCTCTGTTTTCTCTCCTCTTCCTTTCCCTATTTCCTCCTCTTCCTCCGCCACAGCAGCAGCGGCGCAGACTGCTCTTGCTTTTGCAAGATGATGATGAGTCATCATCTTGCCGAGGTGGACGATGATGAGTATTCCAAGCTCATCAGGAGGATGAACCCTCCGAGGTACTATCTGACTCTGCCTCATGTTTTTTCTCTTCCCTTCAGATCTTTTCTAATTTCTCTAATTGTTTCTGTAGGGTTGTGATAGATAATGAAGCTTGTGAAATTGCCACTGTCATTCGGGTGAGTTGAAACTATTATTATAAACGATCTGAGCATTATCATTTTGCTGCTCAGTTTCCATCATCGCCTGTTTCTCAGGTCGACAGCATTAATAAGCATGGGATTCTCCTTGAGGTTGTTCAAGTTCTTACTGATCTCGACCTTATCATCACGAAGGCGTATATGTCCTCAGATGGAAGTTGGTTCATGGATGGTAAATTTTTAGTTTGATTTTCTTCCGGCGAAAACAGATTTTGCTGTAATCCTTACAGATTTGGTTGATCTCAGTGTTCAATGTGACGGATAGGGATGGGAATAAAGTTAGAGACAAAGAGCTCATCTCTTACATTCAGAAAGTAAGCAATTTTTGCTGTTGATTGTTTTTCTTTGACTTACAAATGATGTAGTTGTCTAAGACTGGTTGGAAGAATTCCTGCAGTCGCTGGGAACAGACGCTTGCTTCTTCCCCAAACTGAGCAACTCCGCCGGCATAACGCCCTCCTCGAAGGAGCATACCTTCATCGAAATGACCGGCACCGACCGCCCGGGCTTGCTTTCGGAGATCTGCGCCGTGCTGGCCAACAGAAACTGCAACGTGGTGAAGGCCGAACTATGGACCCACAACTCTAGGGTCGCCGCGGTGGTGTGCGTCACTGACGACGCCACCGGGAGGGCGGTGGAGGACCCCGATAGGCTCTCCGCCATCGAGGACCTCCTCTGCAATGTTCTCAAAGGAGACGACGGCTCGAGGGCGGCGACGGCGCTCTCCGCAGGGCACAACACCCACACTGAACGGCGGCTGCACCAGATGATGTTCGGCGACCGGGACTACGAGAGCGGCGCCGCCAGCGGCGGAGGAAGCGGAGACGACAAGTCGAGGAAACCTCAAGTCGCGGTGGTGGACTGCTCGGAGAAGGACTACTCCGTGATCATTCTCCGGTGCAAGGACCGGCCAAAGCTGGTCTTCGACACGGTGTGCACTCTGACGGACATGCAATACGTGGTGTTTCACGGCACGGTCGACGCCGGAGATGAAGAAGCTTATCAGGAATATTACATCAGACACGTCGACGGGCATCCCATAAGCTCAGAAGCCGAACGGCAGCGACTGATCAAGTGCCTCGAGGCCGCCATCGAGAGACGATTCACCGAGGGGCTGGAGGTGGTGCTGAGGACACAAGACAGAGTCGGGCTGCTCTCGGAGATTACGAGGGTGTTCCGGGAGAACGGGCTGACAATTCGAAGAGCCGAGATTTCGACGGAGGGAGGAAAGGCACTCGACACGTTCTATCTATCGGACGCATCGTCATGCGACGCGGTGGAAGCGAAGACGATCGACTCCATACGCAGAGAGCTGGGGGCGATGGTGGTGAGGGTGAAGCAGAGTCGTGTTCCTGCTTCGCCGGAGGTTTCTGGCGGTCCGGGCTTTCTGTTCAGTAGCCTCGTCAAAGCTTCGTTGCAGAGCTTTCGATTGGTCAGATCATACTCTTGACTCTGTCTCTCTCTTTTCACCAATGGATCAAGCTTTAGTTTCGTTTATGAATTTATTATGACTTCTGTAAATACAAAAGACTGTAGATAGACACTCAAGCAATGAGTGATTG
Source organism: Curcuma longa (assembly GCF_044706935.1). Classification (NCBI taxonomy): domain Eukaryota; kingdom Viridiplantae; phylum Streptophyta; class Magnoliopsida; order Zingiberales; family Zingiberaceae; genus Curcuma; species Curcuma longa. The sequence continues at coordinate 11,597,692 of NC_133862.1, read as the reverse complement.
AAGGACATTGTTTCTCTGAAAGCAACAAAGTGTTGTGGAAGAATCGTCGTCAATGCCTTGTTGAATGGGGGTGTTGAGGGAACCCGTTTCTTTACGCAACTACAAGTCAACCACGTCAATTTTGGGGAGTTGATCTAATTAAATTAGATAGTGCAACTTTATACTGTTGGATTCTCATGCTTTGAATATTTGTACGGCACCAATTGGAAAGCTTCGCTGACGCGGCACGACTTGGTAAAGGAAGGGGGTAGGCCTGATGGTTGACCGCTTGGTCAAGAAATGAGGTTTGGCCTGACGCATGAATTGATTAAATCCTTAGAACAAAACTAATCTAATTTTGGGGCATAACGTGTTTTGGCTCAAAACTCAAAAGGGCTCAAAATCAAGATAAAGATCAAAAAGATTATTAGACTAGTGGAGATGAAATGGTTTATAATGTTATAATTTTTTGCATCTGAATTGGCACATACGTCGTATGTGCTTTTCGATTTACCTTGGAAGAAAATTCTTATAAATACACCGTAGTTAAGAATCGAACCGCGGGTCCATCACAACCAAGATTTCCTACCGTTGCACCATTGCTCCAGACAGATAAAGATCAAAAAAGATTATTAAACTAGCGGAGATGAAATGATTTGTAATGTCACAATTTTTTTTTCATTTTTAGCTAAAACACATTAATGACCCAAAATGGCTAATCGACAAACTACTACTGTGGTAACAGTGCTCATAATCTATGATTTTAAGCCTTTTGGATAATTAAGGTTTCGTATTAATTGATATCAGATAGGATAAGGATTATTCGACGAGCAATATTGATTTTGTTGATCTATTGTAAACGTCAAAAATTAATTTTTTAAAAACTGTTAATTTAGAAGAACATCCACTAAAAGATAAAAAAAATAAATGGTATTATCAAAAATATTATTAAACTAAAAATTTCTCTCCGCCTTAATCCTATTTAAATATCTAAAGAAATAAGAAAAAATTGAAACGGAAAAAAAATAAAAAAAATTAAAAAGATAAAATCTACAATCATGTTTTAAAAAACTAAAAAATAAAATCAAAATTAATTTTTAGAGAAAAAATTAATCATAATTTTTTTTAAAAAAAATAAAGATCATGTCACGCCCCGGGAGATGGCTGACCGAAAATTTTGACAGCATCTCCCCTGTAACAATTGCAATTCCCTGTATACATATATTACAAAAAGGCCTACAAGGCCGCAAATAAGCCTACACGGCTACAATCCATAAACATAACAAGTACTAAAACTGAAATAATAACCACAACTATTATTCTATAGCATGCATACCACAAACCGAAACATCTATATAAAAAACCATAAGATAGATCAAGTTCTGAAACATATCTATCGGTAACATAAAAAAAAAACCAAAACCAAAGAGACAACATCATCTCGATAGGGGACTAGCAGCGCAGCTCCAGACTGACCTCAACCTGAAAAGAATGAAATCAACGAGATGAGTTCAAAGAACCCAGCGGATATCCAATAGACATGTATAGTAAACTATCCCTAGCAGTAATGATCATATCAGTACAGTCTCCTGGAAGAATAGTAAGAAATGCAAAATCGAAAGAATGGAAGAACTGTACATACCAGAATCTCCTACCATAATGCATCAGGTCTCCTGTATGTGCATGTCAAACAAATGCAACAACCAAAATGCAGCAAGCATAAATGCAATCCATGCAGTATGCACATGATGCAATGACATGGTCACCCCTGACGCCAGTCAGCCACCGTCACCACGATGGTGAGGTCGAGTGGGTAGGGCTGTGACAACTGTGCACTCTGCCATCACTGCTCCTGAGTGACCGAGTGGACAGGATGCTGTCGGAGTACACCTATCCTCCTGCCCCAAGTCATATGGGGGAGCAAAGCTCTCATCTCCTCGTGTCACGATGCGAAGGAGGGATCCCTGTATGCTACCACGCTGCGGAACCACTACCCGTGAGCGACCGAGCGGAGCATGACAGAGCAACTGCACACACCCTCCTGATGTACCACTAACCCATAAGTGGCAGTGCGTGCAGATCATGTAACTGACGACGAGCTCAACTACAAAGGAGCCGACGATCGCCAGCATGCAATCATGCAAGGATGGTGCATGTCGCTAATGCATACAAGGTATCTCTAGTGGATAGACAATGCCCAATAAAGAACGGTATATCACTACTTTGATGCACCTATATACGCTACGCATGGCAAGTATCAATATGCTAAGGAGCTAAACAGGTATCAGGTAAGAATGATATACAACAAATATGAGCAAGTAGTGATATACTAAGGCATATATAAAAGCATAACCAGAATTACTACTAGCTATAGCAACACTATACATGCCAAATAACTTATCTAAAAAGATAAGATAAGATACCCGCCTTTCGAAACTGGTTCGTGTCCGAAAATAACCTCCGTCCAAAATCCGGTTCAATGTCCTGTAAATAGGATAAATAACAATCCTAAGTATAACGATACATATATATATTTTCCTATTAGATAAAAATCCTAACTGATTTTTAAAGCTAGTTCTCTAGCTACCCTCAGCTTCCTTTAAGTTCCTAAATGATTGGCATTGCCCATCCTTATAAGCTTTAGGAGCGAGCACCTAATAAATGATGCCTTGCCATGCATCACACAAATAAATTATCCAGCTTTTATACCTTACATCCGCTCCTCCCATCCTGAAAGTGTTACTCTTTTGATAGGTACATATATGTGTGTCTTTTAGTGGTGGCAGAATTAGTGAGGCTTTTACCCACATTATATAGTTAACTCCTGAACAACCACTGACTCTGAAATCTACGTTGTAGTTAACTTGCTATCATGGTATTAGACTATAGTCTTAATGATCAAGTGAAATCAATTGTTGCAGGAAAGCATGAATCCAGTTTTCTGCCTAACATAGAAATTCTTAATGGCATCTTCACGTTTTGAAATCATGATTTTTCAATATGCCTACTGGTCATCTCAATACCATGTGTCACATTGGCCATAGTAAGTCCCACTCGCCTTTATCACTGCACGTTGCAAATAATTTTAGATTCAGATTTTTATGGTGAGGGACTCATTCGATACCAGTTGGATTTCTATGTGAAACATCCTAATAAAGCATTTTTTCCAAATTCATAACAATAGCATCTAAATAGTTGGTTGGGCAGCACCAACTATTGAAAACAAAACAAACAGCCTTTAAACCATAATAGATCTAACAAGTCCTAGCAAAGCTTACCTCAAATCGAAAAATCCTATATCCAGAACCAGCTTAGGCTCTTCCACCGCTGTCAACACCACCAAACTCCTCAACAGCCGATATCTAAAACCATTCCACAGATTCAACCAATTTAACATCACCGGCATCTTCTTACGAATCCAACCAGCGATCAAATCCCAAATAGAAAACCCAAAACCTTACCTTGGTTGGAAGCCCTAAGACTTGCCCACCGACGAAGGAAGGCGATGGCTCGCTGGGCAGTGAACGGCGACGCGGCGACTGAGGGTTGTGGCTAGGGCACGGAGGAGAGGCGGCGGCAAGCAGTGGCGTCGACTGTGCAGAGGGGAAAAAAAATCGCGCTTGGCTTCCTTAGCTGCAGGCGACAAAGCGAAGGAGGAGAGGAGAGGGTTTCGTTTCCACGAGGAGAGGAAAAGCTTCTTCGGCTTGGCGGAAGAAGGAGAAGAAGAAAACGGAAGAGGATGCTTCGTCGGTTTCACGCGGAGAGAAGGAGAAACGCTCGTGCGTTTTTGGGCGGAAGAAGAAGCGCCGCAGACGGAGGGTTATCAATTCCTAATGGGTTTCGGGTTTTAAACCCGTTAACAATAAATTTTTTTTTTTTAAATTACCGTATTTTACAGATCAAATTTAGAATTTTGATGATCAGATTGAGGTAACTACAATGCTGCAATTCTATCATACTAATTGCATCAAGAAATCACGGGTTGATCATCTTTATTGTCAATAGTCTCAATCGTCCTTCAAGTCCCAAAAAGGAGACTAGTAACCCCGATTTCTTTTCGTCATAGATAGGAGTAGAATATAGTTGTATCGAAGGACATAAATTATTTGTACTACTGAATACTCCTGCATACCAACTGACGTCAGATGAGGTAGCGATTATCCTGCGAGTAATATTAAATCTGTTGATTCGACTACGAACGTCAGAAATTAATCTTCTAAAACCTATTAATTAAAAAAATCAGAAGATAAAGAAATAAATGACATTGTGGAAAATAAATTTAAACTAAGCTAAATAAAAAAATAAAATCTAAATTAATTTTTAAAAAAGAAAATTAATCCTAAAAAATTTAAAACAATAAAAAAAGTTTAAAGATCAAATCCTAAAAAAAGTTACGAGTTGATCATCTTTCTTGTTATTAGTCTCAATCGTCCTTCTTTAAATCCCAAAAGGAAAATTAGTAGTCTCGATTTCTTTTCGTCATAGTTAGAAGAGGAATATAATGGTATAGAAGGATATAAACTAGTCGTGCTACTGGATACTCTTGCATATCAATTGACGCCAAACGAAATAGTAATTATCCTATTAGCAATATTAAATCTATTGATTCAACTGCAAATATCAGAAATAATCTTCTAAAATACGTTGATTCAAAAAAATATCAAAAGATAAAAAAATAAACGATACTATAAAAAATATTATTAAATTAAAATTTTAAAAATTTATTAAAAATAAAGATTATCAAAAATAATAATAATAATATTTAGATACCCCTACATCATTAACATATCCAAACTTCAATCTTCACTTGTTCAAATCATTTACTTGTCTTCCATATGCAGAGCACATTGAACCATAACTTGGGGATCATAAAGGCAACTTCAAAGTATCCCATTCTCCTACCAATAGCAAGCAATCTCTTGATCTGCAGAAACATAGTTAGGTTTCTACTTCATGGCAATCTGTTGATCTGCAGAAAAATAGACCACCCAAAAAAAACAAAAACATAAAAAGCACTTTGCTATAAACTTTTCATACTGAGAAGGACCCATCAAACCAATTCCACGTAAGAACACTTAACAGGTCCCTTATTAGCTAGACCAATCTGCTCTAAATCTTCTACTGTCTCACTAAAGTATTTGTTTATAGTTAGCACCAAAACTTCTGAACTATCATTTGCTTGGAACTCCATGAAAATTTAGATATATCTGCCGTAGGTCCTCTTCAAGAACTCTCTGCAATTCTTAACGTGTGCTGTCAAAAGCTTTCCGAGAATGATAGCCAAGAAGGAGACAACACAAACAATAAGCCCTTTCCAAGATATGTTTTTTGCAAAAGGAACAAACTCAACCATTTGCATCGATTTAGTTTGAAACATGATCATAATGTCAAATTAAACAAAGTCCACGGGGGAACAGCGAGCATGTTTCTTCGTGTTCCTCTTCTCCATCCTCTGCACCGCCCGCTCCAAGTTCCCCACCCTGTCCGCCAGCCCTGCCATCAGCCTACATTGCTCCGTGTTCCACTCGCACAAGGTCGCCACCAGCCCCTGTAGCCTCTCGCTTCCCGCCATCACCTTCTTCAGCATCTCCTCCATCCCTGCAACCTCCGTCGAACCATTCCCAGTTAACACCGTCATTCGGGCAGAATCCTCTGGCAGCTGCACAACTTCCTCCGTTTCTTTATGCGAATAGGTGTCCTCCGGGGACTCGCAGGTTGCTTTCTCTGCTGCAACCGCCGCAAATTCTTCATCTTCCGACATCCTTTCTGCTGCAACCACCACGAATCCTTCATCTTCCGACATCCTTTCTGCTGCAACCACCACGAATCCTTCATCTTCTGACATCCTTTCTGCTGCAACCAGCACGAATCCTTCATCTTCCGACATCCTTTCCTCCTCCTCAGAGTAATTCCTGCAAGCTAGGGAATTTTGGGCTTTGAATCCCTCATCGGACACATTGGCATCTGATTTCTTTTCTGCATCTTCGCCATCTTCAATGGTGCCCGTGATGACAACATCGTTAGAGATATCACTAGAATCAACATAATTCGAGTTCATCTCCGCAGATGCTTGCGAATTGACCGAATTGGGGGATTCTTCAATTTGGACCGAGAGAGCATCTAGAAACTCCTGTAGCGCGATCACCTTGCGGATCACCTTTCTCCGATACTCCCTGACGCAGCGGACGGAATCGAGGCGGAAAAGCTGCGCCATCAGCATTTCATTCATCCGCAGCCGCTCCTTGGAGTCCGCCCGCAATCGCGCCTCGTTGGCATGGATCCAACCTTCAATTTCTCCTACCTCAATAGCGACCTGGGATAGTAATTTGATGTTCTTACGCACAAAGTGTCCTCGGAAGACTCTCTGGATGGCAATGGCGGCGCCTGACATGGAGGTTTCCGGGCGAATCGGGCCAACAGGTTTGGCGGCGGCGTTAGATCGGCAGATCGGCCGAATTGGACAGGGATGGAAACAACACGAGGCCTTGCGGCAGGCACCGGCTCTGGTGCACGAGTAGGCGCCGACTCAGGGAACTGATTGGTTCGACAAGGATAGCAATCGGGAGCACTCCGTGGGTCGGCGGCAAACAAAAGGGGTCTCTGCGTGCTTCTCTCCCTCGTTGAGAAGAAGAAGGAGTCGGCTCTCCCAGGATCGTTCGAGAAGAAGAAGGGGTCTCCCTCGTTGAGCTGCGGCGCTCTCAGAATAGTTCGAGTATGAAGGGGCGTGCTCAGAGAAGCATTAGGGATTGAAGATTTTTGTGCGGGTTTGGATTTGATCATTGCCCTGGTGTGCGGAAAATATATAGAGTTTCGGCGTCCGATTAAATCGAATAACTGGATGAACGAATTTAAATTTTTTATTTGATTATTTTAAAATTTTAATTTTTTTTTAAAAAATAATTAAAGTTAAGTAAAAATTAGATTAAATTGAATAAATTAATTAAATTTATCGAATTTAAATTTTTAATTTGATTATTTTAAAATTTTAATTTAAAAAAAAAATTAATTAATTTAATTCGATTTCGATTTTAAATTTTTTTATTCAATTAAATTAAATAAATTTAAAGAATAATTTATAAGAAAAATAAATCTCTATAAATCTTTTATTCGATTTAATTATAAATCTACAAATACTCACCTTACTTTTGACTTCCGGATTCAATTTAAGAATGGAACGAGCTTGAAAGAAGATTCGGAAGCATCGTGTCCGTAGAGATTTCTGGATAATTGTTCAGTTGATTTGGAAATAACGGAAGTAATGGTCTGTTTTTCTTTTCTTTGCTGGAAGATGAAATTGGGTGCGCCATGTAACTATGCCCTTATACCGTCACTGATTTATGCCTTATTTTCTTAAAAAATAAATTAAAAAAATAATTTATACGAGAGCAAAATTAGCGATTGTCGTGAAGCTCTGCCTGAGAAATCGTTACATGATCCGATCATTAATCGTTCAAATGACAAGGGTTCGAATCCCCATGATCTAAATCAAATGGCAATACCCTCCTGTATCGTGACAGTTTCTCGATTTATCTCCTTATAGATGATCGTGGACCGACCTTTCTGCTATAGTAAGATCATTGCCCTCCAGACCATGATGTAATGGTAAGTGACAATATTTTTCTTAAACAAGCAGAGTTCAAAACTTACGGTATTTGAATAACTAATGATGTGGAAGTATCAGAGAGTCATCTTACTTTTTTTTAAATTTATTTAATGTGTAAAATATGGGACTAGACTATTTATCTTAAAAATTAGTTGCCTCTTATGATCTCGATACCTTATAAATAAAAAAAATACCTGCGTGAATTAAAAGCCCTCCCTTGCGCTAGCCATGATGAGAAAAGGTCAAAATGACCGTCCGTGATTTACTCCCTCTGGACACTTGTGGGGCCGGGACCAGGGGCCGCTAAGGTTTGGTTCCACCTTTTTGCTACCATAAATAAAAATAATAATTACAAGCACATAAGCCCTCAGATAATTATGCAGCTGTCAGGTATTCTAAATGGCTAATCATGCATAAAGTTAGAATCTAATGGGATGACAAGCCTCGAGGAGGTAATCGGTTGAAAGAATATCTGAATTATTAAAAAAAAAAATGATTGCAGCCTCACGTGCTAACATTTATACCCTACCCAGGCCTACCCTAAATTGGACCTGGCCCAAATCCATAATCGAGTTAGTTACCTGTTAATCCGGGTTCGGCTCCCATCCAAAATTATTTTATTTTAATTGAAGAGAATAAAATATAATTAATTTAATATTTATTATAATACTTTAATTTTAATTTATTTTTAAAATAAATTAAATTAAATTAAAAATAATAATATTAATGATGATAATAAATTGATAATATATATATGAATAAATATAATTTATTTATATTTTTTAATTTAAAATAAATTTATTTATTTTAATAAAATAATTTATTAAATTATTAAATATAATCCATTAATTTTATTTTTAAAATTTAAAATAAATTTATATATATTTTAATAAAATAATTTATTAAATTAATAAATATAATTCATTATTTTTGTTTTTTAAAATTTAAAATAAATAATCTCTTTTAAATTGAAAAGTATTTAAATTATACTTTATTAATTAAATAACTCGATTTCAATTAAGTTTCACATACATTTCAATTAACCTAATTTTAAAATTGAAAGTTAATCATGAGTTTTAAAATTGAAAAATAATTATAAAAAAATAATTAACCTTGAGAATCGAAAAAAAATCTTAGACTGTCAAGATAATTATATTTTTGAGTTATAACTATTTATTGATATGATGATAATGTTGTATTACTTGAGAATCGATCATAATCTGAACGCAATAATGTTATCGTTGATAGCCTCGGACTAATAATTAAAATTATCAACTATAACCCCTAATAAAACACCCCTTTAATAGTCGATTAAAAATTTCTGTAGAACTAAATCAATGATCTTCATAATTAATCGGCCTAAAGGGTTAGACACCTAGTGCTAGCTTAAAAAAACATCTAAAATAATGAATTAAATCTAAATTTCAATTGGTGAGTTAAATTACAAATTAATCATTAAGAACAAAACATCGAGCAACTGGTGGCGAGGCTCTCGGAGAACCTCCCATTTGTGCGTTGAAGAGAACCTCCCATTTGTGCGTTGAAGAGGTACGTGGCAAAGTGAGTGTGATGTTCGATTCCTAAAGGAGGCGTATGACGGTAGCTATCACATCTGTTGCACGTCCATGTAAATTAAAATCCGTCCATTAAAATTGCTCACTCCTCACTTTTCTTATAATTTTTAAAATATTTTTTTAATAAAATAATAATTATTATGAATGATTGCTAATCGAGAATTATAATTTTCAAAATTAAAAGTTGATATTTATCAAACTGTCGAATCGACAATTATAACTGTTGAATCGTTATTTTGAATCACGATCGAATTTATTAAAATTTAATCTTCAAATTTTATAATATTTAAAATTATTTAATAAGATAATCAAATGAAAGTAATTATTTAAATTTAATTTAATTTTTTTATTAATGGATTTAAATTTGATTCATTTAAATATTATTAAATTCTCAATTCAAATTTTTTAAATTATTTAAAATTTTTATATTTTAAATTTATTTTATTAATTATGAAATTTAATAATATAAATTTATTTTTATATTTTAAATTTATTTAATATATTAATAAAAATTTGATATAAAACTCTTTTGCTCCAATATAAAATTGGAACAAGGACTTTGCGAGAGCAATTGCAAAATGAACAAACTCCACCATAAGCAGCAATTTTATTTTGAAACTTGACAAATATGTATCAAATTAAACAAACAAAAAACCCAACAAAAATGAAATGAACTGCTCTTGTCACCAAAGATTAGCTGCTACTTTTGTATTACGGCCCGCCCTTCTCGTCCACGGGGGAACAGTTGGCACGCTTCTTCTTCTTCTTGTTCTTGTTCTCCATCCTCTGCACCGCCATCTCCAAGCTCCCCAGCCTATCCGCCAGCCCTGCCATCAGCCTACATTGCTCCGCGTTCCGCTCGCACAAGGCCGCCACCAACGCCTGCAGCCTCTCGTTCTCCGCCATCACCTTCTTCAGCGCCTCCTCCACCCCCGAAACCAGCGTCGAACCATTCCCACTTTTCACAGTCATCCGAGAAGAATCCTCTGCCATCTCCACAACTGCCTCCGTTGCCTCCTCCTTCATCGCTTGCTCCGTTAAATCAAGACCAGGATCTTTCTGCGAATCGATGCCCGCCGGGGAGTTGCTGGTTGCTTCGTCTGCTGCAACCATCACGAATCCTTCATCTTCCGACATCATTTCCTCCTCCTCAGAGTAATTGCTGCAAGCTAGCGAATCTTGGGCTTTGAATCCCTCATCGGACACATTGGCATCCGATTTCTTTTCTGCATCTTCGCCATCTTCAATGGTGCCCATGATTGGATCTTCACTCTCTGGACTGACTTCCTCGGCAACGGCGCAAATTTCATTTTGTGAAATCGTATCGGAGACAACATCGTTAGAGATATCACTAGAATCAACATAATTCGAGTTCATCTCCGCAGATGCTTGCGAATTGACAGAATTGGGGGATTCTTCAATTTGGACCGATATCGCATCCAGAAACTCCTGTAGCGCGATCACCTTGCGGATCACCTTTCTCCGATAATCCCTGACCCAGCGGACGGAATCGAGGCGAAGAAGCTGCGCCATGAGCATTTCATTCATCCGCAATCGCTCCTTGGCGTCCACCCGCAACCGCGCCTCGTTGGCGCGGAGCCTTCCCTCAATCTCTTCCACCTCCAAGGCGATCTGGGAAAGTATTTTGATGTTCTTGCGCACAATGTGGCCTCGGAAAACTTTCTGGATGGTGACGGCGGCGTCTGACTTGAAGGTTTCCGGCCGAATTTGCCGAGCGGGTTCGGTGTCGTCGTCAGATCGGTTGAAGTGGACGGGGATGGAAACAACGCGAGGCCTTGCGGCAGGCACCGGCTCTGGTGGTGCAGGAGAAGGAAAACAGTGGCGAGCGCTCCATGGGTCGGAAACATAGTAGAGGGGCCTCTGCGTGCCTCTCGCGCTGCGACGGCGTCGAGCTGCGCCACTCCAAGGATCGTCGGAGAAGAAGAAGGGGCTCTCCATCGATTGCTCGGTGCGTGTTCGAAGAAGATTTGGGGAATTAAAGATCTTTGTGGTGATGTGAATTAAATCGTCGATTGGGGATTGGGGTAAATATATAGTATTTCGGGATAAGGATGGAAAGGGGATGAAGAAGATTCTGGAAGCAGCGCGACGATAGAGGTTTCTGGATAAATGTTCCGAGGTTTCTAGATAAATGTTCCAGTTAATTCTAGTTTTTTCTGTATAAGAAGAGAAAAACATTTTTAATGTTCATTATTGTCATTTGAACGATTCCTTCGGAAATTAAGGCTTTATTTGGGAGGACGCCGAGGAGTGAAGAGGAGAGGATAAATAAGAGAAATTTTTTTTTTAATTTTTATTTGAGATGGGGTGAGTTAAGGAGGAGAATAGAAGAAAATTTTATCCTTTTCATGAATCATTAAAATTTTTTACATCGATTTGAGAGGTAAAGAAAGGGAATGAAAATTTAAAAATATTTTATTTTTTTATATTTATTTTAAAATATTAATTCTGAAATTAATTCATCTATTTAAATATTTTACTTTTGCACTGTCGCTCCTCACATAATGTGCATCGTCATCGTCCAATATCTAACCACTCGCATTCCACAATGTTAGCATTAGCATCGACCTTCATCGTAAATTTTTTCAAAGATAAAACTAAAGAAGACAGACAAATAACTTTAATCTTCTTCTTCTTTTCTAATAACAGAAACTTCTTCAAAGAGTATACGTTATTTATTTTAAAACCTTCTATATCTAAACTTTTACATGCAATATTGATAAAATTTTACCGTTTTTATCCGTTCTTTATATACATAATTTTTTAAAGAAGTGAATATATTTTTATAACTTTATATATTTAATATTTATTCTCCTTTCTTTTTTCTTAAATCCTTAATACATATTATATTACATTAATCAACCTTCAAAACACTATATTTTTTTGATTAAAAAATAATTAAATATCAAATATATATATATATTTTTATATATCAGATATCTTAAATGGCCATAAAACACAATATCTTTTTATCTATTTTTTTTCCTTTTTGTCACTGAAAAATCTTTTTTAGTTTTTTTAAAGAAATTTTTTAGAAAGGTATATATGTTAACTTGATTTTATTAATATTTTTTTTAAATTTGCATAATATATCCCACTTTTAGAATCAATTAATCTTGAGGATGATCATTCTAACCCTACGAAAGTTTCTCATCAATTATTAAAAATAATCCATTAAAAAAATAATAAATCTCAATCAGTTTCATGGACTCAATCCCTGGAGGTGGCCGACCCGGTCCCACGGAAGTTTCCCACCGATCACCAGGGTAAATCGGGAAGCGCATACGGCGGCCAATCCAGATGTCCAGCATCCTTTAATTGCGTTCCCCATTTGAAAGAAAATTCTTACAAATATGTCGTAGCTGGGGATCGAACCGCGGATCTCTAGGTTACAATCCGGATGTCCTACCGTTGCACCATTGCCCCGGGGACGGAAAAAAAACAATCCATTAAAGCACTCACAACGGGTGGTTCAACAACACGACTTTCTTAGGCTCAATTTTTCATTAGAGAAAATTCATCCTCTCAGAAGATTACGTAGGTGCTTTTATCGTAGCCTGGGGTGATTTTATTAATAACTTAATCATTGGCTTGATGGTTAATTGATTATCTAGTTAATATAAAAATAAAACTTTATGTCACAACAAATTCCTGTCACAAATTTGTAACGGAAATCTGCACCGTTCGATTTTAAAGTTAAGATTAAATCCAGGCCGTAGATTGAATGGGTGATTGTGATGACTTGAATTTAATATTCTATTTTAAAATCTAACGGTCCCACCTGGTCCCATGAATTTGTGAGGAATTTGTTGTGACAAAAACCCCAACTGTTAATATAATGGTCATAGCTTTAAATTTACATGGGTTTGCATTTGTTTTTATTAAATAGATTGGCTTGCAGTGCTTTGGTCGGTCAATGGTAGCGATGCTCTCCAACCCATGATGGTGATCGATCAATGGTGATAAATTTAGTTAGCAAGCATGATCGTGCTCTATGGTGGTGTTTGAATGACCTTAATTAACATGTTTAAAATATTGTAAGTTTAAATGGACATTTTTGAAAGAGATTTTAGCAAAGCAATAATAATAAGAAGAAAATCTTTAAGGGCATTGCCTAAAAATTACAGGGAATAAATAGGACATCAAAACTCTTCCATTTCCTCAAACCAAAGTCATAAACTATATATCAATTGCAACACATAAGCATTATCTTCATTGACACATTGGATGCTTAATTCTCAATGATTCATAGAATGTGAAGTCATTATCTACATGAAAAATAAATAAAAAATAAACATAGTTATGAAAAAAATTCTCTTTCATCCAAGAGTCCAAAAAGTTTACAACCTAATTTGATTAAAAAACCAGAGTCGGGAGATTTGATTGACAAAGAATTTTAGTCTGGCTTTCCTCATTTTGGATTGAATGAAGAATGAGATGAATAAATTTCACTATTAGGATCAAAATGAATGGAGGAGGAGGTATTAAAGAAGAGGAGTTGCAGTTTTCAAGAAGTAATTAGCTTTGTGGTTCACTATTAGGATCAAACAGTGAGAAAGGCATTAGACGAGGGAAGAGTATTTTTAATCTTTAAACTAGTCAACACATATTTTAAGACACTAACTAAACTAATTAAGTGGTTAAATAGATGATCATATTTTTCTTGTAAATACAAAACTTAAATAGTCCTTGCAATATGTGTATGCTTCCACAAGATCAATGTAATACCAAAAAATAATTATCTAGTTAGAATTTTTGAAAATCAAAGGTTCAATTTGTTATATTACCAATTAAACCCATGCCTTTTTTCCCCTGTGTGGATTGTGCTTTGTCGTCTTCCCTCCAGTCCCTTCTTCTTTAACCCCTTAAATAAGATGAAACATTGTAGTGGATGACGGAACCCCTGGTCCAAATTTGACTCACTGAAACCCAAGAAATGCCTGCAAGAGTTGACATCACTTACTTGCTCCAGTGGGCAAAGCACCCATTAGGTACTGGTTTGCTGTTAAGCACAGGAAACAAAAACAATCAGAAAGTTATCTCTAAAGCAGAGGTTGCTGCACATGAATTCCACCACGGAGGAGCTCCATGAACCTCCACCATTTCCGACGGCTCCTCCATGGCTTCCTAAAACACTCCCCTCAACTAAAACCTACAACCAACATTCTCTCGAACACATGGTGGGCCTCCTCAGTTTGCTTCCGATTGATTCTTCTCCAGATAAACCAAATTAAGCAAGCAAGAAAGAAAGCACGTAAAAGAGTTGGACTATTCCAAAAACGCAATAATCGTACCTTTTTGACTCCCTCCTGCTTGCTCCCACCCACAGCAAAAAGCCAGGGGCCCTCTTCTTTGCAACCTGAACACGCAAACCCGTAATTGACCAGATAAAAGGATTGCCTTTCGTTATCCATGGCTGTCGTGTGATCGGAAGAAACAGCGCCGAATCCGAACGCCTGTTTCACGAGGGAACTGCATGCCGCAGTAAATTATGGGGGAATGCGCAATCTCAAGCACACTTTGTTTTTTTCTTCCTTTAATTCTTTTCGAGGTTGCGAATTGCAATCTCTTCTCTGTTTCGCTCACTTTTTCTTATCGCATGAAATGAAATGAAATGAAATGAAATGTGCTGCGGCTACGGCAGCCAAGATTTCTTTAAAGTTTCGAATTAATAAATATAAATTGTTAATCCAAAAATAAATATAAATTAATTGAAAACTAATATCTAAGCAGGATTCCTATTGAAATTAATAATAAAAATTATTATAGTCAACCTACTATTTATTTACCTATATATATATTATAAAATCATATATATAATAAAAACGCTTTTATTCATATTTATATATAAGTTCAAATAAAAAACAAATTGAAACGAATAATTTCATCTAATATTTAATTCAAAACCAAACCGTTAAATCATTTTTTATTTATTTGGATTGACTTGGTTCATTTGATTAATTTGGTTTGAGTTATAAAATGAAGGCCCCTAATTATGACTCTTCTTCAAATAAATTTACAATTTATGAAATAATTAATTTATCATTTAAATTAAGCTTCTTTTTTTTACTCTAATGAAAATTGGAAAAGCATTTTGGTAAAAGTTAATTAAAAAAGCACATATGGTAATGAAAAACGTGCTTTAATAAAATTGCCAATTTTTAAATATATCAGACGCTGAAAGGCGGACCACCACCAAATTCGGCCGAGGTCGTGCCAAGAGCAACTTGTGCCCGGACACGGTCCATTAAGTTTGCTTCTGCTACTTGCTTTGCTTCCAGAACAAGAACAAGAACAAGAAGCAAATCTCCATTTCCCTTTTGCGGGTAAGAAAGAAGAGTTTGAAAACTCTTGGTGGTACGATACGATATGCTCATGACAATCGCTGTTTGTTCCATCTGGGTCAACGGTTTGATTCCAGTTCACGCCACAAAGACGTCCCTCTGCGACGGCAACCTCTCTCTCTCCTTCTCTCTCTCTCTCTGCTATATATAATAAACCCTCCTCTGCTCCTCTCATCCACCCTTCGATGCAGCTTGACTGCTCCTCCATGACCATTCAGCTGCAGAGGTAGAGCAGACAGACCCTGTAGTTTGTGCCGCTGCTTGCCATCCTTGTGTTTCATTGAAAGATGGAGAGGAAAACAGGCATGCTGAAGCTGCCTCCTGGCTTCAGATTCCACCCCACTGATGAAGAGCTGGTGGTGCAGTACCTGAAGAGGAAGGTCTTCAACTGCCCGTTGCCTTCCTCCATCATTCGCGATATCAATCTGGCAAAGTTTGATCCTTGGGATTTACCAGGTCAGTCTCCGGTTCTCCATATAAATCTTGATTAAAAAAACAAAAACACAAGAAATCATCATGTGACTGCTGTGTTAACTGTGATGTATCGTAATTCTGGTTCGCAGGTGGATGTGAAGAGGAGAGATACTTCTTCAATCTGAAGGAGGCGAAATACCCGACTGGGAGCCGGTCGAACCGGGCTGCCGGATCGGGTTGCTGGAAGGCCACCGGCAAGGAAAAACCGATCAAGTCCGCCAGTTCCAGCCAGGTGGTGGGGATGAAGCAGGTGTTCGTCTTTTTCCGGGGGAAGCCTGCGACTGGCACCAAGACCGACTGGGTCATGCACGAGTACCGGCTCGCCGGCGCCGAGACCCCGGCCTGCGTCTTGCCTCACAGAAAGCACTCAACTCAGGTGAGTTTGTCTTCCTATAAAGATTTAACATTGCGGACAATATAATCCAAAGTAGAAAATTGGTTTAAGAGGGATTCAAATCCTAATCATGCAGAGCTGCACGGTGCCGAGCGGAGATTGGGTGCTCTGTCGCATTTTTAAGAAGAAAAGAGCCACCAACGTGGAGGCGGACACGGCAGGAGACGACACAATTACATGCGATAGGATCCAATTCATTGATTTCATGGGGGAGAGAGGAGAGAGATATGGAAGCCATCAGCCTTCAACCTGTTTATCCGATTCCAGCTGCCTCACCGAGTCCTCGGATGGATCCAGCGACGAAGAGGAAAGCAATTCTAGGAGATCACCACTTGCTTAGAGAAATGAACTGTTGGCGTTTCTGTAACTTGTGCCAAAATTTACAGCCTCTTTTCTTTCTTTTGTCCCCCCTCCTAATCTACGAAGCCAAAGTCCAAAAAACAGATCTTTGAGCGGTTGACTCGAGGATTTCTAGTCCTCTCCAACGCCTGTGCTACCTATTATCTAGTTAGTTTCCACAGAGCAGCTGAGCTGACGGCTGATGTGCAAGTGATGTATATGTTTCAATCTCTCAATGAAATCCATCTCATGTTTTTCCGGTTAGATCTAACTAATCCATTCAAACAACAGTTGAATACTGATTTACTATTTCAATTTAATGGATATTTTGTTCATCTTACTTCTAGTTGCCATTCTTTATTCAGTGGGATGAATGTTTCATGAACTGTAATTGTGAGGCGAGAGGGCCTGGCCTAGTCAAAGGAGCCTGATTGCCTCAGAATATTTTTTTCTCTCGAGATCTTGCCTTGACATGGGGGAGTGCAGATCACATCAGATTGAGACCCATGATGAATGTGTGTCCGCTGTGTTAGTCTTACCAGGGACTTGGTCAAATGGGGCAGGCATCATTTTATTATCCTTACGTTTAATAAAGAACTTCTCTACTCCTGCAAGTGTTTCACGTTGGACCCCTTGGCCTGGAGAAGTGGTATTTTACTTTGTAGAATTGTAGTCTTCTGCTCTTTATTAATCAAGACATTTGGGCTGCTCCCTTTGAATATTCTATTCCCATGCCATCAATAGCGATGGCCTTTTCTGCTCCAGCCATTTCTACTGAATTCAAAATACCGAAAGAATATGGAGCAGACAAGCCACTGATTGACTTCTACCATCCATCTATTGTATGAGTCTGAATAATTGTAGTTTCTTTAACCCACTGTCGCCTCCATTTTACCTTTGTGCTCTCCAAATCCCTGCTCTCAAAGAACTTAAGGCAGTCACTTGAATTTGGATGCAAAAAACTTGTACAGTCTTTTTTCGTTCTTCCCTGCAAAATTAAGGGCAGAACAATCAATCTCTGATGCAGATACATGCAGCACAATAACACCGTCGAGGTAGCCTGCTGAAGTGCTCCAATAAAGGCTTCGATGAATATTTCCTATGCTCACAGGCGCTGCAACAACTCAATCAAGCTGTGGGAGCAGAGCAGCAACGATGAATAACAAAGCTTCAACCTTGCTGTTGCAGAGGCCGGAGCCACATGGGAGCCTCAGCCTCATACTCAGTTCATTCCAGCCCAGGAATCACCATGAGTTACATTTCAGTAAATGCATGCAATTTGAGTTCAGAAACTGTCGATGATGACGGATCCTCCACGTTTTTGCAATAGAAAATTTGGTCAATGATGGAAGAGGCTTCACCGGCGTTAAAAGCAACCTAACTAATAATGAGTTTGTGTGTTAGAAAAGAAAAATAAATATCAATCATGGTTCTGCAAACTCTCACGTTAGGTTATTATGCATTTGTTTAGCAGGGAGTAGGCATGGCAGCTTCTAAACTTATGTCACGCCAATACTTTTAGCCCAAGTGATGGAGTTGATACTGTCTTCGAACTAGTAATATTTTACTTATGACAACTAGGAGGCGAGATAACCTAACCTTTGGGTGAGCTAAACAAGAACATGTCTGCAAAATATAATATAAATATGAGCTCGAATGAATCATTAAATCTATTAATTGCTTACGTGCCTGCGACGACATGGGAACCAAAAGTAGTGCGCCGACCAGGGTTTCTTGTGACAGTGAATTAGAGATCCCTATCCAAGTAAGGGTTGAGAGATCGTTCACGACACTAACTGTGTTTGTTTTCTCCGTCCCCAGTTCAATGAAAGCTGCCTTGTCCCCTGCATTCCTATTTAATTATATTTGACCGCGGGGGAGATGAAGTCCTGATGGATTCCTCTTCTTGTTTAATGGGGTTGCTTAAACTTGGAGGTGTTTGGAGTCGTATATTTAATTAGGCATGCAGCTGATGGTGGAATCTGAGGAGAGCAGGAAGGGCAAACGCATCATTGTTTGCATGTGCTTCGATCGCATCTGTTCAGGAGTCGAATGAAGGGAGATTTGACAAAGGAGATGCCCTTTGTCTTTGGGCAGTTGGGTTTTTGGTCACTCACTTCGCAACCTAAGATAATTGAGTTAAGGAAATATAGACTTCAGAATGTTAACGTGTTCTTACAAGTAATGTTCTGTCTGATCCACATGATTCTCTTTAGTTGCTTGATCCTATTGATTCACTCAACTCATATTATTTAGTCTTGTCCAAGCAATTACTGTTTCTATTTGTCTGGCTTATTTGCTTGATTTGTTTAATGCATTCAACCCATATAATCTATTGTTAATGATCTATTGTTAACAACCCATTACTATTACTAGTATAATAATGGGCGGGCTTTCAATACATAATGGATGATTAGTGTCGTCCTGTCAGCATGCACAAAATACATTTTGTTGGTATGAACTAACAGTCGATTGGAACCCAACATGAATTAGGAGCTCTTTTCACCTAAAAAGGTAAAGACATTGAGATGGTTGATTGCAAGAGACAAAATTCTTACATAAACAAACCTCCAAGATATATAAGAAGATACACATAGTTGATGACCTGTGTGTCTTGTGTAGATGTTATGAAGAAACAAGCAACTATATTTTTGCATATTACTTCTACACTAAATTTGATTGGTTTTATACTGCAGAGTTAGCTAAAATTCAAAAGAGGACCGCAAAAGCATCAACCATTTGATACTTGGGTTCCATCGCAAAAAGGACTTCATCTTTGTGAAACCTGAAGAAGCAGACTGAAAGGAAGGAGAAAAACCTTTGGGAATTGCATCAATAAAAATAAAACATGAAGAGTAGCGAGATCTTTTTCTGTAAAAGATAGAAATTCGTCACCTCAACGGCTCCATACAGTCGATCCCACGATCATCTGTGAGGAAGTAAATCAAGAACTGCAATTGGTTACAACGAAAAGTAGCGAGATCCTTGATAGCTAGGCAAATGACTCGGAGATTGGATGAAGTGCTGAATTGATCAAATTAAATTAAATCTTCATATTTCAGTAAGATGAGGTCTTTTGCTTCCCCAATTATCTCAGTTTAGTAGCTTTAACTATTTTTTCAGATAATTTAGTTAGACAATGGGGTTAAGTCTAAATTGGCAAATTTTGGCACCCTTGTGCTTAGCCGTGTAACTATTATAATAATTAGTATTTATTAATTTAATAACATATTGTATAACAGTTTTGTGTACTAGTTTGTGATTATATTTTTGATTAAGATTTGGATTTAAATCGAACTAAATTAGATTTTTAATTTTATCTGTAAATTCGGTAGATTGAAATGCATCACCATTAAAAATTTAGAGAAGCCCTAGACTCCGCTTTATCAGGTATACAAGTGGGCCTAAGGCACAGTAGGTATGTGTAAGAGAAAATTTTCAAATTAGAATACCCCACTTCTCCTGGAAAACCTACGGTGCGTCATCGACGCCGACGGCGGGGATGAAAACTAATCTCTTTTAAATTAGATCAGCTCCGTTCGCAGCCACGACCCTTGCCCATAAACTTCCCTTCTCCGATCGGTTGCGCTGCCGTCCCATCCTTGCGAGATCGATCGCCGCCGGGTTTTTGTTTTTCTGATCGATTGCGTTCAGGTTGCGAAATCGTTGCGGATCAATCTTCCTATCGCTCGATTGCCTCTCCGGACCTCTTCAGGCGATCTCAGGATCGAGTGAGAAGGAAGCCTTCAGCCTCGGAATCGACATCTAAAACTCATCGTTCTTGGAATCTGAACCTAGGAGCTTTGAGTTTGCCGGATCCGTCCGGATTTATACCCCTAAGGCTGCTGTCTCTATGCTTGCCGCCGGATCCACTCGATTCTTCCTGAATCCTAGCGAGAAGAAATCCCTAGATAGTATGGGCAGGGATCGCCCACGCGGGGGCCGTGCCTTGGATGGGGAGACGTCTGATGGCGACTCTTCGGAGTCGCTGGAGGAGATCTCGGCAGAAGATTTCAAGCGGGAAGGAAGAGCTGGGAGATCTAGGGTTTGGATGGGGTATCCGATGTCGAAGAACTATGGCCCCAGTCTATATAACTTCGCCTGGGCGCAGGCTGTGCAGAATAAACCTTTGGGATTAGATTTGAAGCCGATGAGTGCAGGCGATCTCACTGGCCGCGTCAATGCCAACGGTAAACCGCAAGAGGAGGAATCTTGTGATGTGATTATAGAAGATAGCATCCAGGAGGGCGACGTTGGAATGGAGATGGAGGAAGGGGAGTTGGAGGAAGGGGAGATTGAGCTTGGGTCTGAGCCGTTGGTGGTTGATGAGACTATTGAGATGTCTTCGAATGAACCTGAGAATAAACCAGAAAAGAAGGAATCAGATGGAGAAGAGTTACAAGATATTGATGAATTTGACAAGCGTATAAGCTTAATCCTGGAAGAGCTCGATATGATTACCGTGGAAGAGGCAGAGAAGTAAGTTTGAGCATTTGAGAACTTCAAAATGGAGCTATAATTCTCAACCACTAATTATTCCATTTTAAAATCTGAAAAAGATTGTAAGAAAACATAAAGCAAATCATCATCAAAAGCCATATATTTTCCAAGTACTCCATGCTGGTTACATGAATCTTCTTTCTCCATTGAGTTATATGCGAGCTATACAACTCAAAATCTTCCATAGAGCTCAATGGAGAGTAGATTTGATAAGCAAAGCTTTTTGCTTATTAGAAAGATTTACATAATATTGCAGGCTATAACTTACCAACTTTTTCAATGAAAGTAGCATTTTTGATGATGCTGTTGGTTTTCTTCTTGCCTATAGATCCTTTGAAGGTGTATGTTTGAGGTTGCGCAAGTCTTTTGAAGACTTGAAGCCTATGTTTACTGGCATAGAGAGTTCAGATGCAGTTCTGCATGTTCTAGTCCAACAGACTTTTGTGGCAATACAAACAACTTATTCTGTAAGAACAATATTGATATTTACTATTGAATTGGTTAATTTGAATTTTTTGTGTTGGATTTATAAAATGGTATTGCTATTTTTGTAACAGGCACTCAATTCAGTTACAATGCAGAAGAAGGACCAGAATAAACAACTGCTCATGAGGTTAAATTTTCTCTTATGTAGTTCCCTTTCATTCACTAACACCGGAGTGTTATAATTAATCTTACATCTGTTGAATTTGTTAGGTTGCTGATTCACATAAAGAACCAGTATTCTGTTATTTTTAATCTAGAACAAGTTAGGGAGGTTTGTAAACAACTCAATATTGTCTTATACTTACTATTGACAGTTCCAAGTGAATTATGAAACGTTCTTTTGCTTTAACAGATTGATAATCTGGTCAAATCACTTGTTTTTGAGGATAATCAAAAAGAGAAAGAGGAGCATGCCAGGCTCAATATGAATATCCCTACAAATATTGTTAATGGACCTGTTGTGTCTTCTCATGGTTCAAGTGTTTTGGACAAAACCTGTTTGGTTCCAGAAGCACTTGATTTGCCAAAGTTGGTTTTACCTACACACACCAAAAATAGGGCAGACTTTAGTCCGCTGTTGGATCTTCATGCAGATTATGATGAAGATAGTCTTCCTTCGCCTACAAGAGAGAATTTACCAAAGTTTCCTATTCCAAAGCCCATTGGTTTTGGAATGGTGCTACCTGTGTCTTCTCTGCCAATAACTGCAATGAGTGAAGGAGGGGAAGATGGTATATTACATCCATATGTAACTGATGCACTAAAGGCTGTGTCATCCTATCAGATGAAATTTGGTAGGAGTTCCATTCTGTCAACTGATCGTCTTCCAAGCCCAACTCCCTCAGAAGATGGTGGGAATGAAGATGATTGCACTGAGGAAGTATCCAGTTCTATAGTTTCTTGTAATCCTAAAACTGCTCATGCAACAGCTCAATTCCAGATGCTCAAATCTAGGAGCAGTGCTCCATGTATAAATGGTTCAAATAGCAACCGATGTCCTCCAGTTGAGCACGTTAACCCAGTGTCAAAACCTGCTTTAAAGCCTGCATTAAAGAGGAGAGACCCAAGGATTAAGTTTGTGAATAATGAAGTGAAAAGTCTTCCTGAGGAGAGAAGAGTTACTGAATGCAATCCACTCGACAGTGATCCAGTGGGAGAGACTAGGAATATTAAAAAGCATAAGACGGATGAGTCTGTAGCTAGGGACCATACAATGAAAAAACAAAGAAAGGAGCTTGCAACTTCGAGAGGAATGCTGATGGCATCAGGGAGTGGGTGGTCAGAAGGCAAGAATGTTATCTCTCAACCAAGTGGCAGGATCGAAGTGAATGAAAAATTTCAGGTTGATGATAGAAAAATGGGAACTGCAGCAGCAGTTCCTGATAAAAAACAAATATTTGATAGTAATTTTAATGAGTTAAATGGTCTTCAATCAATTCCTAAAAGTAATCCCACTCCCACTATTTCTTTGCCTTCATTGCTGAAAGCTGTGAACCCAACAATTCTTATGCATCTACATCAACTGGAACAACAGCGACTAGCAGACGAGAATCAAAAGAAAATTACTGTTTCAACAAGTGAGAGTGCAAATGTTTTGAGTGATAGTGGATTGCCAGGAACAGTAGCTTCAGTAAATTATGTTCCACTCAAGCCAAAAGAATCTGGTCTTAAGCAACCAGGAATATCTCCGATTGCTTCACAGATGGCTTCTTTGGTGAGGGTTTCAATTTTATTTCTCTTGTCACATGTCCCTACAGTTTTTCATATTGCTATATTCTTTTTGCAGTATATATATATTCATACTACTATCCACTTGCTTGAAATTTGTTTGAATTTGAACTTTTGTCGCTTTAAAGTAAAATTTAGTTATCGAACGGTTAAAAGTTTTAACTTCTGTATTATAGAATATTTAGGATATCTTTGGTCCTCTGTACATAATGTCTTGAGATTCATGTTTATGAGACTTCAGCATATAATTATAGCTCATTTGTTATATGAACAAGCGTCAATGTTAACTCTATCCTTGTGCACAGGGCACTCAACCAGATGCTGCGAGGATTCGCATGAAACCTCGTGATCCCCGCCGTATTCTCCATGACAATATGTTACAGAAGAATGATAGTCTTGTATATCAACAAAGTAAAAGAAATGCAGCTGCTTCTGATCCCCAGTGCAGTTTGGTACATCTGTCTGCTCCTCTGCAGTTAACCAAGAACCTTGTTTTGCCTAGATCCCAAGTAGTTGCCACTTCACAAGTACTTCCGCCCAGTATCAACCAGCCAGTTCCAAGTCAAGTTAATCAGGTGACTGTAGAGGCAGCTTCAGGAGAATTGAATTATTCAAAAGCCACCTCTCTTCTGGCTTCTGGAACAGGCGAGAAAGGTACTAAACAATCAACCAATCCTTGGGGAGATGTTGACCATTTACTTGATGGCTATAATGAAGAACAAAAAGCAACCATCCAAAAAGAGAGATCAAGGAGGATAGCAGAGCAGAATAAAATGTTTGCTGCTAGGAAGCTTTGTCTTGTCCTTGATTTGGACCATACACTACTTAATTCTGCAAAGGTATTTTATAGAATACCCAACCTCGATCTTTGTTCCACTCAGATAATTCTATATAGTTTGTTGCTAGCAAAAATTTTCAATTCTTTCTAGTTTGTAGAAGTTGATCCAGTTCATGAAGATATTTTAAGGAGAAAAGAAGAGCAAGACAAGGAGATGCCACAACGGCATCTTTTTCGCTTTCAACATATGGGAATGTGGACAAAATTGAGACCAGGCGTCTGGAATTTTCTGGAAAAGGTTAAGCTTTTGATACTGTTTTGCTATCTATTTTTCATACCTTTTGCATACAAGTCCTGATCATTTGTATTCTCAAATAAATTCTCTTGCTCCCACAGGCTAGTAAGCTCTACGAACTGCATTTATATACCATGGGAAACAAACTGTATGCTACAGAAATGGCAAAGGTGCTAGATCCAACAGGGACATTGTTTGCTGGCCGGGTCATCTCTAAGGGAGATGATGCTGATACTTTTGATGGCGATGAAAGGGTTCCCAAAAGCAAGGATCTAGATGGTGTTTTGGGTATGGAATCGGCTGTGGTGATTATTGATGACTCTGTTAGAGTATGGCCACATAACAAACTCAATTTGATTGTTGTGGAGAGGTATAGGTTTGCTGGGACTGAAATCTTGCACCTAATTCTTATTGTTGTTGAATTTATTGTTGTCACTCTTGTTATTGCAGATATACTTACTTTCCCAGTAGTAGGCGCCAGTTTGGACTTCTTGGACCGTCTCTTCTTGAGATTGATCATGATGAGAGGCCAGAGGATGGTACACTTGCTTCTTCATCGGCGGTAATGCCACCTTGTTCTCTGGGAATCCACCTCTGAATCCATTTTTATCTCCATGTCTGATGCTTGTTTTTGTGTTACCAGGTCATTGAGCGTATTCATCAGAATTTCTTCTCACATAACTCCTTAAAAGATGTAGACGTTCGAAATATACTAGGAACTGAGCAACAGAAAATTCTGGCTGGGTGTCGTATAGTTTTTAGTCGGGTTTTCCCAGTTGGGGAGGTCAATCCTCATATGCATCCTCTATGGCAGACAGCTGAACAGTTTGGTGCCGTCTGCACAAACCAAATTGATGAACAGGTTACTCATGTTGTAGCAAATTCTCTTGGAACCGACAAGGTAAGCCATCCGTCTAGTTCCTTATGGATGATCAGACAATATTTATTCTTGAACTAATACATTAACTGTGAAGTTATAATGCCACGATCTTTAATGCCGTGTTCTGTTCACAACTACGAATGAATCACAGGTGAATTGGGCTCTATCTACTGGAAGATTTGTTGTTCATCCTGGCTGGTGAGAAATGACTTATTTATCCTTGTTGCCTTTGTAATTCATGATGCTGTGGTGCTCATTCACTTTTTAAGGTAATTCATTAAATTCAATTATTTTTCTGTTTGAGCAGGGTGGAAGCTTCAGCTCTTCTTTATCGCCGAGTCAGCGAGCAGGATTTCGCAGTTAAAACTCTAACATGATCGATTCATCATACAAAAATTCAACCCAATTGATTCATGTCAACTAAATAGTTAAATTCCGGTGGTAAACAATTGAAGTTACTCAAAATCACATACCTAAATTAACTCTCACCCCCAACTGGTAGAAATACCATCAGTCACCATGAGAAGCAGAAAACGATGATTTTGGTAGGAAGACCTGTGGTGTGAATGTTACTGAAGATTATGACTGGAGGAAAGAGGATCTGATCACGTTTTGCTAGTCATAAAAAAGAGTGCTCTAAGATTGCATAATAGTTTTAAGACGACAAGCAATCACTTCACATGAAAGCAAGTGAAATTAAATCAATTTCTACCAAGAGTATGGTTGGAGGAAGGTTTGCTAACCAGTAAAAAGATTATATCAGGACCAGTAGATAAAGGTATCTAGTAGGTTATGTTATTTCAATGTTTGCTAGTATACGGCAGGAGCAGCTGCAAACATTTGAAGGAATCCATCAAGTTCCCAGATGCATGGAGATCACATCGTTTGTCATGCATGACTCAATTTCCTTTCCATAAAGGTTCCTATTTTAACAAATTGGACTCTCGTGGAAGATTCTAAATTGGTTGCAGAGTATGCTTGAACATGATTATGTAAATAAATAATACTTAAAATGAAAAAAATAGAAAAGATAAAAGTTTTTTTATTGGTTTCTTCCGTGTGTTTTTATTATAAATAAGTTTCATTTAGCATTATATTTTTTTTCTTATTTTTGGTCGAATTTTCAGTATTTTATATCGATGTTTTAAGTGTGATGCTCATTTGTAATTTTACTTAGGTTTTTATTTGCTTATTCTATGTTGATTATTTTGGGTGAAGTTTCTGGGTTTTGCTTATGAACTGTATTTATTATTTTCTCTTAATCATATTTCTTATTTACAAATTTAGATTTTTGACCTATTTTGTTAATATCAATGATTATATGGGCTTTTTTCTTCTCCATGAAAAATTTCATAATTGTATTAATTTTAAACCAAGATTTCGTGTCTGTATTTATAAAAATATACTTTCCCCTTATGTTAAAATAATTTTTAGAGTAAGTTTGGACCTATAATGGTTGTAAGGGAATTTTACTAAAAAGTGCCTTTGATATATAAGATTTATTTAAAGGTCCTAGAGACAAATGTGTGAAATATTCTTTGTTTGTTTACTTTTAATAGTGTCCCTATGGTAGCAAATGAGTTTTTTGCTAAATTCAGAGAAATATATCTTGTCTCTTGATGTTCGAAATTTTATCATAATCATTATTTTTTTTGCTTTCTCAAAGTAAAACAATGAAAATATATGAATTCAATTTGCAAGTTGATTTGTAAAAAGGACCTATTCTTGACTAATAGATGTCAATAAATTTGCTTGCACTTGGCAAAGGACCTATGTTAAGAATGCAGGTTGAATTGAAAATTAATTTATTCTTTCAAAATAGTAGATGTCTCTCACTTTCTACAAGTTCGAGAAGATAAAATTGAGCATTTTAACATCCAAAATTTTAAAATATTTTTATTTGTAGATTAATTTCCGGCCAGAAATTTTATAAGGAGTCACTTTTTAGAGCCCAAATAAATTATATCCGGAGTCACTTTTTGTTATCGGGATGTCCTTTTGTAAATCATATTCATTAAGTGTGGATTTTTGGTAAAATGCCCATGGCTAAGCTAAATAGATCCACCAACAAACACAAAAAGTTGATGCCTCCATCACAATGTACGGTGGCACTGGGAGAGGAAATGATTAATCAAGATGATAAAGAATTCTTTAATCTACGTTCCAATTTCTCTCGCCATTAACGCAAACCAAGGTTGCGACAATGGCCTGCCTCTGGCTGCTAAATATTGTTCTTCAGAATCATGTATCGCATCGCATGCACGGACGACGTCCATGTGGGCGACGCCTCGTGGGCAACATGCATGACTAAGTTTATGGAAAAAAAAAACATTCACATATCTTCATATATATCCAGTTAACTCGCAATAGCCATTTCTATCAAATAGAGTCGATCGAGGAAGGAAAACAATGGTGGTGTACATATCTGACGTACGGTCCAAATATCCAATTACTGATTTAATCAGAATCACTCACTAATTAAAAACACTAATGCTATCGTCGTAATATATACATTCAAAGAACTAGCATGCAGTGAGCATTTTGCTATCGACCTACGTTCCTAAAGTGAACCTCAGGATTTTTACAAATCCACCTTCTGCGATCATAGTTATTGCTGAAAACCAATATACGTACGTACGCAGTAGCTCAAATACGGAAAAGTGAGGAGAACAGTAACAACAATAACAAGAGAGCTAGAGCACTTGAGATCAAAAGATTTTTTTCCCTAGCTCTTGATTCTACTATAACAAAATATAAAGCATGGGAGTCTTATATAGAGCATTAATTCATCTATCGATTTAAAATTAAAATTTGTATTAAGAAAATGATTGCATAATAATATTGATCAAATTATTATATTACTATTTTAAATTACAAATATTATATTATATTTTTATAAAATATAATTTTATTTAATAAACTTGTATATTTTATAAGTTTTTAAATTTAAAGTGACTTAAAAACTAAACAATGACTATATATATATATTATATGAACATTTTTACATCTTTTAAGTCTGAATAAATATATACACTAAGTTGTAAATAATTTTAAAGTGATCAAATTAATGATTCAAAATGATCATATTATATAATAATTTTAGTTGAAAAATACATCATTTTATAATTAAAAAAATCTAAATAGATAAATATACTCTAAAAAATTATTAGCATTTTCATATATACTTTAGCGGCCAAAGACTAAAAATATCATGTAGCATTTTTTAAAAAACCAAAATCACTACATAATCATATTTTATTTTATTTTTAAACATGTAAATAGATAAATACATTCTACAAAATAATTAAAGTTTATTATTTTTTCAAAATGAGCAAAAAAGTGACCACAACACATAAAAAATATTACCATAATTATAAAAAAGAATTGTACATATTGAATTGTTTGACTATGGTTACAAAAAAAAAACTCTTTTTTAATTTTCTACTTCCATGTTTATCACGTGTTTTTTTCCTAGTTTAATATCTAGCAGCTGTAACCTCCACATCCACAGACAAATTGTAGCCGTGCTCCTAATTTCCTTCCCGTCTTCCACTTTTTCCTCCCTCTCTCTTCCTTCCCATGCTTCCTCTCTCGCTACCACATGTTCAATTTTATCTCCGTCACTGGATCGCTCGGATTTGATTTGTCGGATCGGTAGATCCTCCACAACTGCAGCGAGCAACCAAAGTCGCAGCACGCGCACGCACCATGGCTTCTTTAAATACTCTTACAATTGCATATGCATGGCACCGCAGACCGCACTGAAGCACCGGAGGAGCTACGCCTCGATCGATCTATCTATCCTACCGGAGATGGATTGCCTGCGGGAGTGGCCGGAACCGATCGTCCGCGTGCAGTCCTTGTCCGAAAGCGGCGCGCCTACCATCCCGGCCCATTATGTGAAGCCGCCGTCAGAGCGCCCCACCGCTGCCCCCGCCGCAGCGGGCCTCAGCATCCCCGTGGTTGACCTCGGCATGCTCAAGGACGGAGCGGACGCCGCCTCCTGCGACGCCGCCACCGTTAAGGCGATCGCAGAGGCGTGCCGAGAGTGGGGGTTCTTCCAGGCGGTGAACCACGGGGTGAGCCCGGGGCTGCTCCGCCGAGCGCGCGAGGTGTGGCGCGGCTTCTTCCACCTCCCCATGGAGGAGAAGCAGCGCCACGCCAACTCGCCCATGACTTACGAGGGCTACGGCAGCCGTCTCGGGATCCAGAAAGGGGCCATTTTGGACTGGGGCGACTACTACTTCCTCCACTTCCTCCCCCTCTGCTTGATGAGCCACCACAAGTGGCCTGCTTTGCCTCCAACGTTAAGGTGCCCTATCTATCTATCTATCTATCTAATCAATCTAACCACAGAGTTATGATTCAAAGATTCATTAACACAGGGAGACTACCGACGAGTACGGCGAGGAATTGAGGAAGCTGTGCCGGAGAATAACGAGGGCATTGTCGATGGGTTTGGGGCTGGAGGCGGACCACCTACCGGTGGCGTTCGACGAGGAAGGAACGTGCATGAGAGTCAACTTCTACCCTAAGTGCCCGCAGCCGGAGCTCACGCTGGGCCTCTCGGCCCACTCCGACCCCGGCGGCATGACCATCCTCCTCGTCGACGACCACGTCGCCGGACTTGAGGTCCGCAAGGCTGACTCCTGGATCAGCGTCCGACCGCTCCCGGACGCCTTCATCGTCAACATCGGCGACCAGATTCAGGTAGCCACTGATGCTCCCATCAATAGTATCCTCTCCCATTCTTATCCGAATGTATTCATTTTATAAAATATCACCTGTGACTCATGATTCATGGTAAAGGATAAACAACAACTGATGATAGACTAGTTCAAATATATATATAATAATTCCCCGATAAAAACACACGTGATTTAATCGGTTCAGTTGCTCGATGATCGGTCCAGCTGAGAGAACGCATGCCATTAATTTTTGCCTGCCTAATTAATTAATTAATTAATTAATTCAGGTGCTGAGCAATGCGGCGTACAAAAGCGTGGAGCACCGGGTGACGGTCAACGCCTCGTCGGAGCGGCTGTCGATGGCGTTCTTCTACAACCCGAGGAGCGACATACCAATCGGGCCCATCCCCCAGCTGCTGACGGCCCATCGGCCCGCTCTGTACCAGCCCATGACCTTCGACGAGTACCGCCTCTTCATGAGGAAGGCAGGCCCACGTGGCAAAAAACTAGCCGGCTGAACCTATCTCGCCATGTACATGATCTCAATTAAGTCGTCGTTAATTAGAAAGGGCATTAAATTACTTGTAATATATTAATTATATCGTGACGTACGGCATGACGACGATGAGGAGCTTTGAAGTCGCCATTAATCAAAGATCGATTTGGATTCCTCATTGTTTTCATCCGCCGCTCATGTTCATTATTATATTAATTATGCAGCAAGTTGTGCAAAGTAGGCACTCGATCGATCAATACAACAATTCCAATTCCATTGAATAATAATAATAATACCGCTGATTGCTTGGTGTGTTTTTTAAGCGTCTTCTTGCCAGGTTTCGCTTAATTACAGCACTACTTTAAGATAAATGCCAAATGAAGATTCATTATTAATGTCTGTATTAATTAACTTGATAGAAGAAGGTTCTATCTTGACCTTATCGAGTAAAACAAATTACATGGCCGGCTGGCTGGCTGTACGTGTCTCTTAATTATTAGATAAATAAGTCTCAATGAACTATTAAAATATATATATAATGTGTTGCTCGTAATTTTCTCCTTCTCATATCCAACCATCAGTTTAATTAATTTGACACGCAACACTCGATCGAATTGTGGTCCTTTTCAGTTCCAACGAAATTTATGATCAGGCGCACACAATCTATATATTGCTTCCAGAAACAAGAGGTTGAAGTTGGATAGATGTTCAGCAAATTCGTCTTCAACCTCATTTGTGAGAACAGTAAACAATTTCAAAGCAACTTTATATTTAATTAAGCATGGTGGTTTCGTACACAGCACGACATTTATTTATTTCCTCGTTCACTCTTTAAACGTGGCCCAAATTAATCCTACAAAAATACTACTGTCTTGTTTGTCCATGTTTGTGTGGATAATACATTAGTAACTTCATTCAGTTTAATTAATGCATTCGAGGACAAAGCAGAACCATATTGGATATTAACATCTCAGCTTGTCTCACTCTGTGCCACCTATAGAGGAATGCAAGTCCATGTTTACACCAGAAAATCATATATTATTAAAAGAATCGAAAACGATGTATACCAGGAAATATAATCCACTTTATGCTATCGAACAAATGAGCTAGCTTCATTCAGAACGTCAGATCAAATAAAAGGATAAACATTAAAAGCAATACAAAAGACAAAAGAGATCAACTCGAGCTAGGGGTGCACATAAAGGGAGTGTTAGAATGAATCTAATATATAATTCCAATCATATATAATTTTTTAGGACTATTGAACCTAATTTAGCAATTGAACTCTATATATATGATAGATTTATAACCCAAAAATGGTAAGAGTACAATTTAGTTTGCATTATATATGTTGACTTGTAACCATTATTAAACTCTTTATTGCTTCATTTTAATTAACTATCAAAACTAATATAAGTGCTGAGTTTTGACATAAAAAATTAGGGAGCTGATGGTATGAATACTTCTAAAATAACAAAAAGTTAAGGATCATCTATGGATCATCATAATTAGTCTATCTTTATTTGAGATAAGTATGAAAGTGGAGCATGTTGTAAGACATTCTTGATGGTGATCATTTCTTTGTTATAGGAGTTAAATTGTCACCTTAGCTTACTTATTCATTTTAAGATATTAAATTTAAATGAAATTTAGTGCTCAAGTTTTCATGTAATATGATGTGCACAAAGAATCACTGACAGTGAGACTGGTTAAAATGTTTTGATTATTTGACATTTATGTTTAGAGATTTTTGTGTTAAATATATACTAGTTAAACATTTTTATGTTCTAGTAAACTTTGATAACATTACGAAGTAGGGGATTTAACTTTGGAAGACAATAATTTTTGACTCTGATGGAACCCGTAATGACCCAATCTTAGACTCATGAAAAAGTTATTTAAGTCCTTTTCGATGCCTCCGAAGATTTTTTCTTTCTGTTAAGATTTTTTTTCTATTGTGATGTTTTTTCTTCCTTTTGATTTGAATCTATTTAAATAATTATTTAGTTGATATGAGAGCATTATCTTTTGGTTTGTAAAATTTTTTTGTTTTGTTTAAATTTAGAAGTGGCTCCTCTACATTTGTGATTCCTTTATGTCTTTCTTTGTAATTTTTTTGAGTAAACAAGTCTATAGAATAATCATTATTTTGTCTGACCTTAGTTGGTATGTACAAGCTAGAGCCTATCAAATCCCATAGATGGTCGTCGTTATCATGATCATGATAGACATGTTCCGATTGAGGAAGCCCCACACCATGATCATAGCATCTAAGACAAGATACTTAGGATCTACAGAGACAACTCGCAAAATAAATCCAACATTTTGTGATACGGAATTTTAAAGATCGTAAGTTATCTAATCTAAATTCTGATTATATTCCACTTTTAAAAATGTATATCACCATTGTGAACACCATGGTCAAGAGGAATGATATGGAGACCTCAGACTTTGAGTTGATCTTCTCGAGTTTTCTGGTATATTATTGATTGGCTTAACGAAGTTGAGAGAATTTTTTATTATAAAGAAGCACTAGATCGTGTGAAAGTAAAATTGATTGTCATCAAATTCAAAAGTCAAGGGGAAACAGTTGAGATGCTCACGAGACAGATAGGGCAAAGCTAAGATCACAGATTGAGAGAAGATGAAGAAGAAGATGGAGAGTCACTTTTTCCCCTTCGATTACACTCAAACCTTGTTTCATTGACTTCATGCATTGAGGGCTCAGGTGAGTCCCAGCGAGGAGCCTGACATTAGTGAATCTACAAGGTTGAGGATTTGGACGCACATCTCAAAGTTGTCGAAATTGAGTATATATCCAAGGTATAAGAATCTGATGACGACTTATCAAGAGAAACAGCTAGCAGTTCAGACAATTAGATTACTAACATGACCTCTGGATTTTTGAATCAATAAGATCCTTCAACTAAATACGTTGATACCTCTTCCGATCCTCAGGTTTTGGATACCACACAGAGTTGTGTGAAGATGAAAATCAACAATTATCATATCTTGTATACGATGAGGACTCTACAGATATTGTGAGTTCAGCCTGGCATGATGGTGGCGATGCATCCACTAGACTCAATACCACTGGAGTGAATGTTGGGGTGGAGATATATATATAGAAGAAAACAATTGTTTACCGGAATAGAAGCCATGGTTAGAAGGAATCACTTTTCTATTGAGACAAGCAGTTGATGATAGTTCTGCATTTATCTTGGATGATGATGCGCATCTTCCGATGCTAATACTGCATATCAAAGTTTAGTCGAACTTGCCAAAATCGCTACTCCTGCGACTATTTTTAGGCTTATAACCAAGAAAACTACCGAACATACACCTAAGTAAGAAAAGCATATCAAGGAGATTTTTCCAAGATGACTCATTTTGTAGTTTTATAGGACGACATTGGACAGAATAGTGATTATGCTGAGGACATTATTGATTTCATTGATTCAGCTATGAACACAGAAAATAATCTTTTAAAATCGATTGATTCGAAAAAATATCAAAAAATAAAAAAATAAAAGTAAATGGTATGACTCAAAATATTATTCATCCAAAAAAAAAAAAATCAACATCAGGGGCTTATATAAATAAAAAATCTTAATTTATAAAAAATACAAATTATTAAAAATATTTTAAATATAAAAAAACTCAAAAATTATCCAAAATGAAAACTATAAAAAATAATAATAAAAATCTATGGATCCTCTCGTATCACAGGAAGGCTATGAATATTTTCCGGATTATCCATTGTCATTTCAAGGAGATTATACATTTACACGATATTCTCGATTTGCCACTTTAGATCATGATGTCAAGTTCATCAGTCGTTTCTAGAAGAGTTTATGGGGGAAACTGAGAGTACAATTAAACTTTAGCAATGCCTAATACTCCCGGACAGATGATCAAATCAAAGTGATGAATTGGATCTTAGGCAATCTTTTGAGGTGTTTGGCAGGAACTAAACCAAAGTAGTGGGATTTGACATTGTCTTAAGTAAACTTTGCCTATAACAGATCAAAAAATAGAACACAGGTTTAAGTCCTTTTAAATTTATCTATCAATAGAACTATCTGTGGTACTTCATTTACTCGCTATCCCACGTATGAGATGATTTAATCCTGAAGTAGATGAGATGATAGATCATCTTCGAGGTATCCATGCGCAAGTGAAACAAACTATTCATGAGAACATCACCAAGTACAAGAGTTGACGATCATTGTCGTCAGATACTTTTTGATGTTGGTGATTTTGTTTAGGTTGTATTAAGCTGTGATCGTTTCCCTATTGGCGAGTATAACAAACTCAAGGAATGAAAGATTGGACCATGTGAGATATTATAGAAAATCAATGACAATGCTTATAAGTTGTGCCTTCTTAGTCACTTGAAAACTTCTGATATTTTTAATGTGAAACATTTAAGTCCTTATTTTATGGATGTCGATGATACTACTCTAAACTCAAGGACGAGTTTTTTTCAACCTAGAACGACTGATGTTAAAGGATTTGAGCTTTGGGAGACCATAACTTTTGACTCGGGTGGAACCTGTAGCGACCTAGTCTTGGGCTCACAAAAAATGACGTTTAAGGCCTTTTTGATGGCTCAAACGATTTTTTTTCTTTCTGTTAGGATTTTTTTTCTTTCTATTATCATTTTTCTTTTTGTTAAGATTTTTTCTTTCTTTTACATCTTTGAGTTTTGGATCCATTTAAACAATTGTTTAGTTGATGTGAGTGTTGGGTTGCAAGGGTGCAAACATAGTCCCACATATAAAACACATGAAAAAGATCATGGGTTTAAAAGGATGAAAGATATCTCCATTGATATGAGGCCTTTTGGGGAGAGCCCAAGAACAAAGCTATGGGGGCTTAGGTCCAAAGTTGATAATATCATACTATTGTGGAGATATTTTGATTCCATTGGTTCTTACAATTGGTATCAGAGCGAGACCGCTCTTCATCGGACTAACCGCCGGAAGAGCCATGATCCAAATCTAACCATGTGGGTTGAACCTTAAAAAAATAAAGGAAGTGGGTGCTTCCGTGTTTGAATCAAGAGGACCAGACACCAGGTGAGAAGTCCTAGTAGGTCGGGTGGACCAAGAGATAAAAAGTCTTAATTACGACTAGGTGGGAAGTCCTAGTAGGTCGGGTGGACTGAGGGGTAAAAAGTCCTGGTGGGTCGAGAATTCAGACATCAAACGGAACTTCCGTTTGAGGGGGGCCTGTGGTTCTTTGTTTGAGGAGGGGATTGTTGGGTTGCAAAGGTCTAGTAGGTCGGGTGGACTGAGGGGCAAAAAGTCCTGGTGGGTCGAGAATTCAGACATCAAACGAAACTTTCGTTTGACGGGGGCCTGTGGTCCTTTGTTTGAGGAGGAGATTGTTGGGTTGCAAGGGTGCAAATATAATCCCACATTTAAAACACATGGAAAAGATCA
Source organism: Curcuma longa (assembly GCF_044706935.1). NCBI lineage: Eukaryota > Viridiplantae > Streptophyta > Magnoliopsida > Zingiberales > Zingiberaceae > Curcuma > Curcuma longa. The sequence continues at coordinate 11,561,666 of NC_133862.1, read as the reverse complement.
TAAATTTAAAAGAATGAAAGATATCTCCATTGGTATGATGTCTTTTGGGGAGAGCCCAAGAACAAAGCCATGCGGGCTTAGGCTCAAAGTGGACAATATCATACTATTGTGGAGATATTTTGATTACATTGGTTTTTACAGTGAGGACATTATCTTTTGGTTTGTGAATAAACTCTTTAATTCGTTTAAACCTAGAGACGACTCCTCTACGTTTGTGATTCCTTTGTGTTTTCTCTGCAATTCTTATGAGAAAATAAATCTACAGAATAATCATTATTCTGTCCGATGTCACATTATATGCAAAATTTATCATTCCTTTTACAACAATATGTTGATTCCCTATAAATACTCAACCAACACAATAAAGCATCTTTATATATGATATTTTTTTTAAAAAAACAATACATTGGAGATAAGTCGGAAATCATGCTTATTTATATGAAATACAATAGTTGATCATGTTAAAGTCCCTTCCTCACTAAATCGTTCAATGTGTCACCAAGTGTAAACTCATTTTTCACACTTTGAGTCCACCTTTCTTTTCTCATAACTTCATTAAGTTTTTGCTGCAGGGTTTTAGAAATTGAAGAATTGTTTCTGCTTGCAAAAAAGTTTGATATTTCTGTTGCCTTCTCACTTGTTCCAAACTAAAATTAAAATAATAAAAAACAATATTAGCAAAATGATGCACACTATCATTTTAAATTAAAAAAAATCAAATGATTAAGTCACATACCAATGACACAATAGATGAGGCTACATAAGGTAAGGCCATTTCTGACCATTTCTTTTGTATTTTATCATCCCAATTTTCCTGTAACATGATAGTTAATAATTATAGCTTCGTTAAGTAATATATACTGAGTTATTTCATAAAGAATGAAAAACATTACGAAAAAAATTATATGAGCTCCAATAATTTATGAAAATCTTGCACTTGCTAATTCAGAATGAAACATATTATACTAAAATAAATAATTTTTAAAATTAATTAGTTTTTATTAATACTTGTAAATTATTTAATTTTATTGACAATGTTTACTATGCTTACATAATGTCAATATGTACAAAGGCCATAAATTTAGTTAAACATATAATAAACTTCTTCTTTGGTATTATATCAAATTATTAAAAAAATCTTTATAAAATTTAAGATATTTTAAAAGTATAGTTTGCAATATTTTGTATCTAGATACGCCACCTTTTTTTTTTGTTGTCAATTTTATATCATAATGTGCTTTTGTAGGCAAAGTACTAATAGACATAATAGAATGTATATTATTTCATACAAAATTCTTTAGGAGATTTTTGGAAATTATGAATTGTGATATCTTCATCATAAGTTATTTTTTTATAATAATGTTCAATTCTTATACTTATTAAAGCAAAAAAATATTAAATTAGCATAAGTTGATTGCATTTGTGCAAACAATAAAACTCAAATATTAATAATGCTAAAAAATGAAGCTAAATTTTAACTACGAGGTTATAGTTTATAAAATGACTATCGAAGAGTTACATAAATAAAAATAAATGATTCCAAATGTAAAATAAATGTCAATATCTATAAATTAAATAATAATCATATAAAGAAATATTAGATGAAATAATAATATGCACAAAAGATCAAACTTTAAGAAAATTTTAAATGATTCTTTAAATTAGTATTATATGTATTTTTATGAACAATATAACCAACATAAATCAAATAATGTAATATTTATATACAATGAACTTTAAAATAATTTCAAACCAAACTACAATGGCTACATTGGTTTCTTTAAAACATACCTTTAACCATCTCCATGCAATTTCTCTACCTGCTCTATTAATGGAATACAAACCACTTATTGCATCTTGAGATTGAACCTTTCAAGTAAATTTGAACAAAATAGTTTATTTATCCATTTGGAAGAACAACATAAAGATAATAGTAATAGTGAAAGAAGTTACCTCAGAAGATAATAAAAAGTTAAGTGATTCAAGGACTATATTTGGATCTGGACATGTTGTAAAACATGCTAAAGACCAATCAAAAGCTTATTAGTTACAATTATGAGGGAACTAATTAGAGTACGATAAAAGTTAGATAGTTCACATACATAAAATGAGTGTTTTTTCACCGCCATCATCTGTTTCTCTATAAAGCTTTAAGAGAAATTCATAACCAGATCTATTGGTAGTGTTAACCCTTTGCATTATAGAAACATATACCGCCTATACAAATTCAATCAAAATGAATGAATAGAAAAAAGATATATAATGACTAATGCTATAAAATATCTTAATTTACCCTTTTAATATCCGGTGATAAGACAATTGTACTTCTATTACTCAAGAATGGTTGTAGATGTTCAATTGCTTCATTTATAGTTTTCTCATGTCCAAGTAGCACAAGGGTAACGAATATTTGCCTTCTTAAAAGGACATCCAATTCGCTTTCATTTTTTTTAGCATCCCAACCCAACTTCCTGAGAAGTTACTCATTGTTACATAAGAAAGAGAAACTACTAACGCATACAAGAAATAATTTCAATTTCAAAAAACAAATTCATTTTAAATATATAACATTTCTTAACCTCTTAAATTAAGTCCACCAAGATCTAAAAATTATCTTATGCTTGAAATTTGCTTCTAAAAAATAGTTGATTATTTTTAAAATTTAAAAGTGATATTGTGATGAAGAGTATATGACAAATTGAACTTAAACAACTTCGATATCAAAGCCATAAAAAATAGACTCATACTTAAATTTAATCCATAACCATATTAGATGAAGGTAGTAGAAACCCACAATTTCTTATTATAGTACTCATGAGTAACAAAATTTAGAATTTAATATCTAACAAAAAGTATTTTATAAATCAATTTTAACCATTAAAAAATTAAAAGTCAAATTATGCACATCATATTAGTCTTAACAAAAATAAGCAGATGAAACTATTTATTTTTTAAATTTAAAAACTAAAAGAAAAGAGAATTAAGAAATACTAAAATCAATGTTATTACTAATTAATAGACATAGTTAATGTCACCTTTTTTATATCATCTCTTTTTTATTCTATTGTTTCATAATGTATACTTTATTGAAAAACAACTAAATTATGTAGCTGTTAAATTTAACAAACATATGCAACTAAAAAGAAAGAAAATGTTATAAAAGGATATAATTTTGAATTAGATGGACTTACTCTGCAGGAGATTGGAGAAGATTCATAAAGAATAATTTAATATCATTTGAAAGTTCAGGTTTAGCATCAGCTATTAAATCTACGATAGTTAGACCAATCTGTCAAAGCAATGGAAGAGGATCATGACAAAAACAATATAAATGTAATATTAAAGAGTTGGGAAATGAACTTACCGCTCCAATATGTTTTAGAATGAGTTGATTAGTCTCTCCTCGATAAACATTCAATAATGATAAGAAAGATGATAATGTTTCCTTGTTAGCTTTGCAAAATGAAAAATAATCCTCCAAAACTCCTACATTAGAGTTGTGGATGGTCCTTTAGACATCAAAAATATTATAAAAGTTAATAATCCTACTACTGCCATACCAAATTTATCCATTGCGCTTAATTGATTAGCCTGTATTGCATTTCTTAGCCTGGTTTCAAGTTCATCATCATAATGCACTTTGTATAATCCTCCTTGGTTTATATTTAATTTGATCCAAGCATTTTGAGAATTCCCTTGGTTGCCTTGATCTTCCAAATTCAATTTGGCAGACTTTGAATTTAATAAAAAAGTTTTGATGGTGTCATATGAACCATGTGATAATGTAATAGGAATAATCCATTGACTATCATCGAAAGATCCATCCAATAAAAATCGAGTCTGTAATTAAAAAAATAAATATCATGTGTAACTTTTAAATTTCATGTCAAGGATATAAGCAAATATAATTATAAATTTAAGTGACAAAATTTTCACTAGAATTCAAATAAATTCCATATATACTCGAATATACATAATATTCAAGTTGAAACTAATGCATCTAGTCATTATTAGTCCAATGTAATGCATAACATTCTATTAACAAGAAATTGCCTTTGACTAACTATACAGCAAAAGAGATAGATACAATAAATATACTAGGTAAATACAAGATTTTGCATAGTAGCGAAGTTAGGGGTTATCATCCAAGTTAAGAAAATATGATCGGATAAAACTTTAGTTAAGATACACCACAAATTTATTAAGAAAATAGCAAAATAAATCAACTAGAACATGTTGTTATATGTAGAAAAGAGTTTTAAAAAGTTAATATGCCAAAATTTTAATCTTTTTCAAATATAAAATTATAGCATAGAATAAAAAAAATTTACCATGCATACTTAACATTGATCCTTCATTTATTATCTTGATTCTCCATACTCCTTTAAAGCTAGTTGTTATTCTTATTATAGATCATTATCAAGGTATAAACTGTAGATAGAATTGATTACCTTTGAATAGATCATTCATGAATCTCAAGTAAAGCTCATTAATTCTTTTACTACGTATAACTAATTAATTCAAGGACTTTGTAATTAGTTTGCACATAGATAAGAAATTTTATATGAAATCATTACTAAACTATTAAATTAAAAACACAACACAATATAAATGAGGCTAGAAGAAAACAAACCTGATTAATTTCTAAGATATTTTCTGTAAGCATCACATTTATGACAGGATATCCTTCTTGCTTCGTCCAAGAAGACATCATATCTCCGATAGGCTCATTAGTTTCCTCTTGAATAACATTCCAAAGGTCTTCAGTTTTTGCATTGGTGTGTGAATATCTTTTAATATATGCAGCTAATGATTTCTAAAAATGGTATTCAAAAATAAATTAGGTATATTTAAATATTTTACCATTTGAAAATTCTTGCAATAGGAAAGAAGCTAGATAAAAAAAGAAAATATTAAAGAAATTAAAATTTATTTCTTAACCAAATGAAATTATAATGTGACAAAACAAAATGAGCTAATTAACGACCAATCAATTGTAAATCCTTCATATCTTTTTTTTTTAGTTTAGTTTGGAAATTAAGAAACCTTTCATTTTTTATACGATCTTCAATTAAGACATCCACATCATAGAAAAACTAGGTCTTTGGGTGTATAAATTAGTTATTAGAAATTAATTATCTAGGTGTGATATCTTGAAACAAAAGCAACTAATCCATGCCTATATCATGTTAGATATAATTTTAGAAAGTTAGTAGAAAGACGAACTAAAAGAAGTCATAATCAAATGATATTAAATATAGAGCTAGCATTGCAAATATTATATGCAATTCTAACCTGAAAAGATTTATCTCCAAGATAATTTTGAAGCATTCGAATAACTAAGGCTCCCTTATTGTAGGTTATTGCGTCAAACATTGCAAATGCTTCAATGCCAGATGTTATATTCAGTACCTAAACAATGAAGTGAAACAGAAACAGTAACTAAATAACATATACAATATTGGATAAAGAGAAGAAATATTTATATTTTCAATACAATTAACTACTTTAGAAAATAAGCTTGCATGATACAAATTGAAAACAAATAAGGGTGCATAAATTTATCACTTTTACTTAGTGAATTTGAGTTTTACTAGAGGATATATACTATTCTATTGTTACAACTATTATATCTTTCCATTGTGACAAGAATTTAGGTACTATTTGGACATTCAAAAGTAACATGATAAATCTAGAAATTCTTCTTGGTTCTTATATTCACCACTATAGTCCAATATGTAAGAACGAGGGAATCAAAATATTTCCACAATGACATGATATTGTCCACTTTGGGCCTAAGCTCTCATGATTTTGTTCTTGGGCTTTTTCCAAAAAGCCTCATACCAATAGAGATATCTTTCATCCTTTTAAACTCATGATCTTTTTCATGTGTTTTAGATGTGGGACTATGTTTGTACCCTTGCAACCTAACACAATATTTTACTAGATATGGATCATAATAAAGCCTAGTGCCCACCAATTGATTTAGTTATCATAATATTAAATTATAGACTAGAAATCATACCTAAGAACATTGTCAATGCACATTAATAATGGAAAAATCCTATTTGAGAAGAACTAAAAAGATAACTATAATTTATAGTGAAAATTAAATAAAGAGAATTATACCTGAATAGGATGGGAATGGGATAATGCATCTAAATGTAGAGTCTCAGTAGTATCATAAAGAAATTGACTCCACTTTTTCCATTCAGGAAAGAAATCATCTGTTACTAAAAAACTCATCTATTTTTAGATGAGATAAAGAAGATGCATCAATTTTATAGTTAATAAAATAATATAAAATGCACATCTAATATTGTGGAATGATGAAGTGTACCCAATTGGCAAACCCTTCATTTAGCCATAGATCTGTCCACCATTCCATTGTCACGAGATTTCCAAACCACTGATGGGCTAATTCATGTGTTACTACCTTTGCCACCTAAAAGGAACTTGTCTTAGAAAAATAAAAATCTGAAGTTGTTCCTTAAAGGTAAATAAAATATTTGTTAGAATTTGTTTGCATGAAGAGCATCTAAGATACAATATAGGGCAAATATAATAAAAATTTGATAATTTTTTTTCTAGTTGTATGACGTTTGTGCATGAAATAACCATACATGAAAAATCTAAATACAACATAAAAACCTTGTAGATCGATTACCTGTTGTTTATCCTTAGCAGATGAAGTCAATACGTCATATAATAAAGCTACTTCCGTGAATGTTATCAGTCCATAGTTCTCCATCCCGTCGGTTACAAAGTAAGGAATACCCACCATATCCAACTTGGGAAGGTCATAAGGAATAGAGAAATATCTAATATTAAGAAAAAAATAGTTCTTTGTCATTTTAAAAACTTTGAGCGTTAATAAAATAATTCAACTTAAAGACACAAGAGAGGAATCTATAGAGATTCTAAACAAAACCTAACATTATGATTGATGAAAAAAATCTAGAAAATAGTTAACAATTAAAACATGAAATATATAAATATCTATTCAATAGTTTGTATTTTTAATTTGAAGAATCTAGAATGCAATTTGCAATTATGGGAAAATATAAAGTGGTAGGTATTATACCCTTTCAACAAATCCAATGTCTTCACTGCAATATCTAAAGCAAATTTTCCTTGATTGCTTTTACCAACACGAGTATACACACGGATATTTACTCCTAAAGAAGTAACAAAGTATATGATTGTCAGAGTAGAAGAAAATGTTGTAAAATAATTAAAAACTATAAGAAATACTACATACCATCAGATGAATTTGCTTCTACGTAGTCCAATGAACCAACAATAAAAGCAACCAAGTAGGTGGACATAATTGGAGACTTTTCAAAATAAACTGTCTTGATAATACCATTATCCTTTTCACTTATCACTGGCATATTTGATAGCGCAACCAAATTGGATGGAACTTTCAATGTTATTTTGAACATAGCCTATATTTTATTAAAAAATAATTAATATAAGTCATATACCCAAAAAATTCTTAGAAGCTCTCAAGCCAAAAATTAGAAAAAAAAAATCATAGCTAGACTATATTATTGTATATTTCTTAAAAATTCCATCATCTTATAAGATATTGTAATATAAAGTTGTGCACCTCAGGTTAACTCAATAGCTTATGCCTTGAGCCCAATAACAATATGAAAGGAAAGTGGGCCACTTGAAAAGTAAAATTATGAACTTTTATAGAATATTATGCTAGATTATATGAAATAATTCATGAGAGATAAATGAAATTTGCTAAAAAATATTAAACAAATAAGTTTGGTTTGTTAATATTCAAGAACAAGGTTCATGAATAATTTATAAATAAACTATT